>NC_137122.1:18983167-19220667 GCF_949319135.1 Squalius cephalus
AAATACTCACAACCAAATACAGAAACACACTACAAATACTTACAATTCAACCAAATACTCACAACGCAACCAATACAGAAACACACTACAAATACTCACAACGCAACCAAATAGAGAAACACACTGCAAATACTCACAACGCAAACTAATACATAAACTCCATGCAAATATTCACAACACAACCAAATACTCACAACCAAATACAGAAACACACTGCAAATACTCACAACGCAAACTAATACATAAACTCACTGCAAATACTCACAACACAACCAAATACTCACAACCAAATACAGAAACACACTGCAAATACTCACAATGCAAACTAATACATAAACTCACTGCAAATACTCACAACACAACCAAATACTCACAACCAAATACAGAAACACACCGCAAATACTCACAACGCAAACTAATACATAAACTCCATGCAAATACTCACAACACAACCAAATACTCACAACCAAATACAGAAACACACTACAAATACTTACAATTCAACCAAATACTCACAACGCAACCAATACAGAAACACACTACAAATACTCACAACGCAACCAAATAGAGAAACACACTGCAAATACTCACAACGCAAACTAATACATAAACTCCATGCAAATATTCACAACACAACCAAATACTCACAACCAAATACAGAAACACACTGCAAATACTCACAACGCAAACTAACACATAAACTCCACGCAAATACTCACAACACAACCAAATACTCACAACCAAATACAGAAACACACTGCAAATACTCACAATGCAACCAAATACATAAACTCACTGCAAATACTCACAACACAACCAAATACTCACAACGCAACCAAAATACAGAAACGCACTGCAAAGACAACACAACCAAATACTCACAACGCAACCAAAATACAGAAACGCACTGCAAAGACAACACAACCAAATACTCACAACACAACCAAATACATAAACACGCTGCAAATACTCACAACACAACCAAATACTCACAACCAAATACAGAAACACACTGCAAATACTCACAACACAACCAAATACTCACAACGCAACCAAAATACAGAAACGCACTGCAAAGACAACACAACCAAATACTCACAACACAACCAAATACATAAACACGCTGCAAATACTCACAACACAACCAAATACTCACAACCAAATACAGAAACACACTGCAAATACTCACAACACAACCAAATACTCACAACGCAACCAAAATACAGAAACGCACTGCAAAGACAACACAACCAAATAATCACAACGCAACCAAATACTCACAACCAAATACATAAACACGCTGCAAATACTCACAACACAACCAAATGCAGTCTTTAATGCATGTATTCAAATGGGAATCATGATCTCAGGAAACAATGTATCAAATTCTCAAATGTCACATTTATTATTGACTAATATCATCATGAGGAATCAAACTTTCTTTCATCTTCTGAAAACAATAAATAAAAAAAAACAGTTTGGTGAGCTCTGCTTTGGATTATTTGGATAAAATTGTCCCCTAAATCAATAAATGTAAATATACTATGTAAAATGCTGTAACATTAAATCCAAACTCAATCCACCAAGAACATTTAATGAATCTTATAGACACGTCCTACTCGAAACAAGCAGGTGTGTGTTTCCAAACCTGTATGACTTATGTCTTCTATGAAACACAAAGGTCTGTGAGAAACTGAACACAAATTTCAATGAATCTTCCCTGATGTACGAAGCTCTTCAATCTCATTTTCATTCAGTTCAAATATTTTGTGTCAAGACGCTTCATGGCAGGTTTGCTGTCAATCATCTGTCATCCTCAAGGTCACATGTGGTGTAACGTGTCTAAGTGCGCCACAGTTAAACTGAACAAACACAAAGGTATTTGAGAGCTACAGCAGATTTTACCATATTATGGTGGTTTTTGCCATTTTTCATTCACTTTCATGTGGAAAAGAGCAACCCAGATAACAGGGAACGTTCTCAGTATGTTATGGCAAGGTTCTCTCAAAGTTATGAACAAATGTTCTTACAGTAACATTAATAGAACGTTCGTTCAAAGTTATCTGGTCTTTAATAATGTTCTCCAAACATTATCACTAAAGCGTTATCATGGAACGCCAAGGAATGTTTGCAAAATGATAAAACGAAATGTTTTCTTAACGTTCACATAATAACCAATCTTTTTTTTTTTTTTTACATTAACAAAACTGGACGTTTTGAACACTCAAAAATAACGTTTTCGGAATGATAGCAAAACTTTTGTAGAAAACTATTATGGCCATATTTACATGTCAGCGACACCTAATATTCACTGTTCAGTTCATGTGCACATGATAATGGGGCGTTTGTACAGGAGTCTTGAAGGTACCGCAGCAAAAATGGCTTGTTTTGGGTCAAAAACCATCAAAATGAAGTCTAACAAGTGGAGCTCAGATTTGAATGATAAAACTGTAGGAAATAAGCTCTTTAAAAACACTCTATCTGATCTTAATTAATCTGTTTCAATTATATGAATGATACTTTTCATGCTGATATCACTAGAGTCAATCTGAAATGAACACATCATCTAAACAATGCAAACATAATGTTACATTATTAACACTAGCACACTACTCTTACTCTAACTATCTACTGCATCCCACACACAATGCAGAGCACACTTGACCTGATGCTGCTTTCCCAGTGTCAATAAACTGGAAGAAACACCACCTTAACACTTAACCAAAAAAAGACACTTAAAGATAATAATCACCTCACATGACATATAATGAGGTCATGTGACGAATACAGCGGATTGCTAATTGAAGCGTTTAGCATGAAGCAATTCTCACTGCAATGTGACTCACACTGTTTGCTCAACCTCAACAGAACAATGCCATATTTGACTGGTGAAATATGTCTTTTTGTGTTGTTTATATGGTGCGCACAAAAAAATAACAGTTTTGCTAACGTTGCTGAATGTTCTCTGAATTAAAAAAAAAAAAAATTCTTGGTTATACGAATATTAAGGAAACATTTCATTTTATTATTTTAGGAAAATTACTTTTGAATGTTCTCTGAACATTTAGAAACATAAAAAAAAAAGGTTAGATGAACATCCAACTAAACCGTTTGAAAAAATGTTCGATGAACTGATGTATAAATAATATTTCGATAAGATTATTAAAGACCAGATAACACTGAACGAATGTTCTTTTAACAAAAATATGTTCTAAGAACATTTTTGCAAATGTATGAAATCATGAAAATGTGATTTCAGAATGTTCTCTGAATGTTCCAAACATCCAGATTTTGAAATGTATGGAAACATTCCGTTCTATCATTCTTCAAACATTATTGGAATGTTTCTTTTAAATGTTCTGTGAACGTTCCGAAACAAGAAGTAACATTTAAAAACTGAAACGTTTCAGGAAAAAAATGTTCTAAGAAAGTTTTGAGAACATTAAAGACCAGATAACTTTGAACGAACGTTCTATTAACGTTACTGGCAGAACGTTTTTAGAACGTTTTCCCTGTTAGCTGGGATATTGCTTGAGAAGGATTTACGCATACCTGAAAACCAGGTAACCAATTCTCTCTCTATCTTTCTCTCTCTCTCTCTCTCTCGCCCTCCTCCTCCTCCTCCTCCACCCGAACCCCCATTAAACCCTCTGAAACCCCATATCAGCTTCCTTTAGATGTTTCTCCAACACAATTGGGGTAACTGGACTCTTGGCGGAGGCAGTCGGTGCAGATATGAAGTGACCACACAATGGTGCATTCATGCTCTCTCTCTCTCCCTCTCTCCATCCATTCTTCCCCAGCTGCAGAGGAATCCTGTCCAACTTTTGCCCCCCACCACACAACTGCCACCCGTCCACCAGCAGAAAGAGAGAAAACACAAAAGCAGGATTCATCCCATAGAGACGGGGATCCATTTAAGCGTTACGCAGCTGCATGGATTTATTAAAGATGGGTGGAGAGGGAGAGATAGAGGGGGGTCAGCAGAGGTCACGGACCCCCAGACTTTTATTAACCCTCTCAACATGATGACATGTTAATGAGCTTTAAGCATTAATATTCAGCAGAGAGTGGGAGAATGTACAGAATGGAGGGATTGATGAGAAAAAGAGAGAGAGAGTCTTCATCGCAGCGGACAAACAACTCGAATAATGATTTAAAGTCAGTCGATGTATTTCAATTCACATGTATTTGTATAGCGCTTTCGCGAAATGTCGTTTCAAAGCAGAGATTCATGTTTCAGATGTTACATTGTACTGTTGATTGTAATATCTCTTCATGTATCATGTTTATGTTTCGAAATCTCAAGCATCTAAATAAAGGAATAAATGCAAATGTAAACAAATGTTTTCCTGCATTTACTGTGTTTCACAAATGTCTGTTATGAACAAATGATCTACACAACTGTCTCTCACACTTACACACACACAAACTCTTTGTATTTCCACACCTGGAGGATCTAGCGCAGGTGCAGATGATCTAGAAATATGTCATATAAACATATACATGAAGAAATCCATTGCCAGCATTCAAACACACTGAATCTCAGCCTATAGCTGAACTCCAACAGCTGCCGGAATACATATAGGATATTACTATAATTATCATAGTAATACAACATTTAATTAATAATAAATAAATAATTAAATTATTTCATTTTTAATTAATTAATGTTAATTAGTTGAATTTTAATTCATTAACGTTTAATTACTTTAATTTTAAAAAGTAAAAAAGTTCATTATAAATAAATTATTTATTATATATTCACTTTTATGATGAATAAAGTAATCAATTGAAAAAAATCATTATAATTTACTTTTATCAGTCATAGCCAGGATAAGTGATAAATAAATAGATTAATTAATTAATTATTCATTAAAAAGTAAAAAAATAAATAAAAAATGTAAGTTATACTTATGAGCAATAGCCGTGAGATATGGCTGTATATCAGCACATGATTTGCCAGTAGGTAATCGCTGATATACATACGGCTACGAGTGTGATATAGCATTTATACCACAGTTCGACGGCACACGACACGTGCGTAAATAAATAAGAAACAACATTGGAGTGTCTTCCGCCACGGATTCAGATCTCAAATTAACAGTTTAATAGTTGAGCGCGAGCCTCCGTTACTAAAGTCTAGTCACTTTAGAACTAGTAACGAAGGAACGTTGAGTCGCTTCATTTATGCTTGTTGTCGTATTATGTAGAGTACAGTATTATAGTATTATGAGAGAGATATCGGCTAAACGTGTGTATTACCTGCATCTGATATAGCATGCATTTCGTCTTTGTTCTTCTCGTGACAGCGCTAAAATCATGGCTAAAATAAAACAACTTCCTTGTTCCGACTCACTCATAAAGACCGTCTTTGCTGCCATCTAAAGGCGTAATAATGTGACTTTCACTGAAGTCCAAATCACAATCACTGTTATATACAACATACCGTTCATACAAGATACTACAACATACAAACAAACAGTTCAGTCAAAAGTACAAAATCAGCGTTAGTTGTAATACCTAGGGTAAACATTTTATATTTCATTCTGATGGCCAAAATATATTTTTTTTCTATGTTTAATTTATTGTATTTTCTAGTCGTTTTACTGTTCTTATGTGGCCGGAAAGCCAGTAATATATTACTTTTATCATGGTCATAGTAATAAAATCAAGTAATGGTAAAATTAATGAATCAATTAATTGAAAGATTAATTAATTGTATATATAAAAAACTAAATAAAATAAAATAATTAAATAAATTATATTATTTATATATAATTTAATATAAATAAATATAAATTGTTTTAAAAAATCATAAAAAATTTAATAAAAGTAAATAAATAATTATATTATTTATAATAAAAAATAATGATAAAAGGAAATAAACTAATTTTTTAAAATAAATAATAAATAATTCAAATTCAGGAAAAGTGATAAATATTAGATTCATTAATTGCCAGTAATTCATTGTAAAGTCAATTATATATTATATATAGTCCTAGTCATAATCACTGTAAAAGAGTTGTTTCCTTAAATTAAGTACAATCAACTTGGATGTTTATGTCATTTCAACTTAAATTCCATAAAACTGACCTAAATTAATCCTTTCTAACTTGAAAGTTGCTTAACGTATTATATTATATAATAGGAGTTAAAGCAATGTAAACAAATACAACATAACTTATTGGTCATATAACTTTTACAGTTATATGTGTGTGTGTGTGTGTGTGTGTGTGTGTGTCTATATATATACACACACACACACACACGAACACACATATATAACTGTAAAAGTTATATGACCAATAAGTTATATATATATATATATATATATATATACATACACATACATACACATGTATGTATGTATATGAACAAATTTACTCTCTTTGCAGCTGTTTGTGAATAGAAAACTAGAATTGAGCCGAATCCTGACTGTTTGTTACACACTCCAGCCTGAAAGAGTCTGAGATCCAGCACAGGTGAAAGATGAAGCCCAAGCGTTCAGTAAAGTGTGTTTCTCAGGCCTATCACAGTGTATAGAGTCAGACAGGTGAGTGTGTACAGGTGAAGCTGAGGAGGCTCCGCCCACAGGAACTCATTCAGTGAGGACAACAACATGAGATCATCCCATCAGAGCCTGACCTTTCCTCCAGCACAACTTCATCCACATGCAGGAATTCCCCCAGGAATCTTCACATCATCACCAAAGCGGACAAAAGGGCAAAACCTTTCCTTCTCAGAGGAAAAATGAGAAATGCTCCGCCCACTCGCTCTCGCTCTCTCTCTCCATCTCCATGTCTTTTGTTCACTCCACTTCCTGTTGTGCCAGAAACTCAAAAACATGCAGACCCAATGCCATCAGGTGTGTGTGTGTGTGTGTGTGTGTGGAAGCTGGTCATGAGACAATCATGTCCTCATATTGACCTTTTGACCTCCACACTCACAAACATCTTCTCCTGACATCCCAGCCAGCATCTCCAACGGCAACTGTCAGCATCATCACTGTCACATGCTGCACTAACACACACACACACACACACACACACACACACATTAACCAATTAACTGTGCTCAGAATGCCATGTTTTAGTTTGCTGAGAGCATCAGTTTGGTACAACTGAATCTGTTCATTCTCTCGGGTTCAATAATCCACTTCATTTAAAAAGCGCTGTTGTAAAACAGATTATTAATTACTGCACACAAAACGCGCTCACATTTACATGATCTGGTTATTCAGCCTAAATCATTCACGCGCGCTCGCAGTTTTAACGGGATTTACTCTGGAAGTAACGCGAATTATAATAAATCTCGCGATTAAATAACTAATCATATTATCGCACGAATAGAGGCGCATTAATAATAAACCAGCGACATATATAATTATATTACACTGATAATTGAATTATAATTACACTAATTCTGCTGATTGTCTTGATACAAATGACGTTTAATAAAATGTAAAAAAAAAACAAAAAAAAACACACACACACAAAAAAAAAACATGAAGTGAAACAAGTTCAACTTCTTTTAGCAAATTTAGTGAAACTGTGAGTCGGTGAGAGTGAAAACAATCTTTACAAAACAACTACGAAATAATATTTTTTTTGCCAATTGTCTATTTGATTTTCAGGAAGAATTTGAAATGGAAATGCAAACAGGATAATTCAAGTATTATACATATTATTCGATAATAATAATTTTGACAGTATTTTAGCTGTAATTTGTGAGGATTCCGAATGCACGAAAAGCAAAGCGCGCGTTAATTATTATTAATTAGTCCAGGTGATGACGAGCATCTCGCGCACCTTAGCTTATTTCGATTTGAATTATTTTTAATTTGTTATAAATTCAATTTCTGAACTGTACGACAAATACTTATTAATTATTATTATTATTATTATTATGTTTCTGATGTATCATTAACACGGAAGCCCTTGCAGAGAACGAATGTATAACAGTAAACTGATCATTTGTGATCATGTAAAATAATTAACGTGAAACAAAACAATTGACATTAGAGCAAATTAATTTATAGAAGCAAGAGCCGTAAAGAAAATCTCAATTTGACGCGATACACAAACGCAGAACAAAGATGCAATACAACAAAACCTTCCAGTTCTCAATCACGACCATCAAAAATAACAAATCAAGACAAATAAAAAAAGCAACGTGAGTTTACCAACTACACTTCAATTCAATTCTACACAAATCCCCCGATTTCCCTGTGAAATGTTCCTTGAGGATCAACACATCTCCAGCTCTTGCGTGTTTTAAACGCTTCTTTGGAGACAGTGCTATTTCTAAACGCGTTGTCTGTCTCCTCGCTTCCCTGCTTCCCAAACTTTTCCCTGAGATCAACAGGCAGAAACTCACATCAAAGCTTGCTCTCTCGCGCAGGCCTCGGTCCGCTCCGTCCACGCGCCGCGCGACGCGTTCATTCCCGCTATATGTGTACGTTTGAAGGACACGGAGAAAAAGACGCTCTAAAGGGAGACACACGTCTTTTCTCTTTTCTTTTCTTTTTTTATATACACAGAACTGCTTTTTGTTCCTCATTTTTTCATTTAAGAGGGTAATGGAAGGGGGGTGTTCGTTTGATCACATGATTACAATTCACCTGAGATAAAACAAAGGACGCAAAGAAAGGAGAAACCGAGACAGAGAGATGCTCTCATGGTCAGGATCCCCTTATCAGAGTCAACATTCATGGATAATGAAAAAGGCAATGATTTTTGGCTTGGGTGGGGGGGCGTCGCGAGCTGGAAATACAAGAGGTTATTGTTGGCTAGAACAGCGCGCGTGTTTGTGTGCGTTTGGCCCGTCGTTTGCCTCGCTTCTCGTCTTGCTATATTTTCTGTTTAAACGTGTTAAATGCGCTCTCTGTGTGTTTATGTGATGCGATTATAAAACTAACGCATAGCACTACACGACGCGGCAGGAGCTCGTTCCAGCGCCAAGCGCGCGCGCGCGAGGGTCACAGGCCTGCGCGCGCACCATCCCGCATTCACAACTGATGTTTAACTATTCTACAGAAATAAAATAAAACTAAAATTAGCTCACTTGGACATTTTCAGTTTCATACTTATTTAGGAGATATTTTAATATTTTTAGAAGCCATACTCTCTTAGAAAAAAAGGTTCATACGCTTAAAAATAAAGGCATATATGAAGAACCTTTAGCATCCTAAAAAAAATAAATAAAGGGGGTTTTCTTAGTGATGCAATAAAAAAATCACTTATATTTGGTTCTCTAAAGAACCTTTCAGTCATCAGTTCTTTAAAGAACCATTTTTTTTCGAAATGTGAAGAACATTTTAATAGTCAAAAGAACTTTTTGTAGTTATTGGATGTTAAAGGATCTAAATAGAACCATCGATGCCAATAAAGAACGTTTATTTTTATAGAGGAAAACAAATAGCCTATTTAGATTTTTTAAATGTTCTTCACACATGGTTATTTAAAAAAATTCTTTGGGGAACCAAAATTGACTCTCATATAGCATTGTTCCGAAACCCCGCTTTTGGAAACTTTATTTCTAAATATTAGTATGATGAGTGAATTCAGGTTAATTGAGACATTCTTTGCCATTGAGATGACTGGGGGGGAAAAGTGGCTCAATTAACCTAATGTCACCCCTACATATCAGCACATTTTGAAGGGGTGGCCTACACGAATATCCAGAGGTTTGCGAGTTAAAACCCTACAGTTGTGCTGTTGCTCCGCGCGCTGCGTCAGAAGGAAGCGTTATTGCGCACAGCAGGTGCGCAGAGTCCCGGGGGCGCGCGAGCTGTGACGGGGCCGGTGGAGGACCTCTGCTTCACCCTGAGGCACACCCGGGCCAACAACAGGCCAGTGTGATCGGACAGACCTTAAAAAAGAGAAACCCCACAACCCCCGGGACACGCCGACACTAATGAACGACCACCTGTGACAGTCCAGGCATGATAAAACCAAAAAACTCATAAAATATAACGCGCGGCGGAATTATAATATTACAAATTTGAGAACTTATTATAACATTGCAAGGTTTCCCAAACAACTTTGAACTAAAATATTTTTGACGTCTCCCTGACATTTTCAGTTAGTATTTCAATAATTTAACAACATGTGCACGCGGTTCTCTGACGCAGTTAAACAAATAAAATAGTATTTTTATTTTCAGTAAGTGTTTTATTTTGATTGTTTTTTTATATTCTAATTAGTTAGACCTATTTTACTTTAACCTTTTTATGATTTAATTAGCTTTTCATAAACTCTGTTATATTATAGGCTACAACAAATTATTATTATCATCATGGTAACACTTTATTTTACAGTGTCCTTGTTACAAATGTTACATGTATTTACCATAGTAATAACAGTAAATTATGCATAATTATAGTAATGTAGTTGCTTAATATTACTCAGTACTTAAATATATAATTACACTGTAACGATAACACCTTAAAATAAAGTGTAACCATTATTATTATTAGAACTTAAAATCTTGTAATAAACTGTGCCTGAATAATGAGGAATAAGAATAATGTCTGATTTTAAAGTGACACATTTATTATGACAAAGACAAATCTATTGGCCTAACTGAGATCTAGATCAAGAATGTTGACTTTCAAATAAATGTATAAAAGTTTAATATCACAAATAAAGTATGATCAGAATCCGATCTGCCGAATATGACAGCAGAAATCACCGCCCTCCGCTGAGAGAAACTTCACGGCGAACTCCATCAGCCAATCAGAGGAGGACCCGATGGGGCTCTGCTGCTCCTTTAAGAGATTTTTTCCATGAATTGATTTTTTTTCTCGCTCTTCACACAACGAGGCTCTTTAAGCCCCGGCGCGCGACACAGAGCAGGCATTCAGAGCGCGAGCGAGGGGGCTGAACCACGGACCGATCTCGCGCTGGGCGGGCGACCTGCGACCAGTGCAGTAAGACCTCTCTCTCTCTCTCTCTCACTGACTCTCTCTGTGCATGGGGATATACGACACTGCAATGTCTAAACCGAGAAATTACGATTTTAGTATTATGATTATTATGAATAAATATGATTCGCGATGAATTTATTCGCTGCATAGGCTTCTCACTTGAATTCGTTTTCTGTTCAGTTTATGTTTGCTGAAGTTTGAGGGATACCAAAGTTTCTCATCGAAATGGATTAAAATATACATGCGATTATTTAAGAAAGTTTGTGTCACGAGGTGTACATTTCGAGATTTGCGTGACTGAGTAAATGGGAGACGTATTGAGTTAATCTGTCTTAGCTTGGGAAAAACGGCTTAATCTATCCAAACTACTCCAAATATAATACACTTCGATCTTTTAGTACAATTTGAATTTGAATACTTTGATTTGATACGAGTGCGTAATATTTGTCCAGCATTTTATTTGCAATTATATTATAAATCTGTTTTATAATCTGTTTGCATATGCTTAAGGCTAAATGTGGTATATTTTCTGTTTTACTTGCATATTTGTGAGCAATCATAGCTATATCTGGTCCAAATGCTCGTGTAACCTGCTTAATTATGAAGTAAAAATTCCTTTCAGCACAATAGCCTAGAGAAAATTGCCGCATTCCAATATTCTGAATTTATAGGCTATATCGCCCAAACTATTCAGTAAACTAATCAAATCAATAGAATTTCACATCAACTGAAGTTCGAACCTAATATTTTGTCACATTTGTTTAATTGTGCCATTTAGGAAATGTTTTGGCATGAGTGAATTAGGGGCAAATTATTGCCAAACCAGGCGTTATGATCCGCCCTACTCCAGCCAAAGATGAACTCAATCACATTTGAACAAATAAAGTTAGGAGTGACGATGCATGACATGAGCTGCGGTAAAGAGTTAAAAGTGGTTAACATTAATAAACAGAAAGTTTCTATATGTGCGCGTTGTTCTGAAATGTGAATGGAAAACTGAGCAAATCCACAAGCGCAATTAGGCTACTAAATTAAATGGACCGTGTCACTAAAAAAAATTGCTTAATGTTTTGCCCCAAATAAACTTCTACTTCACACACAAGTCAATCTGATTAAAAAAATATTAATCACGTGTAGCTATTCCCGTGACCCTAACAAATGGGACTGAATTAATCTGAAATCAATCTGTTATCTGCTGAAGTGAAGTCACCTGTGTGTGATCTTAATTAATACTGGTGTCGGATGGTTTGCTCTCGTGTTCGGCGGAGATTTGATCAGTCATTCAAGCTCAGCTCTGGATAAACTGTTTTTGCCGTATAGGCTATTTAAATCAATACCTGGTGTTATAGGCTACTCATTCTTGGATTGATCTTAATAATCAGACCAATAAAAGGCGCATTATCATGTCGCGCGTGCGTGTAGTCACTGTGCCGGACCGGTTGCTTGCGTTTTCCTAAACACACAGCTCTGATTTTCCTTATTTTCCTGCTGGTTATGAGTCGTCGCTTGTGCTTTCACCAACAAACACTGTGTAATTCAGCAGCGCTCCGTGTTTATCCAGCAGCGAGGCGGAATGAAGCCGGTATTATTCCAGCACTTTCTCTCCCGGGAGCTTGAACAAACCGACAAACCTTCAACAGTAGCTGTTAGCAGGAGTGAAGCTAAAATAACACACACACACACTCACGCAGACCGAGGCGAACTGACGCCACCGTATGATTGGCCTGGAAAAAGAGACCAATTCTAAATAAAGTCAAAGCCTCAGTGTTTGTAACTGTTTTCCCCTGAACAGGTTTTTTCTTGTTCGCAAGGCGTTTGAGTGAACAGCTAAGAGGTTGTGCGGGAGGGAACGTTCAGAATGTTAAAATTCTTTAAATGACATATGTAGAACGTTCTCGTCACATTATCTGATATGCGTTCTCGTGATGTTGAGAAAACATTTTTGGAACATCCTTATGATGTTAATGATTGTTAACGTTAACATTCTTGGGATAATACAAATAAATCTAAATAAATTTGAAATAAAATGTTTATATTGTGAGTAACAATAAGTTATAGGATATTGATGTACCTTACTTACATGAAAGTAACCTTTAAATTGTTCTAATCACGACAATTGATGTTTTAGAAACACTGCTTTTGTTTTCAGAACATAAATTTATTAACTGGTATAAAAACACGAAAATAATACTATTGTAGGCTACACTGAGAATAAATGCTTTACAGAAACATGACAATGTAACATGTAAACTCCAGGCCACCTATAATATTAAAATTACCTTTGTGTTTGACTTTTGCAGGTTTATCAGCAGATCTACTTCCTGAGGAAGACGGCGGATGGATTCATTCTGACAGAACCGAGCGTGTATGAAAATAAATCTGTTAAAGTTTCACTGGATGACCTATAGTATAATAAAACAAGAACCCCTGGCAATTGTTTTCCAGAAAATAAAATAGTTTTTAGAGAATAAAACAGAGGTCCTGTTTGGGGGGAAAAGTAGACCCACCGAAGCCCCCTGTGTCCGCAGAGCGAGAGCACGATGTCGGCGGAGGAGCACAGTATGTCTGAGGTGGAGATGAGCCCTGGGGTCTCGGAGGACGGTCACTCCATGTCCCCCGGCCACTCTTCAGGAGCTCCAGGGGGCCCGGACTCCCCTCTCCCCGGCCAGCCGCCTCTGATCCCGGGCGTCGGGGAGGATGGAGCCGGAGTCTCCGCCGGGGTCTCGGTGAAGTCCGATGAAGAAGACGACCGGTTCCCCATCGGCATCCGCGAGGCTGTCAGTCAGGTGCTCAACGGCTACGACTGGACGCTCGTGCCCATGCCCGTGCGCGTGAACTCGGGCAGCAAGAGCAAGCCGCACGTGAAGCGGCCGATGAACGCGTTCATGGTGTGGGCGCAGGCCGCGCGCAGGAAACTGGCGGATCAGTACCCGCACCTGCACAACGCCGAGCTCAGCAAAACACTGGGAAAACTTTGGAGGTGAGAGAAAAACATCTCTTTAACGGGCACAACCCTTGAAAAAGTCACTGTGTGCCATGCACTAATTATATCATGCATTCATATAGGGTAAGGCAAAGCTTTATTTATAGGCAGCAGCGCATTTCATAAACAATGTTAATTCAAAGTTTAACGGGTAGGCTACAACTCGTGAAAAACCATATCAGATGGTACTAAATGTTTGCCATGTCTTGCACTAATTATATCATGTATCCATATATACTCCAGGGTAAGGCAAATCTTTATTTATAGGCTACAGCAAAGGTGGGCCTAATTCAAATTGCTTTACATAAAAAGGATTTAAAAATAATCATAATATTAAAAGGTATTCAAAACAATTACAAAACAATTGTGCATCTCCATGAAACCATGATGATCTGAACATAAAGCGCTCAAGAAACAGCCTCCATCAATTCATTACTGTAATTCTAATGGACGCTCCAGTGTCAGTGTAATGTGTTCTGCTGCAGATCCTCATATTCACTGCTATCCGGCCTCTGGCTTTGAGTTTCTCAGGGGCTTTAGCTCAGAATAATCATTCCTTCAACATGCCAGATTAGAGGGACAAATCCCTTCAGGAGCTGCTGTGGAAAACACACGGCATTAACCCGAGCGAGAACGCCAAGAGGGCATTTATCTCAAACGGGCTATTTTCAGGAGGAGTTTGTAGATGCACAACTAAACCAGTGAAAGAGTCTCACTTTACAGATGACAGCATATATATATATGATATGATATATATATATAACAGGTGGATAATCAAAGTGCTCAGAGTAGCTTCATACACCAGCTGGAGTATCTGATGGTGTTAAACTCTCAGAGGAGAAATCTGAGCCAGAATCAGCATACAGCAGTTCAATACTCTCAGAGTCAGGTGGCATTACAGGTCATTCGATGCTTCACTTGTGTTTTAGCTCTGATAAAGTGTAGACAATATTCTATTATTGTTTCATATGAGAGTTTATAGTGATGGTGTGTTTGTTATTTGTCAAGTGATCAGGTTACAGGACCTATTTCTCTCCATGTCATGTTTTTATAGTCAAAATACCAATATATTAAAAGTTTTTAGTGCACATGATACTGATCTTTTGGTAACACTTTTAACAAAAAGGTTCGTTTGTTAACAGTAGTTCGGCTAACTAAATTAATTAGTATGAACTACTGTTCATGGTTAGTTCATGTTAGTTAATACATTAACTAATGTTAACTAATGAACCTTACAGTAAAGTGTTACCGTTCTTGGTAACACTTTATTTGACAGTGTACTTGTTACATGTTACATATATACAAGTACTTACCATAGTAATAACAGTAAATTATGCATAATTACATGCAACTAACCCTCAACCAAACCCTAACCCTATAGTAAGTACATGGAGTTGATTAATATTACTCAGTACTTAAATATATAATTACACTGTAACGATGACACCTGGTTTTGTGTGTGTTTCAGGCTGCTGAACGAGACGGATAAGAGGCCGTTCATCGAGGAGGCCGAGCGTTTGAGGAAGCAGCATAAGAAGGACTATCCCGAGTACAAGTACCAGCCTCGTCGACGCAAGAACGGCAAACCGGGGTCGAGCTCTGAGGGCGACGGCCACTCCGAGGGCGAGGTCAGCCACAGCCAATCACATTACAAGAGCCTGCACCTGGAGGTGGCCCACGCCGGGGTCACGGGGTCACCACTGGCCGACGGACACCACCCGCACGCCACAGGTGAGGCTCATACAGTAGTGCCAAAAGCACATCGTGGTGTTTCTGAAGAGCATTTTTGAAGCCCAAAGTGGGTGGAGCCGGCCGTCGCCATCTTGGCAGCGTCACTCCAGGATAAACGAAAATGGGCAAAGAAGCGGGAATAGCTGAGGTGACGTGACACTAACAGACAACAGACAAACGGCTAGTAGTGATATCAGCGGCAATCCACCTGTCACTCAAGTGGCCACGCCCTTAATTATGCAGAACTTTAAGGCTTAATATAATTTAAATGGATGTTTTATAAACAAATTCACTCCCTCACAGTTGTCATGAACGGCAAAATCAGATATTTAGACCAAAACCACTTTTTTGCACCAGGCTGTAAACATATTTTTTTCTGCTGTAAAGTTGGGCATTAACATGGGGGTCTATGGGATTGACTCTTCTGCAGCCGGTCTCTAGTGGCCAGTTGATGAATTGCAGTTTAAGTCTCTTCTGTGTTGTACTCAAGAGAGAGGACTGTTGCTGCTTGTTTTCAACATAATAATCAAAAATGTTTCTTAAGAAGCAAATCAGCATATTAGAATAGTTTCTGAAGGATCATGTGACACTGCTAAAAATCAGCTTTGATCACAGGAATCAATTCCATTTTAAAGTATATATGCGCATAGAAAACATCGATTTTTAAATTATAGTGCTGGGCAACGATTAATTGCTATTAATCGCATCAAAAATAAAAGTTTGTGTTTACATAATATATGTGTTTATAACTGTGTATAGTTATTTTGTATATATAAATACACACATGCATGTATATATTTAAGAGATATTTCCATGTATATACTGTGTATATATTTATACATAATTTATATTATATATATAAAAATTAATATTTTATATATAGTCAAGTCATATTTATATAGCGCTTTTTACAATACAGATTGTATCAAAGCAGCTTTACAGAGATAACAGGAAAATAATGCAACAAAGTTTGTTTCCAGAAGAAAATAGCGCCACAGTCCAGCCTAAGTAAGTTCAGTGATGGTTCATTTTGTTGTAAAAAAAAAAAAAAGAAAAGTTATTAATTTAGTTAATTTATATTTATAGCCACTTTGGAGAAACCGTGATGTCATTGTCCAGCTCAGTTCAGTTCTCATATAATGTTGTCAATGCAGCAGATCAATAATATTGTTGAATATTAAATTAAATGTAAAATTAGATAATAGATTGATAACTCCTAGATAACTTCTTACATATATGCATGTATTTGTGTGTATTTAATATTTATACAACATAATTATACACAGTACACACAAACTTTCATTTTGGATGTGATTTATTGTTGCCCAGCACTAATAATGATATTTCACTGCATATACTGCATTTTTGATCAAATAAAAATGCCTTGAGAAGAGACCTCGTTCAAAAATGCCCTCTAAAACTCTTTCGTTTGTTGCTTCAGGTCAGAGTCACAGAAAAAAAAAGTTTTCATATAGTTTTCTATAGTCTATAGTTTTTCATCCCCATCTACTGGCCTGGCAGCAGAATACAGCGTATTTAGTCGTTTTCACGGATCCGTGTGAATGAGGATCGTTTTGACAATGGTGTCGTCTTTATGCGGAAAACTCAAAGGAAAAACTCTCTGTGTTAAGTGTAACCATACCATAAAACTCTTCCGTTTGTTGTTTCAGGTCAGAGTCACAATAAAATAAATAAATAAAAGGCTACAGTGTTTCATCGCCATCTAGTGGCCTAGCAGCAGAATCCAGCATTTTTAGTCATTTTTGCAGATCCATGTGAATGGGGATCATTTTGACAATCGTCTATACGTGGAAAACTCAAAGAAAAGCTTCTCTGTTTTAAGTGTAAACGTACCCTAAACCTCTTCCGTTCTTCTCTCCAGGTCAGAGTCACAGCCCTCCGACGCCCCCTACGACCCCGAAGACGGAACTGCAGGGCGGGAAACCCGGCGAGGGAAAGCGTGAGGGCGGAGCCTCCCGGAGCGGTTTGGGGGCGGGGCCAGACGGAAGCTCTGCCTCCTCGTCCGGCGGCGGCGGCAAACCACACATCGACTTCGGCAATGTGGACATCGGCGAGATCAGCCACGACGTGATGGCCAACATGGAGCCGTTCGACGTGAACGAGTTCGACCAGTACCTCCCGCCGAACGGGCACCCGCAGGCGTCGAGCGCCGGGTCTTCGGCGTCACCGTACGCGTACGGCATCTCCAGCGCTCTAGCGGCCGCTAGCGGGCACTCCACCGCATGGCTCTCCAAACAACAGCTGCCATCCCAGCAGCACTTGGGCTCGGATGGAGGGAAAACGCAGATTAAGAGCGAGACGCACTTCGCTAGCGATGCCGCCACGGCTAGCGGTTCGCACGTAACATACACGCCTCTTAGCCTGCCACACTACAGCTCCGCCTTTCCCTCGCTGGCGTCGCGCGCGCAGTTCGCGGAGTACGCAGAGCACCAGGCGTCCGGCTCGTACTACGCCCACTCCAGCCAGACCTCGGGCCTGTACTCCGCCTTCTCCTACATGGGCCCCTCGCAGAGGCCCCTGTACACCGCCATTCCCGACCCCGGATCCGTGCCGCAGTCGCACAGCCCGACTCACTGGGAGCAGCCCGTCTACACCACGCTATCCCGACCGTGACGCGCGTTACGGAGGTGACGCGACGCTCTCGTTTCATTTCCAGTCACTGAAGGTCCAAACTAAAGTGTGTATGTGACCGAAAATCATCAAAACACTCGCCTGCACCACAATCCACACACAGAAAAACACGTGTGTGGAGATCTGCAGGGAAAACATATTCTCACGTTGCCTCAGGCTGATTAGATAAACCATCATGACCCGTTTCACAGAGATCTCGCTCGTCCGCCGATTTGACACCAGTGGTATTTCATGAGGACACATTACCAAAGTACTGAGACCAAAACATTAAAATGAATGAGCTACTTAAACGGGCGTAGTCATTGAACTCTGTATGGTTTGATATCAGTGTATCAGATCACAAACTTCTTCCAATACATTCACATAAACTTACACCCTGATGTTATTACCTGTACATCCACATGTTGTTGTTGTTTTTTTATTTGTATGTATGAATAATCTCTTTTTATTAACCAAAATAAGGCCATATTGTTTTTATCTTGGACAAATAATGACGTGTTTTTATTGTTGTAATCTTTTCTATTGTTGTTACTCTTGTGTTGCCATAACTACACTGAAAAGTCTTCACCACTGTCTAGTGTTTGTTAATGACATTTGTGTTTTATGACTTTCAGCGTGTGTAAATATCAGTGCCAGGACGCGATAAACGCGTCTAAACGGTGTTACTCCAAACACACAGACGGAGTACTGTATTGTAATATGTTTCGTCACATCTGAATTAACGTGATTATGAGTTTCCGCGATAAAATTACCTTATATTTTGTTTAGCTAACACCGCTAGTGCCTCAGTCCATCGGAAACGGTTCATAATCGCTGATCAATTCGAATTAAATCACGTGATACTCTTTTCAGGGCGCGAACTTTCATCCATTCGCCAATTCGAATATTTTATGCCCACATTGTATGTGAGTTTGAAATAGATTTGTATTTTGTGGAAATAATGCCCGTTTCAGAACATTACTCTTCGTGCCTATCAATAAAACACTGCGGTATTATTTCATAAAGACAGTCTGTTACTGTAAACGATGTTTAGTTATTCCCCTTTGGTACTACTTTTTATAGTTTTCGCCCTCTTTATCAGTACTATTCAAAAACAACTGAAGCAAACAAACAACATTATTGTTATATATTACAAAATATTATTTATATTTGTTTTGTTTGTTTTTTTGTTCATTTTTTTATCAGTAGCGTTTTACTCTGATGTTGGAAACTTTTGTCGTGTAATTCTGTGGTGGGTAAAAGTGTTGTTGTTTTTCTTTATCAGTGTAAATAGAAGAGAGCAGTGACTAACTTCCCTCACTCTAAATAAAGCTGCAGTCTGTACAAACGCGTCTTCATTTTCACACACACACACATTTGAATATTAATTTTCTTATCTGCTCTACCTGTAAGATCATGACAAGTCACATCAGATTTCAAAATAGCACATAACAATAGTATAATTTATCATCTATACTGGTATTATTATCCATATATTTCAACAGAATTCGGTATTTATATCCACACTATATTAATTTTCTGCACTGAATATTACTGACATTCAGCAGGTTAAATGATATCAGAGTAAAGAGGTTCTGGGAACGTTAGCTGAAAGTTAGTGGAACGTTCTTCAAACCTAAAAAGAACATTATTTTTTCATAAGTAAAACTTCTAACACAAACTGTAGAAAAATGCATGTTTTGGAAAACAAAATTGTTAGCCTAACTCCAGGATACACACTGCATAAGATATTGTATATAATAATGCAACATGCTTGACTTGATTTCCATAACTGAATTAAACATGCAAAATAATGAAGTCATGTGACAACAATATATAATATTAATGTTTGAAATATGTGCAGTATATGCTTATGATTCTGCATCTGAGCTTGCAGGTTCATTCTGATTGGCTGAAACCAATATCATGACAGCGCATATCTCAACATCCTCTGCATTTCTGCATTAATATGTGTGTGTGCTTTCTGCCCTGTATATCTGCATGTGTGTGTGTGTGTGTGTGTGTGTGTGTGCTGAGAACTGAAGCTGATTTCTAATTCCCCTGATTTAATCATCTGTGTGATACTTTGGTTAAACAAAGAGACTCATTCAGCTCTGGCTGAGCGAGAGGAGGGGAGGGGGGGTACTGGCCTGCAGTTTCACTGGATACAAAGACACACACACACACACTGCAGGTCTCACTGCAGCAGGATTTGCACATTCCTAAACAGTGCAATGAGAGAGAGAGAGAGAGAGAGAGAGAGAGAGAGAGAGAGAGAGAGAGAGAGAGAGCGCAGATGGACAAGTCTAACCCAGCATCTGAAACATGGCTAGTTTTATGCCACTATATCATCATATGACTGTGACTCCACGTAGTATCATGAGGGTTATCAATATTAATTTCCCATCAGCCACTGCAAATCTGTGTTCGGAAGTGATACTACAGTATCATTCACTGGATACAGTGCACTAGTTATATACATGAAACCCAATAACTTGATGTAACTATCCACACTACACTGGAGCTGTGTATATATTTCCACCGCATAAGAAAAACAATCATGCTTTGGTAGATCGTAATTATGATATTTAGGACATATAGTCCTTATTATGTAAAACAAGTCATAAATTCATAAGTCATTTATGACATTTTAAAATTTTACATTAGGAGATAAAAAAAATCTAAATTATGACTGTCATAATTCCGGCTTTTCATTTCATAATTGGGCCTTAATTATTTATTTAATAAATAAATACATTTACAACAAAAATGAACTATCAATGAACTTACTTAAGCTGGACTATGACACTATTTTCTTCTAGATCTGATGTACAGCAGAAACAACTTTTGTTGCAATATTTTCCTGTTATCACTGTAAAGCTGATTTGAAACAATCTGTAATGTAAAAAGCGCTATAGACATAAAGGTGACATAAAAAGTCAAAATGATGACATACTGTTTGACAAAAGAATGATATTTTCTTATGTGACGGCTTCCATAAGTATGCGTCTACTGTACACTTGCTATACTCATGAATCACAGTCATCAGGTTGCTCATCTTCAGGATCAGTGTGAGGAATGAACTGGCCCTGTCTCAAACGGCACACTTCATGTGCACTAGTGCTCGTGTGTGTGTATCTAAGTCCACAAGACCGTAGGGGCCCAGGAACACTTCAGCCAAACATGAAAATGATGACATGGTTTACTCACCCTCAAGCCTCATCCTAATATGAGTGTGTTCTTCCAGCCGGACACAATCCTGGATCTTCAGTTCTTTATAATGGGAGTGAATGGTGCCCAAGTTTCTCAAGCTCCAAAAAGCGCATCCATCTGTCATAAAATGAGTTAATAAATGCCCTCTGAAGCAAAAAAAAATATCCATAACTTTATACACTGTAATCAAGGGCTTACGGCAACAGAGAGAGAGAGTTGAGTTATGGTGGACGAATGACCTCTGACCTGACACATGATGTTACTGCTCTTTTCTTTTATCGAAAACCTCCTAAACTTTTCTTTAAAACTTCTCGTTTTAGACTTATAATTGGTGACCGGCATTTTGTTTTGCGCTATCCTCTGTGAAAGTTTGGATGCGTGTCTCTAGTACATTTGACACCATGTTATATCTCAAAAAGATACAAACTCTTCATGGAAGTAAGATTCAGCAAACAATGAATTAATTAATTTAATGTAGCCTACAAATTAACAACAACATAGGCTAAACTGATCTACTGATTTGGCAGTTTAATGTAAGCTTTTACTCTAATAAAAGCTTGTTTTCTTATAAATGTTTCACCCTCAGTGCTGACAGAGAAGACTCCACTACACATGTGGCAGGCAGAGCAAGAGACACTAACAGGAATGTACTATGTACTATGTAAAGCTCACACACTCAACTGTGTTCAAGGCAGAGCAGAACGTGGAAAATGAAGTATATTCAGGGTTTCTTTTTGGGACAGGGCCTAACATTAATTTTAAAGTTGCATTGTGTAATATTTAGGAGGATCTGTTGACAGAAAAGCAATATCATATACATAACTGTGTTTTCAGTGGTGTATAAAGACCTCACATAATGAACCGTTATGTTTTTATTACCTTAGAATGAGCAGTTTCTCTCTACACACACCGCGGGTCCGCTTACATCGATGTGTTTCTACAGTGGCCCTGAACGGACAAACGCGTTTTGTTACCATGTTGTTCTTTGTGCAAAGAAGCTATAGCTTAAGTCAGCGAATAAAACACTGACACAATAATGAGCAAGTAACAATACTATTAGCAATAACATATTGTTTTACTGAATAATTAAGTAAACCTAATTTCTTACGTTATCCTAAGAAACCTCATTGCTGAACTGGCTACTATCTGCTGTTTCAGACGAGGACATCACTTCCTGTCGGCCACCGTAACTTCTGCTGGGTGCAATCCGCAACCTCACCACAAGATGCCGCTAAAAATCACACAGTGCACCTTTAACCACTTTTTAGACTCGATTGGATTATATAACATGCTAAATTAAACATACAATATAATGCGTTAATGAGACAATAATATAACACATTACTGCTTGAAAGAGCTTATTGTTGGATATGATATATTTTGTCTTCACTTATTGTTGTTTAAACAGTAACAGCACACTGTGCAGACTGCGATAACTGTGTGCAGATGAAATGCACATTAAACTATATTTACATTTAGAGCACATCGCCCTTGCAAAAACTGATACATTTGCATGATATGATGCAAAACATTTTCAGCGCGGAAACTTTATCAACTGTTAAGCTGAGCTGAATATTTTTATTATTAGAACAACTTAAAAAATATATTTCTGCATCAGATATGAAACACATTGCATAATTATTAAAGACAGTCTGTTACTGTAATTGACGTTTAGTTAATCGACGGTTTCCTTCCTCCACTTTTATAGTTTTGCCCTCTTTATAGTAGGCTATTACTCAGCAACAAAACAACCCATTCTGCATATAAACCCTCCGTTTTACAAACTTAAGTACAAAATTATTCAGTGGCAATCAACATTTGACTATAGATGCTGTATATCGAGTTTAATTGTATTTAATCAGCAATATTCATTTATAAACACTCAACTATAAACAATTAAAGCGTTGAGTGCGAATCTACACAGTATCTCCCAACAACAAAGATAAAAACAAAGAGTGGCATTTACTACAAAAAGGTTTAATCTCGCATGAATAAAACACAAATACACATTAAATAAGAGATTCAGAGTGAAGTGTGTGTTTATGGTGTGTGTGTGTGTGTGTGTGTGTGTGTGTGCTGCCCTCATGTGGACGAACACCAGACCTGCAGGATGAAACCAAACCAGTATATATAGCCTACACAGTACAGTCATATACACTTACATTTTTGAGAATACAAGACACAAGCAAACACGCCTATCTTCATAATTCTAGTTTTCTTATAAAGTTTTTAATTTGACCCAAATCAAAGATTTCACTGACTGGGATAAGTCACTTTTCATCTAATTTTTCATGATTAATGTTGCATTGCACTAATACCACACTGACCAACCGTCACATTCTGCTTTTTCAATGTCAGTGACAACAACAAGCATAATTGAAGCTGCAAGCAGCATTTATCGGGGTTCAAGCGTTTAAGGTCTTTAAGCACATGCGTAAAAAGATATTACGTTTTTTTTAGCAAGCATGTAAACACTTAGAAAACTTAGGAAACCAAAAGTAATTTTTAAAAGATCATATAAGAGATTCAGTCAAGAATCATTGTGTACAGACGTAAATAATGTATGTTGGATTGACGTTTATAAGGAAGTTCATCCTGATTGTCAGCATATGAAAAAATGTACAGTGAAGAATGTTACAGGACACCATGTATTGCTAATGCGTTGAAAAACATTATGTTTGAGAGAGATGTGGCAAAGGGTACAGCAAACAGAACTGGAAGGACGTCTTTTGCAAATTAAGAAATAAAATGTACAAATTAAGTAAATAAAATTAATAGGAAAAAGAAAAGAATGTTTTACAAAATTAAAATACATGAATGTAAATATTGTAAAAAAAAATCTGCAGTACACTCAGTGAAATAATAGATAGGAAATTCCTTCTTTTATTGATACAGGTGAATCTTTTTTAACTATTTTAAACCATATGCAATGTGGTGTGCCTCAAGGAAGTTGTTTAAGACCAATGATCTTCCTCTTGTTTTAAAGTGTGAGGACAGTCATGTGTGCAGATGATAAAACATTATATTTACCTGCAACATCAATTAAGCAGTTGTCTACTGCTTTGGATGAGGAAATACAATTGATCATAATGTAGGTTCGGAATAATAAGTTAGTTCTAAACTTGATAAAACCCAAAAGCATTGTGTTTGCATCAAACTGAATCAAAAGTTACATGTGTCTGTAAAGAGTGTGCCCATTGAAGAGGAAATATGACTTCTTGGAGTTATATTAGACATTACTGAAGTGGTCAAAATAGATAGAAAATATGGTAACAGGTATGGGAAGAGGTTTGTATGTTATTAAGAGATGTGGAAACTTTTTTTTACCAGAACACTGTATTTCTAAAATTGTGCAAACAATGGTTGATTATTGCCCAGTGGTGTGGTTAAGTGCATCAAGTAAGACAACATCTTTAACTAACTGAAATATTACAATTAGTCCAGAACAGAGCGACACGACTCACTTTAAACTGTAATAGAAGAGCTAACATACTAAGAATGCACTGTTGAAAGATTGTCTCTCTGCTTTGTTTTATAAGAAATATTTCTGTGTCTAGAGTTCCTAATGTCCTGTACTCTCAACTTTTGTATAGTAGAACTATAGTCATAATTTTAACACCAGGCTGTTTTATTTTATTTATTTCCTGTTTCGAAAACCACTGCAAAACAACGGACTGTAATGCCAACAGATTTACCTTTGATATTACACATTTTTTAACAATAAAAATGAGATATTTGGAATGAATGTTGGGTTAATATGTGTCATTGACTTAACTTTTTATTGTTGTTGATTAAATGTAGTTTTGTACATTTTACTTGTTGGGACCCCAGGAAGAGTAGCCACTTCCTAGGTAGTGGCTAATGGGGATCCAAATATACAAATAAACTTAGATGATTGATGGAAAATACCATTTACAGCAAATACAGGTAATTTACTGAGGAAAAATATATATTTTTTGTTTTGTTTTTTTTTGTTTTTTTTGACAGCTATAGCACCATGTCTTGCCTGATCTCCACCACTTTTATTAGGTGTCCTCAAAGTCTGCCTATACTGTGTCAAATTTGTTGTAAATATCTCATTTCGTTTTGAAGTTTAGACACTTATATTTATGAGAGCATAAAAATTATCTGTGACATTGATTGTATTTTTTTTTTGTCAGTTCCTATCATAATTTTGACATTTGGGCGTTATTGTTTAGCTATTGATCACTGTTTTCAAATTTACTGTGGTGTTTTTGTCTCGATCGGACTAATGGTTTTCGAAGATAATCGCAAGTTTTTTTTAAGCGCTAAATGACACCGTTACACAAACCATAAGGCGAAACCTGGCATGTTTGGTATTGTTGGACTCGGCAAGGATTCAGGAGTCTGAAGAAAAAAAACGCTGGCTTGAAACTTCTCAGGCTCCTTCAGGGCATTGTGCCGATGACGCGTACTGAGTTTTTTTGAGATACGCCAATGTTCTCATAGACTATCATGGCACCCTGGACAAAGACACTGCATGCCAATTTTCATCGGACTAACGGTTGGGTGCGGTTATAGCCATTTTCATGATTTTTTCCCCTCCTGTTATAGCAACACCAAGTGGCCAATTGTCGCGATTTTTTTCATGTAACCTGAGATTGAGCTCATAAACGTGTGTTCCGAGTTTCGTGAAAATATCTCTTTCCGTTCACAAGTTATTTTAGTGTTTTACTAAAAGTGGCCCTGGTCACATCGAACATTTTGGATCCCTTTAGCGACCATGAATTGAAATTTCGATTTTTTTTTAATGATTATTGATAGTCACTCTCCAGAGAATATTTCTGCAGTGGTTTGGTTCCGATCAGGCCAAAAACCTAGTAGTTCGCAAAAGTAGGTTTTTCAGAAACCCTCAATTTACTCAAAAATGGTGCCTGAAGGGGGAGCAAATCCTAACTAAACGCCTAAAAGCATTGAGCCAAGGATTCCAGCGATATAAGACACTTGAGCCTACGCCTGATGGTTGAAGAGTTATGAGCCATTTCATGCTTTTGACCGCTGTAGTGCCAATTGGGGCAGGCCTTCGTGACGTTGTAGGCAGTGTGAGTACTACCAGTCCCCAAAGTTTCAAGTCTCTACGACTTACGGTTCGTTCTGCCTGATCAGTTTTACATGGATAATGCTACATTATGGGAAATAACAATAACAATAACAATAGTTTAACTATAATAAACTAATTATATTTTGTAATTATAATTACACTCCAGTGGTAAGGCAGCAGTAAACTTTCTCACTGCAGACTATTAGGTGAGAAATGTTGTGTAGTCCCGACCAGCCGTTTGTTGTAGTCCTTAAACAATTTCTTTAAAAACAAATATCTCCCTTTGCTTTGAACTTTGAGCGTTGTAACTTTGCAGATGTTGTTTATGCTCAAACAGCAACATTACACACTAACTAAAGTTAGAAAAGTGAAATCGTAATCAGCCACCCCTTTAAAGTTAAAAATCCTAATGGGTATGATGAATTGTGTGATAACCAATATAATGTATGTCACCTTGTAACATGCATCTTGAATTCCAAAAGATAGAACGAAATCATTGTAAAGAGGTAGGGTACCATCCGTTGAGTTTTTGCAGTGATTATATGTGTCAAACAAGTAACATCAAACGTATTCAGCTTCGTCAGGTCAAAGAAGATGCCTACAGGAGTGGGGATAGGATCTTGTTTAATCAGGCCAGGAACACATTGACAAAGGAGATTGAAGTGGCTAAGAAGAGCTATGCCAAAAAGCTGGAAAACCAGTTTTCCTCCAACGACCCTGCATCAGTGTGGAAAGGCCTGAAAGACATTACCAACTACAAGACACCATCCCCCAGCACCGACAGCAACAAGCATCTTGCGAACGAGCTGAATGTCTTTTACTGTAGATTTGAGACCCCCGATCAGACACCCCACACCCGCCCTGACCATCTCTCTACACAGCCATCAACACCTCCAGTCATCCCCCTCCCCTCCCCCCCTGCACTTCAGATCAGTGAGGATAATGTGCGTCAGATCTTCAGGAAACAGAAGAGAAGGAAAGCACCAGGCCCAGACGGTGTTTCACCAGCCTGTCTGAAAACCTGCGCTGACCAGCTGGCCTCTATCTTCTCACTGATCTTCAACAGATCACTGGAGCAGTGCAAAGTCCCTTTCTGCTTTAAACGCTCCACCATCATCCCAATCCCGAAGAAACCAAAGATCACAGGACTCAATGACTACAGACCTGTTGCCTTAACATCTGTGGCCATGAAGTCATTCGAAAGACTGGTGTTAGCATATCTGAAGGACATCACTGGACCCTTGCTGGACCCCCTGCAGTTTGCCTACAGAGCAAACCGGTCTGTGGATGATGCGGTCAGTATGGGACTGCATTACACCCTGCAACATCTGGACAAACCAGGGACCTATGCAAGGATTCTGTTCGTGGACTTTAGTTCTGCCTTCAACACCATTGTCCCATCACTGCTCCAGACCAAACTGACCCAGCTCTCTGTCCCTAGCTCCGTCTGTCAATGGATCACCAGCTTTCTGACAGACAGACAACAGCTAGTCAGAATGGGCAAAATCACGTCCGACAGCCGCATCATCAGCACCGGTGCTCCACAGGGATGTGTTCTCTCACCACTGCTCTTCTCCCTGTACACAAATGACTGCACCTCTAAAGACCCCTCTGTCAAGCTCCTGAAGTTTGCGGACGACACTACTGTTATCGGACTCATCCGGAACGGTGACGAGTCTGCGTACAGACAGGAGGTGGAGCAGCTGGCTCTTTGGTGCAGTTATAACAACCTGGAGCTGAACACGCTCAAAACAGTGGAGATGATCGTGGACTTCAGGAGAAACCCCCCTGCACTCCCTTCACTCACCATCATGGACAGCACTGTGACTGCAGTAGAGTCATTCAGGTTCCTGGGCACCACCATCTCTCAGGATCTGAAGTGGGACACTCACATAGACTCTATTGTGAAGAAAGGCCAACAGAGACTGTACTTCCTGCGTCAGCTGAGGAAATTCAACCTGCCACAGGAACTGCTCGTACAGTTCTACTCAGCTGTCATCCAGTCCATCCTCTGCACTTCCATCACCGTCTGGTTCGGCTCTGCAACCAAAACCGACCTCCGTAGACTACAGCGGATAGTTCGGACTGCTGAGCGAATCACTGGCACTACCCTTCCCACACTCAAAGAACTGTACTCATCCAGAGTGAGTAAAAGGGCTCGCAAAATCACTCTGGACCCGTCACACCCAGCACACTCTCTGTTTGAACTGTTACCGTCTGGTCGACGCTACAGAGCACCGAGCACAAAAACAACCAGACACAGGAAAAGTTTCTTTCCCCAGGCCATCTACCTCATGAACACTTAAATGTTCCCCTACTGTGGAACAAACATGTGCAATACTTCCCTCAGACATTTCATTATAGCACCTTATAACTTTACTTTATATATATTTATAATTTATAATCTTTTATTTTAATTTTTTTATTTATACCTATGTTACTTGTCACTTGTCTTGTCACTTTATATTGTATGTGTACTGGAAGCTACTGTCACCAAGACAAATTCCTTGTATGCGCAAGCATACTTGGCAATAAAGCTCTTTCTGATTCTGATTCTGATTCTGATTCTATTCACCCTCCACGCAAACACAGTTCAATCGTTTGTATGATAGAGAAACCTGAGTTTCCAACACAGCTTGTCACAAGTCCAGCTTTCTCAAAGTCAATGATTATAGTCAATAAACATCCACAAGAGGTTCCACAGGTTTAAGCAGTTCGAAGACGACAAACTCAGTCAGTAATCCATTGATAATTCCCATGCGCATTAAGCATTCACATAAAACAGTCCAATAGAGAAACTCATCTCAAGACTTATTTAGCATGTGCGCAATTAGAACATAACAAAGAAAATAAATATTTCTCATCATTCCCTCATTTGTGAATAAAGTTCAACACAGAATCAGTTGCTCTTTCTATTAAAAATGGAACTATTCACATTATTTACTTTTATATTTGACATCTACAGTAAATGTGCAAATTACTACATTGTTTTTTAACCATTAAATAAATGTTGCTAAAATGTAAGCGTTTTAATTGTTATGGTAAGCTTTGTAGAAGAGAACTAAAACATTTCATTGTGAATGTAGGGTTGTTCACAACTTGACTGGGTTAATAGTTTTATATCACCACTGCATTAAATTGCATCCAGATTCACAGTGCATCACACTTGTCTCCAACAAATATGGTGCAATATGTCAAATAAATGCATTGTTTTTTGGGGGGAAAGGTTGGGAATGTTCCCTGTTAATATGAAAAAAATAAGACTTCAATTTAGGTTTTACAAAGACTCTTTGAAATTATTTACCGAATATAATTTAATTAAAGCTGCAGTCGGCAATTCTGGCAGATTGAGCGGACTTAGCCAAAATTTGGAGTAGTATGAAGCTGCAGACTCGAAGCCTGCACCTACAGTCCCGCACCCAGAGTCCCGCATTCTCAGACCCCTCGTTTTTCGAGACAGCGCCTCCTATTAAATTGGATCGGATACACATATACTGTCTATGGATAAACATGTGAATAACTTGAGCTGAAACGTGAGCATCGTCAATTTTATTTAGCGAATCATACTCATTCGATTTCTTTTTTAATCAAACTAGGATACTTTATAGCTCATCGATACACCAACATATGAATAGACCATTTAATATTTGTAAAGATAGTTTGTAACAAAATTTGAGCCGTTAATGTATGTTTTTTCGCCTTTTTCCCCCGAAAATATTTTGATAGCTAACGTTAGCCTTTAACCTTGGACTTTTTGTAGACAAGCCATTGTAAAAATGTGATTAAAATTAGTTGACATTAAAGTAGACCAATTAAATACATTAAGTGTGTTAATATCAAAGAATGTCATCATTAATCATTTAATCAGATTTACTGTTTGACCTTTTTTAAATTACCGGATCTTTTCTCCTTAAACTAGGCTATAAATTGAATAATTATTTAATTAGTAATTATTTTACTTTATATAATTTATGTAGACTTCTTAAATTAGTTCTTATAAAACGGAAGTATTAAAATGAATCAATATTAATTTAACTGTGATATGAAGTTGTTGCCAGCCATTTACAACTCATACAATTGCCTAATAATAAAATTTACTATGCCTTCACTATGTATTAACCAGTCTATGGTATTAACATGTGAGGCTGAGGAGGTGTTCCTCCGTGGCCCTACTTATCACCCTACGTATGCTAGTAATTTGCATTTGCAAAAAAAAAAAAAATTATTACACAATATTTTTGACAATGGCATTCATCTTTTATTTTAGTGAAGTCGAGGAATTTGACAGCGATTGCAAAAAGAATGAAAAAAAAGGAACATTCGCCTACCAGAAAGTAATTATTTTACCTTATGCATTTACATTACATTTTACATTTATTCATTTAGCAGATGCTTTTATCCAAAGCGACTGTAACAGCTTTTCATTAAGCTGCTGTTGTACTGGTAATAGGAGTGAGCAAGTAATCAACGCGTATAAACTCCATGAACACAGATGTAAGATGCAACCAATGTCTTTTATTTATTGTGCTCTAATTTATTAACGTTGCTTCCAGTTAGCTTCTGGTAGTGTCTCATTCTTTGTTGTTCAGAGAATCAAAGTCCATACCTTGCGTAATACAGCGCAAGAAACATTGTCCATATTCCATGTCCTTGAACATCACTCTTTACCAGTGAAGCATGGTTAAGCACCATTAAATTCAATCCAACACAAACTTAGAAGCACGGTCAGCATAATAGTCCACGTAGTACATGGCTTGACACGGTCAAAAACTGTGTGCTTCCCCACTACCAATACACCTGTTGTCTAATTACACATGTGCTCCTAATATGCCAATGTCAGAGCACCCCCAATGGACAAATATATAATTGCATTAAAATGGCTCCTACACACCGGCCCCTTAATTGCTCATGGCAGGAAGACATAACAATTACAGAAAACATACATAAAGGAGCCACAACAATTAAAGCAATATATACAGACATTTGGTCTTAAATTCAGGACATTATTGAACCATTGTCACCTCAATCATTTGACTCCAATAAAAGACAAAGCTTTCTAACAGGTCGTTCCAGAACACTACCTTTGGTTTTAATCTTTACAGTACGTACTAAACCTTTATCATCTGGAAAAGTTTCCAGTACTCTACCAAGTGGCCATGATCTACGAGGTGCAGTAGGATCCAGTAAAAGAACAATGTCGCCAGGAACAAAACTTTGTCGTTCCTTTGTCCACTTTTGACGTTTTTGTAACAGAGGTAGATACTCCCGTATCCATCTTTTCCAGAAAAGGTCAGCTAAATACTGAACTTGCCTCCATCTTCTTTTCACGTACAGATCTGTCTTTTCAAAAAGTCCAGGTGGTAAAGCAGGCTTGCCTTGCATAAGAAGAAGATGATTAGGGGTGAGGGCCTCAAAATCATTGGAATCACTGGAAAGCTTTGTAATCGGACGGTCATTTAAAATGGATTCTACTTCACACAGAATAGTATGGAATGATTCATCATCCAGCGTCTGTTGGCGAAGTACAGAACAAAGAATATTTCTCACCATGCGAATGATGCGCTCCCACGCACCTCCACAATGGGAGCCTGCTGGTGGATTAAAGCTCCACTGCACCCCTACTTGAAGTAACTCCTTTTCAATTTGCTTGATATTCCACACAGAAAGAGCCTCCTTCAACTCTCTGTTGGCACCAATGAAATTTGTTCCATTATCAGACCTAATGTGAGCTACTTGACCTCTTCGAGCAACAAATCTCCTTAAAGCATTTATACATCCATCAGTGTCCAAGGAGTAAGCTACTTCCAAATGCACTGCTCTAGTTGCCATACAAGTAAAAATTACTCCGTATCGCTTCACATTACTACGTCCTCTTCTTACTTCGATAGGACCAAAGTAATCCACTCCAGTGTTTGTAAAAGGTGGAAGATCAGGGGTAATTCGTTCAAGGGGAAGGTCTGACATCTTTTGCTCACCTGTCTTCCCTCTATAACGCCTACATACAACACATTTGGATATGATTTTTCTTGCAGCAGCATTGGCATTGGTAATCCAGTATGTTTGTCTTAACTTGGATAACATATGATTCCTACCACAATGGCCCAATTGTTCATGAATGTGACGAAGTAAAAGATGTGAAATGTGCTGACTCTTAGACAATATGATGGGGTGTTTGGATTCAGTAGGCATAGCTGCCTTCCTAAGCCTTCCTCCTACCCTTACGAGTTCATTGTCCATTACAGGGTCCAGTCTATATAGACTGCTATTCATCTTGACTCCATTAGAACCACTCTTCAGTTGTTCAATTTCATCTTGAAATTGTTGTTGTTGACTGAAGCGAACAATAGCCATTTCAGCTTCACAGAGATCCTCCAATGACAAAGACTGTCCACCCTGTGTTGCTTTAAATAACTTCATTTGGCCATCCAAGGTAGATTTAGTAACATTGCAATCCAATGCCAGTAATTCCTTCCTTTTGAGACGTAGCCTATCTAGCACTTTTCTCAATTTGAGCATCCAAGCAACTGCCACTTTCAGTCTTTTCCACTCTGAGAAGTAGGTGATAAAGTAATTGGTAGAATTTGATGTACCTTGCAGAAAAAAAATTATTTACCTTATGCTCTCTTTTAATCTCAGGATCATCCTCCTGAATGTTGTGTTCTTCTGTTGGAAGTGGTTGATAATCTTCTGATGTCCAAAGGAAACTAGGACCTTCAATCCATCTTTTGCTTTGCCTAAAGGTTTTAATCTGCATTCCACGTGAAGCATGATCTGCAGGATTATCCTTTGTGGAAACATATCTCCATTGCTGGGGTTGTGTCCTTTCTCTTATGTAAGAGACCCTATTTGCAACAAAAGTCTGAAAGCGCTTGTCCTCATTTTTGATGTACTTGAGCACAGTCTGGCTGTCAGTCCAAAAAACTGAACTCTCCAATTGAAGTCTTAGCTCTGTTCTCAGCATTTGGTCCACTTTAGCAGCGAGTACAGCTGCTGTTAGTTCCAGACGAGGAATGGTTATCGGTTTAACTCTTCGGAGTCTTGGGCTATTTTGGCCGTTTTTGAGTACTTTTTATTTTTTTTATTTTGCGACATAAACAAATGTTTACCATACCAATGTTTGGTATTGTTTTTTTCAGCACAACATCACCTATATGAACAGACAATTATTTTTTCACTTTTATGTACTGTTTCAACATACTGGACCCAAAATCACACAAAAAACACAAAATCCGAATAGAAAAATTATATTTTTTTTACTACAAAAAACACAAACATGCTCAATGAAGCATTTTAAAAGGTTTAAAATGTAAACACAAGTTGTAAATGTCAACATATACAGGTAAAATTCAGATATAATCAAGCTATATACAAAAAAAAAAAATGATTTACAAAAAAAAAAGCGAGTGTAGCCATAGGCTTTTTTTCCTCTTTTTAGCTTTGCCACTTTTTAAAAGTTTATGCACACAATTATACAGAGAGCTATATTTAAGGCCTTGCATTCCCAGAGTATGAGGGTTCCCATTTAGTGCAAATACAACATAAAAAAGGTAAAATTGAGATAAAATCTAACTATATACAGCAAAAAGCAAGTGTGGCAATAGGCGTTTTTTTCTTTTCTTTTTTGCTTAGAAACTCTACAAAACACTTCATGTACAATTACACAGACAGCTACATTACAGGGCTTTCCTTCCTTGAGTAAGAGGGGTTCCTAAAAAGTGCAAATATACTATACAAAAGGTAAAATGAACACAAAATCAAACTATATATACAACTATTTACAACGAATATCAGGTGAGTTTTTTTTTTTTTTATCTGTGCCACTCCTCAAAACAGTTTCTGTCAACAATGAGACCAAAGACATTCGCTTCATTTTCCGTCCACAAAAAACTACCTAAACTATCTACACTACTCCTAAACTACTCTCAAAATCTATTCAAACTTTTCCAAAAACTAGCAATAATCTCTCTCTCTCTCTCTTTCTATATTGTATCTCTGTCTACTCCGTCAATCTCCCGACTCCCGCGGTCGCCTTTCAATTTCACTTCTTTGCTCAGTTGGCTCCTCCTCCACTCCCTAAAATGTGCAGCCTGAAGAGCAGAGTCAGCAGATTCACACATTTTTCTCCGTTTTGTTTTATGACAAAAACCGACGAAGTTATGAGAATAAATGCAACGCCTGTCGCATCCCATCTTGCGTTCCTTTATGAACGCGTCAATATTTTCAATATTTTTTTATATAAAGTTTAAATTATCATATCTCCGTTTTTACTTGGTCTATCAACACAAAACAAAAAGTAAAATAGAGTTTCAAGCCAGCACTTTCGACAGAAGTGGACAGCAGCGCTCAACGTGACTTTGTTTTTATGCTTCGACGTCTTAAACGGGTCATGTGATTTGATCACGCCGGCGTGATCGGCGACTCGGAAGAGTTAAGAGGCACTACTCTGGCCTTACTGAGCAGAAATGTCACATGCACCTTGTCCTCACTGTTGATCAGCTTGAGATAAGTAACCATGCCATATCCTCTTTCACAGGCATCAGAAAAATTATGTAAACAGGCATGCATGATTTGTCCAAAATCTGTGGGTTTTAGACATCGGTCCACTTGGAACTCTGACAACTTATCCAAATCAGAAATCCAACTATTCCACTGTGTTTGAAGTCTTGGGGGTATATTCTCATCCCAACTCAGATTCTGTCTACACATCTCCTGTAGGAGTAACTTGGCAGGTAGCATAATAGGAGCGAGAAATCCCATAGGATCATACACAGAACAGACAGCAGACAAGATTCCTCTTCTTGTACATTGTTGGGCTTTCAACTGCATTCTAAATTGAAACACATCCACCTCTGTACACCACTGAAGACCCAAAGTTCTTTCCACAGGTAACTTATCCTTAGCTAAATCCAAACACTGGATGTCTTTGCTTCTGGATTACTCTGGAACTGATTGCAGTACCTTGCGACTGTTACTGATCCACTTGATCAAAGAAAAACCACCCTTTTGACAAAGAGCAGTAAGATCCTGTACCATGATGACAGCTGCCTCCTCCGAAGAGACACTCTTCAAACAATCATCCACATAGAAACTTTCAAAGACTGTTTTGATCACTTCTGTTGAAAAGAGTGATTGATTGTCCGTTGCAGTTTGTTTTAATGCATAACAGGCACAACTTGGAGAGGATACAGCTCCGAACAGATGAACTGTCATTCGGTAAGTAGAAACTTCCTGGTTTAAGTCTCCATCAGACCACCATAGAAACCGAAGAAAGTCAACATCCTCTTTAGACACCTTAACCTGATGAAACATAGCTTGAATGTCAGCCATCAATGCTATGGGCTCCTGCCTGAATCGTATCAAAACTCCCAGAAGTGAATTTGTAAGATTGGGACCTTGCAACAGTTGGTTGTTAAGTGATGCATCCTTAAATGTTGCTCCACAATCAAATACAACTCTCAATGTTCCCTTTTTTGGATGGAACACTCCATGATGAGGAACATACCAAACCTTACCATCATCCCGATCTAACTGGTCTTCTGGCACCTTCTCAGCATAACCTTTCTCTAGAACATCAGAAAGGAAACGTGTATATTCCTCATGAAACTGTTTGTTCTTTTCAAATTTCCTTTTCAAACCATTGCACCTTTGCTTGGCGACACACAAGTTGTTAGGCAATATCACATCGTTAGTTCGAAATGGTAACTTAAGATTGTAATATCCATCCTGTACCTTAACTGACTTGTCCATTATTTCTATAAACTTCAGATCCTCTCTGGACATCTCTTTCTTATCCACCATGTTTTCATTTAAGTCGCAATTATACTGATGTTGAAGCAATTTCTCAAGCCTTCCAATAGAAATCCTGTTGACAGTAACAAAAGGGAGCCAGTATTATTCCTGCAGTCACTGCTCCTCTCTGAAAGTCCATTAACAACCCACCCCAGTAGGGTTCTAATGGCATAGGGTCCATTACCATAGCCATTTATTACTTCCCATGGCTCCATCACTTGGGACGCATTGGCTCCAATGAGTAAATCAACATTAGCCTCAATGTGTGTAAGTTTCACTCTGTCCAGATATGGCCATTTGGAAATTTCCTCCTGTGTTACAATGTTATCTGAGTTGACAGGCATTTTCTTCTGAGTATACACTTCCGGAAGGGAAAAGAAATTATTGTTGTTGATTCCACTGATCTCCAAACCAGTTACCACATTACAAGATACAGACTGCTCTTGTCCCATAGTGCGCAGAAAAATGTTAACCCTTTTACCTCTGATGTTCAGTTCATCCATCAACTGCTTGGAGCAAAATGTAGCTGAACTCCCAGGATCCAGAAAAGCATAAGTTTGAATTATTTTGTCTCCTTTAGATGATTTTACTTGCACTGGAATGATTGACAGAAGGCATTTTTCGTTACCGGCCCCTGCATGTCCACAAGTTTGCGCAGACACTAGGCTACTCTTTTGCCCCTTGTCCTCCACAACTGGCTTGCGATGTATGTGCAACACGGACGGATGTGTCTGATTACAAACTTCACATACAAGGCGGTCGTCACATTCCCTACTTATATGTCCAGACTTCAAACAGCTGAAACAAACTCCTGTTTCTTTTAAAAAGTCAAGCTTTTCTTGTTGTGACTTATTTTAAAAAATTTCACACCTTTTTAAAACATGATTTTCTTGACAGAACAAGCAAGTTGTGTTATCATTGGTCTTGTATTTCGGAATGGTTTCTCAATTGTGATGTTACATATCCCCTTGGAGCTGAATTAACATTTGTAACATTTGTAGCAAAACTGTTTCCCTTGAATGTCCTGCTAACTGCACTTGGTTGCTTATCCTGAATGCATCCAAACACAGGATCTGATGCCATCTTTGCTTGTCGTTCGATGAAGTCCACAATGTGTGAGAATTTTGCTCTACCTTGATTCAACTCCATTATCTCACAAGCTCGTTCTCTCCAGCGTTCCCTCAATTTGAAAGGTAGCTTCATTACCACAGTTCTCATATTACTTGGCATGTTTAGTTCTTGCATATAAGAGATGTTATCAATGATGTTACAACATGCACGCAAAAACAATGAATATGCATGAAGACCTTGTGCATCCTAAGCCCTTAATGATGGCCAACTCAAAGCCCTTTCCATATGTGCAGCTGCAATCTGGAATTCATCACCGAATTGCTCCTGCAGAAGTTTCTTGGCTAATAAATAACCTACTTCTGGATCAAGATGTTGGCAACTTTGAACCAGTACTCTGGGTTGTCCTGTCGTGAATTGCTCCAGAAAATACAAGCAGTCCCTTTTATTGCGAGTCTTTTCTTCAACTCTGTGCTCAAAAGCTCTAATAAATGGCACATATTGAAGTGGATTACCATCAAAGATTGGAATCTCTCTTTTGGGAAGCGTTTGAGGTTGAGCTTGATGTACCAGATATGTTGTTAATTCTTCTTGCCTTTTCAGAATCTCATACAAGGGTTCACCTTGAGATGGAAGACAGTTCACAGCTTGAGATGTTGCCATATTATCTCTGGAACGTTGAGTAAAAGAACATGAGTCCTGTTGTTGGTAAGTACTGCTTTCTTTAATGTTCAACACCTTTTTAGGCTGCATTAATATTGATCGTTTTGTGCTGTTACAGGAAGCACCAACTGAGTGTGTTGGAATGCTGCTGATAACTCTAGCTGTATCCATTGGTATTTCACTCATTGGCACATATTCAGTAACTTGTGGATTTAACACCTTTGGTCTTGTGGAATAAAGACCTTCATTTCCTGTCACATCCCTTGAAATCTGAGTCTTTGTTGATCCTTTTCCTTTAGAATGTGTACTGCCAGTACGTGAGCATTTGCTATGACTGTCGATCGTCCTCAAAACAGCAATTTTTGCAGTGGATGCTGCAATTTCAGAATCTAATTCCAGTTGTTCCATTTTTTTTTCTCAATTCCTCCTGTTTCAATTCCTCCTGTGTTTCAATTGCATGTTTAGTTTTTAATGCAGTGGCACGTGCCACAAGTGCGGCTTTTTCTGCCTCTGCCTGTATGCATACTGATAAAGTGGAAGAAATTCTGCTGCTTGAACTACAGTTACTAAGTACAGTGGTAACCTTTGATGCATTTGAAACACTGTCCTCATCATCATTAATATTTACATCAACCCCTTCAGATATTACAGGTGCAGACAGCCATACATTCACATGTTCAGTAAACTCATTAATCGGAATCAGTTTTGCCTTGAACCATATATCATGTTTCTCAATTTCATTGTCAGGCAATACAGTCAACAATGTATCATGCGTTTCCTTAGCCCCTAAACACAAATCATTGAAGTTTTCATACATGTTTCGTACTTCAGACTCATATTCTTTGTTACTTTGCATCAAGCTTTTAATAGTCTCAATCATTTTGTGTGCTTTGTTAAGCTTTGCCTTTCTCAGTTTTTGCAATGAATCAAGTCTTTCCACCAAAGCCTTTGCTGTGAGTTTAATTGTCCTTTTTTGTATTTCAGGTTCATTTTCATTACAAACCTTTGTCACAGCGGATTCCTCCGCGGCCAAACACTGCTTGTCCATATTACACACAGTACTCAAAAACCCATGCAGTACAAAGAATAAATGTGTAACCTTTGGAAAGTGTGCACACAGAGTCAATGTCCATTAAACACTTGTTGTTGCAACAGTACCTTTTAATCTGCTGCCAAATCAAGCGTTGTCCCAGCAACAAACAATCCAACAGGAACAGTGAATCCAGTATGAATCCAACCGGAAAAGTGAAATAAATCCACTACGAATCCAACAGGAACAATGAATCACATTTCCACGACGAAATCCGATATCCATGAAATGAATCCTTGATGCTGAAGAACTCATACTAAACGAAGCCTCCGTCTCTGAAGTGGCGTCCTGGCTTATGCTCACAGTCCATTGGAAGCAGTTTTTGACTTAATGTAACAGCTTTTCTTTAAGCTGCTGTTGTACTGGTAATAGGAGTGAGCAAGTAATCAACGCGTATAAACTCCATGAACACAGATGTAAGATGCAACCAATGTCTTTTATTTATTGTGCTCTAATTGATTAACGTTGCTTCCAGTTAGCTTCTGGTAGTGTCTCATTCTTTGTTGTTCAGAGAATCAAAGTCCATACCTTGCGTAATACAGCGCACGAACATTGTCCTTATTCCATGTCCTTGAACATCACTCTTTACCAGTGAAGCATGGTTAAGCACCATTAAATTCAATCCAACACAATCTTTGACGCACGGTCAGCATAATAGTCCACGTAGTACATGGCTTGACACGGTCAAAAACTGTGTGCTTCCCCACTACCAATACACCTGTTGTCTAATTAGACATGTGCTCCTAATATGCCAATGTCAGAGCACCCCCAATGGACAAATATATAATTGCATTAAAATGGCTCCTACAGCGACTTATAAATGAGGAGTTTTTTTTAATGCAATTGAAGACGAAAAGTAAAGTCACTAACACAATTCTTTCTTCCTTTTTTCTTTGCTTTGTCCTGTTTACAGCAAGATGATGTTTAGGTGATCGTTAAATAAAGTACAGAATTGTTTATTATTGGTGTTTCGTCTATTCTTATTTGAGTTTTACTTCGCATTCAAAATATCAAAAAACAGGTTTTGTAATGTTAGCATGGTATAATGTTAATTAGACCTTTATAGGTTGAACTGAAAGAAAAATTGGAATTTGAATAAAAAAAAAACATTGTAGCAATATAATATCACACAATATTTTTCAGAAGATAGTTCAATCTGTAATTGTATCCCTTCCATCAGTAATTTTCTTTCACATCCACGCTCAAAAAATAACTAGGCCTACTGGGTAATTTGTTAGTCAGAGAACACAATGATTTTATTTTTTTTGGCACATGCATTAAGCAGGGAACGCAAATATTTATTTGGATAACTTTAAATAAAACGCAACCGTAATATTGCGTCCTATTGTTTTCAATGGCATTTGGATAAGGGTGTTATACGATCTTCCGAACAGCAGGAGGCGCTGTCTCGAAAAACGAGGGGTCTGAGAATGCGGGACTCTGGGTGCGGGACTGTAGCTGCAGGCTCCGAGTCTGCATTTTGAATGTTTACAACTCTCATGCCCCTCCCCCTCTACCAACGAGCACCCGCCCATCGTCAGTGCGTGTGTACCTGATTTTCTGTGAACGCGGCCGTCTCTTCAGCATCGATCAACACCATGGACTCGGAAGTAGGCTGCCCTGGCTAATCTATCCATAGATAGCAATAACCGAGGAATAGGGCTTGGGCGTCGTGACGTCATACTTGGCGTGGCAGCCATGTTGATGGCCTCCTTGCTACTCGGACTACTGCGCAGTATAGACGTACACTATAGTCGTGTCTCGTGTGTCTTAATTTGATTAATTAAAAATATATTCAACCATGGTAAACCGTTGCTGTATTGTGGGGTGTAACAGCGCAACACACAATCGCCATGGGGTAAAAACTGAAAATGGATTAACTTTCCACCGTTTTCCTGCTTGGAGGCGCAACCACGGAGACCAAGTATCAGAGATTACAAAGAGTCGTCTGCTCGCTTGGATCGCGGCTGTAAGACGACCAAACATAACCTTCCCCAGTATCCCGATGTCGATGAGAGGGTGTTCCCTGCATTTTCATTCTGGTAAGTTAAAGATGCTGTACGATTTTCTTTTTATACATTGTTTCTTTCCTTCAACCGCGACACCACATACATACACATGAATGCACGCGCACACAAACATAACACAACATTATGGTTCTAACGTTATATGTTTTCAACACTTCTGCTATGGGATGATAATTTTGATTGTGTTACCAGGAAAACCAGCAAATGAAATGTATAACTCGAATCCGGATTGGGCACCATCTCTAAACCTGGGCCACTCTGAGATGAAGGCCACAAAGACTGCACGCTATGAGAGACAGGAAACGAGAAAACGGCAAAGGACTGACAGTACACCTGCGATGGATGAGACAGTTATTGATGACCTTGTTCCACCAGGTAAGCCTTACAGAGCCAGTAGATACACAACCTTATATTGTTTTTGTTGCAGCTGCATGTGGAACATTTAGCTAAAAAAAATCCTTATCTGATCCACAGTGGAGACACCAGCACCAGTAGAGGATGGAGCTGACCAGAGACTGCTGACAGAATGTGACTTCTGTCAGCATCGGCGCGATGAAATCGACCGGCTGCTGGAAGAGAACAGGGCCCTGAAATGTGAGCTTGGCCAGAGAAAAATGGATGAACATTTCCTGAAGGATGACAATGTCAAAGTGACGTACTACACTGGACTTCCACACCTCGAAGTTGTCATGGGTCTTCTAGCCTGTGTTGGACCGTACGTGACAGAGAGTAGTAAAGTACTGTCACCTTTTCAGATGCTTTTCCTGACTCTCATGCGCCTTAGACTAAATTTACCAATACAACACATTGCCCACATCTTTTGTGTAGACAGAAAAACTGTCCAAAACCTTCAGTAACATCATAAATGTTTTGCATGCGCGCACCAGCCCTTTGATTAACTGGCCAGGGCGAGATGCGTTGCATGCAACTATGCCCGATCAGTTTGTGGAGGCCTTTGGGAAGGGTGTTGCCGTTATTCTGGACTGTTTCGAAATATTCATACAGAGACCATCAAATCTTAAAGCTCAAGCTCAGTCATATTCCCACTACAAACACAACACCACTATGAAGTACCTTATTGGTATTACACCACAGGGCTCAATTTCATTCATTTCAAAGGGATGGGGGGGGGGGGGGGCGCGTCAGTGATAAGCACATAACTGATAACCTGTGGGATTCTGGACAAACTGTTACCTGGGGATTTGGTGTTGGCTGATCGCGGCTTTGACATACAGGACAGTGTGGGACTTATGTGTGCCGAGGTAAAGATCCCTGCTTTCACAAAAGGACGCTGTCAGTTTGATGCAAGAGATGTGGAGAGCACAAGAAAAATTGCCCACCTCCGAATTCATGTGGAAAGGGTGATTGGAACCGTCCGCAACAAGTACACTATTTTGTCGGGTAAAGTACCAATCCACATGGTGTTGCCATGCAAGGATGAAGACATGACATTCCTTGATAAGATTGTGTCTGTATGTTGTGCTCTGACAAACATGAGCCCTAGTGTTGTGCTGAAATAAATGTGCATTAAATACAGCCATAAGTGTCTGTTGCATCCATACCCACAATCTTCACAATAAACACTTAAATGCATGTGTCTTATAAACAAGAAGCAATAACAGTATGATGTGCAAAAGCAAGAAATGTCACACAATCAGATGTTTTTCAGTGTTTATTTGCAAGTAGTGCAACCTGAGAACACAGAACGCTGCAGTGCAGTAGGAATGCTTCAAGGCAAAAGGTTACAAATAAAAAATGGACACAGAAAATGGAGTGCAATTTCTTATATAACAATAAATACACAATTTTTATAAATTCTTTCAATACTATAAATAAATAGGTATCTATAAAATAACAACAAGGGACACATTGAAAATGGAGTGCAATTTCTTATATAGGTATCTATAAAATAACAACAATGGACACATAGAAAATGGAGGTAGTGCAAATTATAAATATAGTAATAATAATGCAATAACGGATACAAATAAAAATGTAGTGCAATTTCTTATGTAATAATAATAATAATAATAAATACACGTTTCTTATAATTTCTTTCCATGCTATAAATAAATAGGTATCTATACAATATATATTATATGTATATATAATATACAATATATGTCTTTGGACAGCTGTGTGACTACAGACATGCATCACAAAACCAGGAGTCACCTGCTGCAGCGGTTGCATCAAGTCCAACACAGGAAAGGTGGAACCACTGCGTTGCACAGTTCTTGTTGTCACACGCAACCATGTCATCCAGTTCCTCAGGCCCGTGGCACACGCACCACATATTCTCTTTATTTTCTGTGGTCCTCTTCCTTGCTCTCTTTTGCCCTCTTACTTGTGGGACTGTTGAAGTGTTACGAGATTTTACAGCCGTAACTCTTGAGGGCTGCGGTGTGGAGGCATCTTGTGTGTAGTGGTGGCAAATGAGCTCAGGGAGGGAAACCTTCAGGAAAAATTCCTGTGCCTTCTGCAGACATGACTCCCAGAACCTGACATCTGGCATGACTCGGACAACAACGAGATCTTTCTGTGTCCACACTACAAAGTCACAGTATTTGGACTCAGTCACAAAGATCTGTGTCTGCACCTGTGTGTAGTATCTGTGGCCTCGTTTAAGTTGAAATGTGTTGTCCACAAGTTGGAGACAGAAGTCCCTGTCACCATCACAAGCCTCCTGGACAGTGGTATTCTTGTGCTTTGATGGACACTTTATTTCCAGGCAGCCTTTCCCACAGCAGATACAGTGAAGCAATCCATCGGGTGAAGCGCCTACTTGTGGAAACCCAGGGTTGATGCAGAATCCAGACAGCTCAATTTTCAGGTCAGTGTGGTGTGGTGCTTCTTTGGCCTGATAAGCACTCCTTGCAGTCTCCTCATGCTCAATTCCCCATCTTGTGTCTTGTGTAGTCAACAGTGATGTTGGGTAGCACAATTTTCTCACCGTGGACACAGCCGGCTTCTCAATGTTGCAAACAACAACTGCATGCATAGCTGAGGCGGTTACTCTCCCTGCCCGTACTCCATACCAGGCAGATGACTTATGCTGCTGCTTTGTGTGTGTGCTGATGATGTCGGTTTGTTCCTTTGTCACAGCTGCAATGTCTTTCACTGTCTCACAGTGCTGGAGAAGGACAGATAGTGGAGCATGATCAAACTGTGGGTCACGCAGACGGTCTTGCAGGGGTTTTGGCATCACAGCTGGCTGGACAGGGTCAGCGTAGTCGTGATAGTAGGTGTCCATTGTCGACATACAAACTGCCCTATGTTTATGGAGAACAGGGAGCAGTGAAGACAAGTCGTCCAATGTGGCTTGGGGCGTGTGTCTGCTGGCTCGCGTCCGTAGACCAGGCATGGGACTGTTGTCAGAGCAATCCTCTGAGCTTTAGCAGAAGTAAAGTCGCGTTGAGAGTGCAATGCGTTGAGAGTGCAAGACCTGAGGAGACATAAATGAACATACATTACGCATTTGTTAATTTGTCTTAAAACTGGAAAAAACAGCAGTAATAATAAAGTAACATTTTACATTAAAGATAAGGACGACACTTCATTATGTTTCATTCTATGCAGGAAACCAAACATTAACCTCAACCCTGCAGTAATGTGTATACATGACATATAAATGACATTTATATACGACAGTAAAGTATAACATCTGAATATTAATTTATATAACTTAAGTCAACATTGAACATTGAAAATAAGGGAAATTTCCCAAGTTACTCATCCAAAATACGGGAAAATTTCAACACTCATCTTTCTGTTGCTATCCCTCTGCTGACAAAACAAAAATTTGTACTACAAAACTGTAACGTTATTAAAACACGGGATATTTTACAGGAAAATACTAAAACGGGAAGACAGCGGGAAAAGAGCTCAAATACGTGAGAAACCAGGAAAGACCGGGAGGGTTGACAGCTACTAATTACACTTTTGAAACACATAGTTAAACGTAGCAGCTACATGTGTGAATGGTTGTTACTAAACTAACGTTAGCAGTTAACTTCGGTGGAGCACAGCTTACCTTTGTCCGGATTACTTGTGTTCCCACTGTTTGCCGGCTTTATGATCTGCAGCTCCTGAACCCACCCATTTGTGAACTGTACATGTGACTCCAATGATTTGTAGCTTCGGAACTGTTCTGAGGTGTAGGTGCTCACAAAACAAACTAGGTAGCCGAAGATATCGGTTATGCAAACCGGCGGCAGCAAGTCGTCGTCGGTGCTCCACTCTGTTTCCAATTTCATATGGATCCAAACCGTTAATAGTGTCGATTTTGTCCACATACCGGTCCCTGGCTTCCTTATTTAGTGTATCACGGTAAATTCCGCATCCTTTTCGGGATTTTAACATCTTTTTTCTTTCTTCCAACTCTGCTTCTTCTACTCGTTCCACCTGCTGTAACGTTATGTTTACATTCGCGAGGCCATCAACATGGCCGCCACGCCAAGTATGACGTCACGACGCCCAAGCCCTATTGGAAGCTTGTTAGTAGATTTTCTCTCCGCCATCACGCTTCGTACAATCTCAGGCGAACTTCAGGCGTGTCGTGTGCATGTGATATTGTAACGTGCGCGAGGGAGAGGGGATCTGTGGCCTGTGCATGACCTGTGATTGACAGTGAGATCTCACACCCCCCTGCGCTGATTGGACCTGATGATCCGGGAGCGGTGGATTTTTGCAAAACAAATAACACGCTCCAGGGGTCCGTTCTTCGTACGTCGCTAACTCACTTAGGCTGGATTTGATTGTTGGCGATTTGGCATGATCTTGGATTGTTTGGTTCTTCAACGCTCTTCCTGGACTTGTTGTCATAGCAACAGGTGCGCAAACTTAAACCTGCTCGAGAGCAGGCTTATTTCATGTAAACAGGATTAGCGTATCATAAGCGGAGCTGATACGGGAAGTCCAGCGCAGCGCGATAGTGCACTTTCTTTCTGACATATATATTTTTTCTCGTGATTCGTGAGATTATGTTTAAAAAACAGTTTTAGTTTTTTTTTTTTGGGCATTTCCAAGCCACTTAAGACCCGATGTTGTAAAGCAGTTTTTGTTTTTTTTGTTTTAGGCTATCATAATTTTTTATGAAGATCATACAATCATGACCATGCCGATTACAGATATGTCACTCAGGCTTCACTAACGTGATTGGTACCATAGACTATAGGCTCCATAGACTGCCATCAAGGCCTCAATGAAGGGGATTATGTGAACAGAAAGGGGGTTCACAATGTAAATGTGCAGCCCAGTTACTATTGTGATTCTTAATATTCCAGATTAGTAATATTATATCAAATTAAAAAAAGGCAGTTGACTAAAATCTTCCATATCACAAATGTGAAAGCAAAACGGCCAGGATCTGTGCATGACTTAGGAATTTTTAGAGATTCACATTTATGCACATTATTTGAAAGTGGTAAGAAAAGTCCCACAATTAAATATCAAGCTCACGGTATTACATACACTTATTGATCCTAACAGAACTGCATTTTTTCATAGGTGATTATGACATGTTCCTGCAGACAGGTGTTTTATGACCCCATTCCCTGACCCAAACCAGTTACAATGCAGCTCTAGCCAGGACAAGGGCACACAATGAAATGAACTTCAGCTAACTAAAGGGAAGATGTCAGTGTCTGAAAAGTCTGAGGGTTGCACACCTGACAGGGCCTGTGACATTGTTGCATGTGCCATATTACACAACATTGGCAAAAAAATAAATAAAACACTTTTCATTAAATGTTTAATAAAAGACAAATATGCTTAGTTCCTTGAGTTTTATTTCAATTGTTCTTTGTAAAGAAAAGCCAGTGGTCAAGTGCCTGCAACAAGACACTAGACATTAGACACATGCCTCATGCAACAAATAAAAAGGAAAAGTTGTCTATACACTGTCCACCTGTAGGCCAATGTCTCCTCTGTGTGTGCAGACTCTTCTGTAGGCCTTTCTGTAGATGTGGAATCCTGCAACTTATATTGCAGCCATAAAGCATACAAGTATAAATTAAGTAAAGTTATTTATGAACTTGCAGGTAGGCTAGTTCCTCCATATGACAGTTATCTGAGAGGGTTTATTCACTGTCCAGTGCAATGGAAACAAATGGACATTACAAAGTCTTATACTTTCTTTCCTTTGGAAAGTTAGAAAATGTCCACTTACTGCACATATTTCAGCCACCACTTTCTTGGGAACAGATACAAGTGTTGGTGTATTATGTAAAAGTGCACAAAAGAGGAAAACACAATGTCATTACAATGAACTACACTCGGGAAAAATGTGCTCAATAACTCATGGCAAAATATTTTTACATTAACATAAGTTTATTTTAACATAAGTTAAACATCTAACATGGCCACTTCTAACGGATTTAAATTGTCTGCTACTTTTTGCCAGCCCTCTCTCCTGGCTTTTGCAGACTTTGAGGTGTTCCCTGGCGTTTTGATTAAACATTAAAATTACGAATAAACTTCGACTATTAGTTCTTGCTCTGCTGTGGAGAAAATTGGGCCACGCTGAGCAGCCAATAGCAGCGTTGCTGATCAATGTTTCTACTATCGATACATATCCCCTTTTAAACCAGCGCATGAACGCGCAATTATCTCAGATAACTCAATCCAGCGATACTAATCATTTCCGGCAAGTGTGTTAGAAGAACCGAGTTAGCAAGATCATGATTCGCACGATGATATCATCTTGGATGTGTCATTTGATCTCGGATGTAATAAGCAACGTACGAAGAACGGGCCCCAGGTGGAGTTAGAAGCTCAGGTTTTTTTCTAAAACCACTTTATTTATGTTGTTCTGTCAGATTATAGGAGATGGTCCTCAATGCAGAACATGAAATCCATGGGGAGGAGTCGTATCCAGATCCAACTCCTCCCACCTTACATACCTAAACCTACCAATCTCCACCCCCTGATCCCTAAACCCACCCCTAAACCTACCCATCTCCACCCCTAAACCTACCAAACTCCACCCCTTATACAAGATCCGACTCCTCCCCCCGGATCTTGCGTACTGCATTGAGGTGCTACTGGATTATAGTGTCAATTTCACTGAATTTGATAAAAAAATGTTGCAGACGGCTGCTTTAATTATCTGTAATTAAATGCCCATACTTTAGCCAAATATATAGTTATACATGCCAATTATAGTCTTCTCGTTTGTGAATAATGTAACATCACATCATTGTTCTCTATTTATTCTGTTCTCAAATGCAAAATACCCCCATGATTAACTTTTGGCTTTGAGGTTTACAGTAGGCTAAATATGCAATTTGTTACTGTGCTTGATCATTTAAGCCTTGTATTTCAATTTTAATATTTAAATGTTTGTGGTAAGCTCGTAGAATAGGACTAAAGCATTGTGAAGGTAGGCCTGCTGCCTTTTTACCATCTCACCATATATGGAGCATTGTGTGTTTTGTGGAAAAAGAAGATTGTTCACATGCATGCCAAAAAAAAAAAAAGAAAAAGAAAAATTAAGTCATGCAGGCTATCAACTGAGAAAACAATAGAATGTCACATTCAATCACAAATAATCACAACTTACTTATTATGCCGTCACAGATTCATATAAGTTAATTGTTTGTGACCGGAGCGGTATCTTTGGTGATGCAACTCTATACAGATAGCCTGACTACGCCACCTTGGGAATTACACCCAAGGAAATATAAAAAAAAAAGGAACCCAGGTTCGGTGGTGCAGAGAAAAGACCGAGTCGTGTCATCAAATAAACAAATAAATAATTTTATTTGGAAGTACAATATTCTACTGGCATCATTTATTCATAGTGTAAATCACTGACAAGTTTATTATAAGAATAGGATATATCAATTGTTAAAAGAGCGTTCCTCTCCACATGGCTGACTCAAACACTGAATAACATTAAACAAAACATCACAAAAGAAATTAATATAGCGTTCCCACAAAATAAAACAAGAAAATTATGAATACAAAAAGAATATAAACGACAAGGCTAAAGTTTACTTTAGGGGTGGCAAGCTAGCTGTAAACAATTGTGCTCTCAACCATTTATGTGTGCACGGCAAACCAAATAAGTCGAGGTGCTCGAACCCTGGTGCTCCAACCTCACAACAAATGTGTTCACCCAGGTGCCTAGCCTCCCCCTCGGTATGCTCAGCCTTGACTCAAACCAAAAAGAAAAGACAAATTAGTGGGTGCGATACAAATATCACAATCTCAGACACAAATATGATGGACCAGATCAGTTGGTGCACGGATAATAATCCGTCCTACCTCGTCGAGGACCCCGAAATACTCAACAGGTGTTAGATAGACACTACACGCTGATATACAATTACACCACACGGCCACTATGGCCCAAATCACACTGGGCAAACCAACGTCATTAAAGAAATAACAAAATAATCCAAACAATAAAAATAAAAACAAAACACACAGAAACTGATATCTAGTCACGAAAAACAAAGGAAATAACCTAATCATGAAAAACAGCAGCACGACCTGAGTTAATCACGTGGTATGCGGGAGACTGCAAAACAAAACGTAACAGTCAAATCAGAGTTTAACGTTACTTCAAAAAAATACAAAACGTTCACTAAATCATACGTACCACACGAGAATCACACACATCTCACGAACCACACATAACGTTATCACGAAGTCAGGATGCACTCACGAATGTCCAGCTAAAACACACAATAAACCCCATTAACTTGACCCCATTTAACCCTCATCACATAGCGATAGTCGACATACCTTAAAGCCCTCAGCTTGACGCAACTCTCAGGGAACGCCGCCGAGACGGCAACAGCCATCACTTCAAGAGGTAAAAACACATACTCTAGACACTTTTAAAACCACACAAAGTTGTACATAATCTTAGTCACTTACTATGGAGTTAGAATCATGCCAAAACCTCACACACACACAAAACGTGTTTTACTCACACGCAACGATTCACAAACAAACTCAGTGTGGTTTGCAAATATAAAACATCACTCACAAACTAATGCATTTTGTTCTGCAAATAAAAAACATACAGGAATATACCTGATATGTTTTACATATACAAAGAAACGTATTTCTTCAATGACAAAAATATCCTCCAAGTACAAACTCAAATCTTTCAAGTACAAAAAAAAAATCCTTCAAGTAAAAAAAAAAAACCTTCAAGTACAAAACAAAATTCTACAAGTACAAAACAAAATCCTTCAAGTACAAAACAAAATTCTACAAGTACGAAAAACTGTCACGTGACTTTTGGCACTTATTTTCTGCCTTGCTGATCCACACACAAATGCCTTCAGATCCACACGCATGCTACTAAACGGTCATGTAATTCGCACTCCACAACAGCAGGTGGCGCTGTTACCGACTTGCTTTACCGACTTGCGACATGGAAAGAGAAGAGAAGAAGAAACGCTAGCGTGGGGGACGTTTTTTGAACAAGATGAGCGGCCAACAGGTGAGTTTGCAGTCGTTGCTGGTGAAAAATCAAATGTTAGAAATGTTAGTATATTTAGTTAGTAAATATAAAACTCATGAAATGTCTGTCGTGGGTAGGGGTGAATGGCCGTAGCCAGCTATGAGGTCACCGAGGTCCGGACCTCGGTAAAAAGATAATTCAAAAATAAAATGTCAAGCTCTCTGAATGATTAATTAGCCTTTAAAGCACTTCATATGAGTGTTTGCAATTCATGTCGCTGCGAGAAGGTAAAGTTAAAACAGTGAACGGGGCTTGAGAGCGTGTTGTGACTTGTGAGTGAGGGCGCGGGTGAAACCTCCGTGTTGCCAGATCCACCTATTATACGTCTTTTTGGACTCGTTTTTCCCATTTATTGTGACACTTTAGGAAGTTTTTTTTTATTTATTTTTTATTACCTTTCCAAGTTAATGTGAAGTGGCGAAGTTGTGAGATGATGATAACAATAGAAAGACTGGTAAATATATGTCTGGTCATTTTATTTGTTTATGATGCATATAGTTCAATTACCAGTTAATCTACAGTTTACAGTAGTTGGTTGTCGTTATACTGCAGTGCATTTAAATCTCTGTAGCTTTTTCAGTAGTTAAGTACTTTGGATCATGTAGTTTAGCTAGTTAATTACAAACTGCAAATTCATAGTATCCAAATAACATTTTTTTTTCACCCTATAAAGCCCACAACAATAGGAAAAGTAGTTGATAAGGGAATGGGGTTTCACTTTTATGTGTTTTTGTAGTGCTGTCATGAAATCTATGTGGTTTTAACCAAATTTGAGTATATAGAAATATGATTTCTTAAGTATTTTGTATGCATGTCTTGATGTGTCATATTTTGCAGTGTTAACAATGCATTTAAGATTGCACCCCTGTGTTAAGTACCCTTTTTGCTTTTTTAGAGCAATTCAGGAAAAAAAAATACAAAGTAAGAAAGTTAATACACGTCTTTGCTGAAATGTATTGTGCTGTTGTTGTTAACAAGCCATGGTTCATTTGCTCTGCTCTTAGGATTGCACGTGTCCTGGGACAGGAGAGGGAGTGGGTGGGAAACCCACTGCTGAAACTTGGCCCTGGTTTGTCCTCATGGATGAGGTGTTGGGACAGAGGCATTGCACCAACCACCATCCTCATTGCCTCAATCCCTGAGGACACACCAGGGCCGAATTCAGCAGTGGGTGCCCATGGTCAGCGGCACCAGCACCACCAGTAGCAGCAGCATGAAGACGGCGAGACAGAGAGGCCAACTACAAAGGGAGGCAGAGGCGAGGAGAGCACTGGAGAGTAGGGAGAGGATGGACAGGCTGTTTTCTCTTCTTGAGAGAATGATTGAGAAATATATTTTTTTTATTCTTGTTTAACTTTTTTCACTTTTATTTTTTAAAAGGAAAGAAAAATTCCGTGTTTTTATGCAACTTTAAATGTGTAAATAAAAGAGAATGAATTGTTCTGGTCATTGTTTGTTTTTGTAATGACAGTAATAATTTCTACATGAAACAAATTCTTCTATACTTTTTTTTTTTCAAATACAATTGGTAAATGAAAATCATTTGTTCCACAGGCTACATTAAAGTACTTTTTCCAACTATGTACAACATACGTTAAACATATCAAAATCAACATAAACATTTACAATACATAAAATAAGAAAAAAATGATGTAGACTTGTATTGAGCTGAGCAGGGAGACCCTGGAGCTGCTGGACCGGGATGGGCTGCCCCTGGTAAGGCCGCTCTGCTGGTGGGACATCATCTGGGATGGTCTCCAGAGTGGTTGAGTGCATATTTCCACTATCCACTAAGTTGTCTACCAACAGGTTTGCAGGGCTGATTCAATCGACGGCTCCCATGTCACTGAGGTTTTTTTTTCTTTTCTTTTTTCAAAGAGTATATTTCTGAAAAAAGTACTTGTAATAACTACTAATACTGCATTGGGGGAAACCTACTAAAACCTTAGTTAAGCAAAATTATATTGCATACTCTAATGTACTTAAAGTATCAAGAGTAAAACTAGAGGTATGTATTCTGCAGGGGAAAAAACTCCTTGTCAGGGTTTTTATTATAGTTGTGTATTTATATTATGCTACTACTGCATTTTTCTTCTGAATATTTTCAAGGTTGTTACATTATTGTTTAATCGTGTGTGGGGAAAAAAGTACTTCAGTAGGTTACTTCACATTTGTACGTGAATACTGAAACGAAATATGCAGTTCCGAAAATTAAAGAAACAAATGTAGGTCTATTATCACAATATTAACAAATTGTTGCTAACTACAGCGTCCTATAGACCTTATGTAGCTCCGCCCCTTTTCAGCGCTGCGCTCATTGTCTTTTGACTTCCGGTCTGTATTTTCACAGCGTTTTGCGTGTTTATTAATGAACGGCTCGTTTTAAAATCTTCCCGGTCGATTTACATTTGTTTAGTCATCTGCTTTAAACATTACAGTCCTCATGATAACTTTCGTTAACTTTACATTAAGTAAATCCACTTAAAAAGCTAATTACTCCTGGACAGAAATGCCATATAAATATACAGAGCGACCGCAAAACGGAAGTTAAAAGACAATTTTCCAAAGATGGCGGCGCCCTTGTTTCTCTGGCGCATAAGGTCTATACAAGGGCGCATCTGACGCGCTCGGACCCGTCTAGCCTGCGGAGGATTGTTCTTGTCTCCTGGCAACTGTGACAGCTGCCGGTGACGAGCGCGAGAAATACTGGACTTTTTTATATTCAGTTGGGTTTTATATTCAAACCGGGCTAAACCGAAAATACATGACCTGGCTGCGCCGGGGCTGAAACATCCTCACCATGTCCTCCAGTAAAATATAAAACATAAAAAATACAAAAGCCAATTCTGGCTCCATAGCTGTTTACTCAATTAGGCTATCAAATGAATTATCAGGATGGCAGCTGTCCTCTCGCACCGCTGCTTGGCACCTGGAGCGGTGATCAGAAACACTTGGTTGCGCAATTAGGAAATCCTACGAAGGCTACATGGTGCGTCCTTCGAAGGACGCATATAGACCTTATGTAGCTCCGCCCCTTTTCAGCGCTGCGCTCATTGTCTTTTGACTTCCGGTCTGTATTTTCACAGCGTTTTGCGTGTTTATTAATGAACGGCTCGTTTTAAAATCTTCCCGGTCGATTTACATTTGTTAAGTCATCTGCTTTAAACATTACAGTCCTCATGATAACTTTCGTTAACTTTACATTAAGTAAATCCACTTAAAAAGCTAATTACTCCTGGACAGAAATGCCATATAAATATACAGAGCGACCGCAAAACGGAAGTTAAAAGACAATTTTCCAAAGATGGCGGCGCCCTTGTTTCTCTGGTGCATAAGGTCTATAGGCTGCATCCTTGAAGTCTTCAGTCCTTCGAAGAATGCAGCCTTGCCTTCACGTTGGAACACAGCTATCATGTTCAAAACGTCCCCCACGCTAGCGTTTCTTCTTCTCTTCTCTTTTCATGTCCGTGGCGGCGCTAAAGCAAGTCGGTAACAGCGCCACCTGCTGTTGTGGAGTGCGAATTACATGACCGTTTACTAGCATGCGTGTGGATCTGAAGGCATTTGTGTGTGGATCAGCAAGGCAGAAAATTAGTGCCAAAAGTCACGTGACAGTTTTTCGTACTTGTAGAATTTTGTTTTGTACTTGTAGATTTTTGTTTTGTACTTGAAGGATTTTGTTTTGTACTTGAAGGATTTTGTTTTGTACTTGAAGGATTTTGTTTTGTACTTGAAGGATTTTGTTTTGTACTTGAAGAATTTTGTTTTGTACTTGTAGAATTTTGTTTTGTACTTGAAGGTTTTTTTTTTACTTGAAGGATTTTTTTTTTGTACTTGAAAGATTTGAGTTTGTACTTGGAGGATATTTTTGTCATTGAAGAAATACGTTTCTTTGTATATGTAAAACATATCAGGTATATACCTGTATGTTTTTTATTTGCAGAACAAAATGCATTAGTTTGTGAGTGATGTTTTATATTTGCAAACCACACTGAGTTTGTTTGTGAATCGTTGGGTGTGAGTAAAACACGTTTTGTGTGTGTGTGAGGTTTTGGCATGATTCTAACTCCATAACTTACCTCAACTAACATGACACCGGTAACCGGAAGAGGGGGCGGGTATGACAAAGCCTACATTCTAGGGCTTCCAGTCTACACTTAAATACACCGGCACTGATTACCTCATCCTCCCACTCCCATATAAGGGTAATGACGCAACGAAAAGGAAAGGGGGAATCCCCTACTGCTACATATAAAAACAAAACTATTTTAAAAGACCAAGGAAAACAGAAATAGCCCATGTAATTAAAACAAAAAACTGAATGGCTGTTGCTCATTTATTTCCTAATGATAAGCCACTGGCAAATCAGTGGCTGTAATTAAATCATCACATGACACAGGCATGGCAAGTTTATTTATAAAGCACATTTCATACACTATGGTACTTTACACAAAAAGGAATTAAAATAATCACAAAATAAAAGCAAGGAAATTTAAAACAGGTATAAAAGGAATTAAAAGAGTAAAAAGATGATACATAGATAAAATTCTTAGTTCTTAGAATATTTCAGAGCACCTGACCCTTGAACGCCTCAAATCTCACATAATATCATGACATTATAAAACAGTGTACAATGTACAAACCATTGAGCATACATTGACGGTTATTAAAAAAAGGTTTACTTTGTTCAACACTGACATGCAATTACGTTACCGAAAACAGTTTCTGTGATTCTTATATTATGTAATAGCGAATATTTTCAGTGACGCTTTAACACGAAACAGGAAACTCGTGATTATTCATGTAAGTTCCGCCCACTGACACCAAAAATCTCAGACATCTCAATATTTCAGAACACCTGACCCTTGAACGCCTCTCTCACCTATTACGCGATCTCACAGTTTGACATGTCTGTCATTGGAAAGCACCACATGGTGTCATGAAAAATTAAGAGACAGCGTCTTCTCATTGGATAAGAAAACTCAGTCTCATGAATAATTATGACACACACACACACACACGTTATTATTTAGATATATTTAATTTAAAAATCTATTATTATCATAATTAGATTATCTTTACCACAGAAACAGAAGAGACAAGCATTATTTCTGCCATCTGTAGCCCAAAAATCATTGCCTGTCCTCTGGTTTTTATAATAGTAACTTATACAACTACATTTGGTTTATAAATCAATGTTGAAATAAAGTGAATCAGCAGAGATTTGCATTCAAAGCGTGTAAAGGAGAAGAAAGAGTTAAAACTCTTCACATGTGCTCGCGAAAGATCTTCTGTCTGTTCTCCCAAATGCAATCAAATTTCTGCAGGCGTGTTCAAACTGGTTAACTGTGTCTAAGGCATGCAAAGGTATTAGCTGTTTTTTCAAGACGAGTTTGCACGTCACTGCGCAATACACACAAATTACAGGGGGATGGCGGGTGTTCATTTAAACTGTTTCATAAACTGTGAACAATGGCTTATTTAATGTATAAATTAGGGGTGCACGATATATCGAATCAATATCGTTATCGCGATATCACGTTGCTCGATATCATATCGAAAGTCTCGCGATATTTATGCGATATTTTGTTTATGATGCGTCCTGTCCGACATGCACCGTTGCATTTCCCCCGACTGATTTCCTGGTTCTACTTATCTACTTTTCCTGGTTCTATCAAGGAGAGGGTTTAACTTTTCATGCTACAGATTTCCAACAGTGTTCAGAAAGAACAGGGGAGACAATTTGTTTCACTTCTCCCTTGCTCTACCACACAGTCCCCACAAAACACACACTTGCCAGCTTGACGCACACACCAGCGCGCAAGTATAAACATCAGGCCACCTGGCCAGTTCATGCGTTATCACAGATCGGATAGCTATCTAATTTATCAAAACGATTCCTTTTACACCTGTTCACATAAATGTGTTTTTTGCAAAACGGATATAAATTCGATCTTCAATTCCCGCGCTATATGCAGATTTAATGGAGTTCACGTCACCGAACACAGTTATGAGCTGCATTATATATATCATCAGCTAAAATGTCAAAATCAAATACCGCACTAATAGAGAACGGCAACAGCCCTGGTAAGATCATTTCACTTCTTTACTTTTAATGAAGATACTTGTGTGTAAAGCGTCTGCAACTTACTTTCACTTTGATTTGCGATAGTTTGCGCGTTGGCTTGATACCGGTAGATGCTCAGCTGCTCATGCGGTGATGCGTGTTGCAGACGTAGCGTCGTCATATCTGGCCATAACATGACATGTAGCCTATAGCACGTTCTCACACGTTTATTTTTTTTGTGTTTTTGGGAGGAGTACATTTTACATAATTATGTGGTTTCAACAACCAGATGCATTTACACTTCGTCCAGTTTCGTCTGGAATGCGGCCCAGATCTCCTCCTGAAGTGGTTTCAGCGATCAGATTCAAATCCGTCTCGAATGCGCTCAATAAACCCTATGTTGTAAGGAAACTTGTTTTATTTGTTATGAATCTATTTTGATGCGTTTTCCCCTAACTTTTGTAGTTTTACATATGTTTAAAAATATCGAAATTCATATCGATATCGCAATATTCATTATCGATATCGCAATATCACTTTTTGTCAATATCGTGCACCCCTAGTATAAATTAATAGCCATGGCATAGGCTACTAATCTGTTTGGTTGTAAAATACCTGAATGAAATGAAATCAAATTTATGGTCCTCAGGAATGATTCATTCATTCACAGACAGCTTACGAAGATGTTTAACTAATAAAGATCTTCCATCACTGACAAACAATATGATGCATTTGCAGATTTGCTTTCACTTGACTGTACTGTGGGTCCACGGCCACTTCATATAACGCTCTTGATGTTCTTAAACCTTCCTGTTACGACTCAGAGTGTGAAAGCACTTCAGACGATTCAGTGTGTGAAGGTAACTGAACAAATCATTCAAAATTATTCGTGAACCGATTTAAACAGATTTATCAACTTATTTGATGAAGTCTTTGAACAGAATAGACTCAAAACAGTGATTCATTTGTGAATCGAGCATCGCTTAATGAGAGCATAAAAACAATCTTCAACACCACCAACAAGTCCTCCAACAGCTCCTCCAAGAACAGGAGCACAAGAACCCCAGTCACGAGCTCGTTTTGCACTGTTTGGTAGTTTTGCTTCAGCTTCTTCTAAAGCTTTAGCCACTTCTTTTGTTAATTTTTCACTAAATTCAAGTTCTGCTTGTTTTCTAGTTTCATTTTGAATTTTCTTCTGAAGCTTTTGTTTGTCCTTCTTGTGTTTTTCTTCCAGGAATTTAATGAACTTATCTAGTTGTTTTCCTAAATATTGTTCCTTTCTTTCATTCTCCTCTTCAAATAGTTTCTTCTGCTCCTCCAGTTTACTCTGCATCTCTTTTCTAAGGTTCTCATTGGTCTCTTTCTTGATCTCTTCTGCTCTCTTTTCAAATTCCTCTTCAGTTCTTCTTAGTTCATTCTGAATACCTTGTATATCTCTCTCATTTTCTTTCTTCATTTGTTCAATTTCAGCTTCATATTTGGTTTTCAGCTCCTCTTCTTTTCTCATGATCTCTTCTTCTTTCTCTTTCAGTATTCTCTCGTGTTCCTCTTTGATGTTCTTCTCCACCTGCTGGAACATCTCACAGGTATAGAAACTCCCTCCATTTACTGTCAACATCCAGTCAATCTTATCCAGCAGCTCAGAAACCTGTGTCTGATCTTTAGACTCTTTGTTATTGAACACATGGTATCTCTTACCACACTGCTGGATGAGGTTCTTTAAACTACCATTTCGTTCAACATAATCTTCAATCTTTGTTTTTCCAAGATCATCTCCTCTGGTGAAAAGCACCATGGTGTACATTCTGGATTTCTCTCCAAAGATGTCCTGGATCATCTTCACTGCATCGTTTTCCTCTTTGGTGAATCGTCCCAGTTGAATCACCAGCAGAAACACATGTGGACCAGGGGCCGCCATTGAGATGCACTTAACAATCTCCTTCCAGGTCTCAACATTATCAACTCCAGTATCAAACAGGCCTGGAGTGTCGATCACAGTGATCTGTCTTCTTTTGAACTCAGCCGTTTCTTTCTGACACTCTCGGGTCACTGACGATGGATCAAGTATTGATTCAAATGTGTCTCTTCTCAGGATGGTGTTTCCCGTTGCACTCTTCCCAACACCCGTCTTTCCCAGCAGCACAATCCTTAGATCATCATGTGTTACACCTCCTAACCACAAGAGGAACTGTCATTACAATGAAATTCTCTAGAAACACACACACTAAATGCTTATCCTCTGATTTTCTATCTATACATTATTGTTCCATGACAGGTTGAATCACTGTGCCCCATTGTGCCCAGTGACCAAATCGGAGGGATCTCACTTTTAAGGTGATGATACATGGGGCAACTTTTTGAGCAATTTTTCTAGGCAACGATAAAGTCAACGGGCAACCAGGTGAGACACAGGGCCCACGACCGATCTAAATTATCCAGATAGAAATTTGTTGCCCATTCTCAGTGTAAAAGTTCCCAAGCAACAATTGCTCGGCAACATTGCCCAGCAAGATTGGTCAAAAGTTGCCCTGTGTATCATCACCTTTAGAGACACCTGTTATCTAAGATATAAAATATAAGAACAGAAACACAGCACATGTGCTATATGGCGAAGTGGGGTGTGATAAAGTCTGCAGCAGGGGAATGAGTGCGAAGACAAGCTGTAATGAGTAGGTCAAAAAGTGCATGATGATTAAAACTGTCTCTATTTCCAGTAACGGACAGAGAGACAGGATATTAGTGGCCTGCAAACCTGGGAGAGGAAGAGAGAGACTTCATATATTTGGACTGTATTTTTGAATTTGTATTTGTATGTGCGAAGCTGAGCACCCGAGTGGATTTATTTCTGTTATTTTTGGAACTGAACAAAATGACTTTCTCCCACACTGACTTCTTCGGACTGGCGGCTGCTGGTCTTTCAAAGAGGGGAAGCTCACTTTCAGCCTACATCATAAAAATCGTCCATTTATTTATATATACATAATTTCTACGTTGCTTTTCAAGGAAATGGTCTGTGATCCTGTCGTAGCAACTAGGCGTCTTTTCCAGTGACTTGACCAGTGTCCTATCAATGGCCAGCAGAGTTAGGTATAAATGTATAAATGTAATAATATAATAAAGGTATAAATAATAATATAATAATGTGAAATACTACTACTAATAATAATATTTTTAAAATTATTATTATTTTTTAAATTATTTTTTTTACTAATAATAATATAAAAAATTATAATAAGTAATAATATAATAAAGGTACGAATGTATAATTGTGTGAAATGTATTATGAAAATTGGTTAGCAATTTCGACAAGCAAATACCAAGAAATAGGTTGCTGCAGTTAGTCTTTCGACTACAGTTGAAAAATCCGCGATGGGACTGAGCTCCTGTTTATACCTGCGCAGGTATAAACGTGTAAACAGGTATAAACGTGTTTGGGCATTCAACACGCTGAGGTAACTTTTGTGGATAGTTCATGTTCCCATTGCGGCACTTAGATTGAGACTCGCTTACCTCAAGGGAGGTGCAGTCCCCTCGCCTATGCCCCGATCTAGTGTTTATTCTGCCCCGCAGAATAGACCTACTTTGGCGCATGACCAGGGTGATCTGAGGATTACTGTGAGGGCTTCCCCATTGAGACAACCTCCGCGGGCTCATCACGCCTCACAAGCGCTGTTGCCATTGGAGTCCCTTATTGAACGTCTTGGTCCTTCTCCGGAACGACCAACCGTTTCCTTTGGGGCTCCAGCTGACGATCAGATGTCAATCACAGCACAGGAGGGGGAGCTTCAGTCCTCTGGAAATGACGACTCGACTGCGTTACCCCCCCTAGCTTTCTAGGACATGCCCAAAGCCGTTCTAGTGGCTCCTCCCCCCTTGCCACTTTCGACAGTGGGGCAGCTAAGGGGTATGTGGATATCCTCCCGGTGGAGCGGGGCCGTCGCGATGCAGCTGTGTCCGGGGTCTGCCTCCTCTTTGCAGGGTAATCCACGCCTCCCGTCCAAGGCCTGTAAGTTTTCATCCAGTCTAACGGCGAAAGCTTACAAGGCCAGTGGACAGGCTGCTTCCGCCCTCCATGCTATGGCGCTCTTGCAGGTCCACCAGGCCCCGGCGCTTATGGACATGAACAAGGGTGGTTCTGACCCAGAGCTCCTCCGGGAGCTCCATGTGGCAACCGACCTTGCCCTCCGGGCGACGAAGGAAACCGCACCTTCAGTCGGTAAGGCGATGTCCATCTTGGTGGTCCAGGAGCGCCACCTTTGGCTCAACCTGGCGGATATGAGGGACACCGATAAATATCGGTTCCTGGATGCCCCTCTTTCCCAGGTTGGGTTGTTCGGCGATGCGGTCGAGAGCTTCGGGTGGCTACCCAGCGTCCTTTCCCCTAGAAAGGCACGCTTTCCCAGTGTTATCCAAGAGTTTCACTGTGTGGGGTATAATGGAACAGCAGTTGAACTCCCTCTACGCAGGTCTTCCACCCCAGCCAGTTGGGGGTCTGAGAGCCTTGCGTAGGGCGCTGGATGTGGCAGCAACCGTAGCGTTTTCAAAGGGATCCCAATTACGTCATCACGTCGAACGTGAGCGACTGAAAGGGAACGTCTCGGTTACTAATGTAACCCTCGTTCCCTGAAGGAGGGAAGGGGAGACGTAACGTCCCATCGCCACCATTGCTGACCATCGCTGCATAGCCATCACAATCTCGGCTCCTCATCATAAAACAATGTGTGCGTGCGCTGCGGGGCGCGAAAAAACGCACGCCAACGTTCATTGGCTCGTTCTGTAGACACTCAAAGTTGATAGGGCTCCCTGAAGTGATCCCAATTATGCCGTCACGCCGACGTTACGTCTCCCGTTCCCTCCTTCAGGGAACGAGGGTTACATTAGTAACCGAGACGTTTTACGCTATGGGGGCACTTAAGCCATATTGGCTCACGAGAGTTGAAGAGACAATAGAAGAGAGTGGTTTAGTGTAACATCGCGACCCTGACTTAATTTTGTTCCACTCCGGGTATGGGTACCCCGAACATAGTGATTCAGGAATCATGTTAATCATTTGTATACTCTGATTCTATTGTAATCTTTGTTTCTTCTGTTGTGATTATTTTAGGATTTTTTTTAATTTCTTTTCTTTGTAAACCACTTTGAATTACCATTGTGTATGAAGTGGAATATATAAAAAAACATGCCTTGCCTTGTTTGAAATGTTACATTAAAAACAAAATGAAACTGTGAAATTATTTTAAATTGTAATGTTAACATTTCATAGACTTTCATGAACTCGTACCTGCTGTTGATGAACTTTTTCTCAGTTCCTCTATTTCAGCTGTGAGTTTGTTTTTCTCCAGTTCTACTCGAGCCTGAAGGTACATGAAGGTGGTGTAGAAACTTCCTTTGTTCTCTTGTACCATGTTCTCCACATCCTGAAGTAGAGCTGGAACCTGTGAGCTGTTCTCCAGAACAAAACGATGACCTCCAAATGTCTGGATAGAAGTCTTAGTAACTGAAGTGTGTAATATATTCAGATTGCTAATCATGCTCTTCTCTTGGATTATAACAACCATGAGGTGGTTTTTGTTTCTTGAGCTGAATATCTTCTGGATCTCCTCCATTTCTCTTTTGTGTTCATCAGTCAGTGGACCATCAGGAATAATGAGAAGGAAAAGATGAACTCCAGGATGACAGAGAGACACACAGCGGTGAGTCTCACACATCACTTCCTCCTCTGAGAGCTGAATAAGAGCTGGAAGCTCCACCAGACCGATCACACGATTTTTCTTGTTTCCTCTTATATATTTTGATACAGTGGCCTTCAGTGTTTCATCACTTCCACACAGCACCAAGTTCAGCTTCTGTTGTCTGGTGACACTTACACCTCCTTCAACAACAACAAAGTATTTTAATTGCTCTTTTTAAGATTGACATTTTATTATTCAGATTTATTATATGTAGGATGATCAAATGGAAACTTGCATATACTCAGTTTATAAACGTACCCGTAGGCTGATTTTGCTTTGCACTTGTATTACCCCCTTTTGGTTCTTTTGCATAATCATATAGATCACATGTGAGAAATTCTTCATTGTTTTCTCTGAGTATCTTCTCTAACTGTTGAGATATTTCAGAGCGCCATTCTTCTGTTTCATGTTCAAGCTGCAGATGTCCTCCTCCACAGTCAGCATTAAACTGTTGAATGAATTCATTAGCTTTCACAGATGCACCTTTAGTGTTGTGTCTCTCTTCATCAGTCGTGATCACAATGGTGCGTTTAATCGCCTCTTCACTGAATTCTTCTAGCACTCGTTTGACTAGTCTCATGTCCCCCTCAGTGAAATCATTATATTGCAGCACGAGTATGAAGGCATGAGGTCCTGGATCAGACAGAGACACACACTCTGTCACTGTCTGTGTGATCTGATGATCTGAGATGTTTGTCTGGAGCAGTTGAGGACTGTTGATGACCATCACACGTCTGTTCTTCAGTCTTCCTCCTACTCTCTCTACAACATCTGGAGGAGCATCACTGTCAAATGCCTCTCGTCCTAATATGAAGTTTCCCACTCGACTGTTTTCTGACACGCTCTTCCCCAGCAGAACAATCCTCACTGCAAAGAGTATAACCATACATTTTACTATGCTTAATTCTCACATCACACACTCCTAACACAGCACATTCCATAAAGAGAAATCTTATCAAACATTGAACAGTGTTCAGACAGTTTCACTGCTATTATACCTGATGCTTTCATGACAAAACAAGCATAAACATAATGTCTCATTTAGCAGCAATCACTGGCGGAGCTAGGGGTGGCCAGGTCTAAGCTTGGCCACCCCTCTCACAACTGCTGTTTCTGTCTCTTTTTTTTTTTGGACAAAAATAGTGTTTTTTTTTTAACGCTGAACCGTCTCTTTAAGACCACAAAAAACGTGAGACTTTTCAGACGCACACTCCAACTTCACCTCAGCGCCAGGCGCAAGTCAAACGAGTGCGAAAATGTACAAGTGCCGAATGAGCTTCAGCAGAACATCAGACAGTGATATGCACATAGTAAATATAGAGTCATTCTTTCTCAACTGGTGGGTTGCAAAACCGTTTTGAGTAAGTCGAATAGTGTGCAGTCAACAACAAACGTAATTCTCTTTTTTTCTGATGCTACTTTTATTTTAGAAGATGTGTGAGTGTGTGAAAGCTTGTGACACTTCTGTCAGATGCTGAGAAAAGCGCGTTGTCCTTATTCAGTTGGCTATCTTCGGTAAGATGAGATGTTGTCAGGCCAAATGTCAGTAAAACTAACTAACTTTTCTGTCATACGGGATACGGCTGACAGCCGTTGTACTGTGCTTGCGGTAAGCACATCACGCGCAAATGCGGCGTGCTGTAGTCGTAGTTGTCGTCAATTGTACGAATCAAAAAGGCTATTAAAGCTGTCAAAACTGCATGCGTGTATTTGTTATATATGCGTCACATGTGTCTGGATTAAAATAATCTGCTATTTGAGATCACAGTATAAGGCACAAACTGATATCCCAGCTAGAAATGTTTTGTTCTAAAAACGTTCTGAGAACATTACCATGAAGTTAGTGTTAGGGTTAATAATGTTTTCAGCGGGTAGTTTTATTTTGGTTCACAGAATGTTCTCTTAAAAGGTACACAGCAAACACTCCAGTGATAAAAGTTAATGAGATAATTAAAGGGTTAGTTCACCCAAAAATGAAAATTCTGTCAGTAATTACTCACCCTCATGTTGTTCCAACCCCGTAAGACCTTCGTTCATCTTCGGAACACAAATTAAGATATTTTTGATGAAATCTGAATGCTGGATCACTCCTGCAGGCTTATGGACACTATAACTTGCTGGCCAGAAAATGTATTAAAGACATTGTTAATATAGTCCAAGTGACTCCAGTGGCTCAATCTTAAGTTTATAAAGCGACGAGAATACTTTTTGTGCGCAAAAACAAAGCGTCGCGCGTCTGTGTTGCACGTCACCACGTAGGCTCACTATTGGGCGTCTCTGGTCATGTGTGATACGTGGTGACGTGAAACAGACGCGCTGCGCTATTACACTACATAAAAAAAAACTTGAGGTCCAGAGAGAAGGAAATGAAAAGTGGAATAAAGTCTATTATTTTTGTTTTTGCGCACAAAAAGTATTCTCGTCACTTTATAAATTTAAGATTGAGCCACTGGAGTCACTTGGACTATATTAACAATGTCTTTAATACATTTTCTGGGCCAGCAAGTTATAGTGTCCATAAGCCTGCAGGAGGAGTGATCAGCTCTCAGATTTAATCAAAAATATCTTAATTTGTGTTCCGAAGATGAACGAAAGTCTTACGCGGTTGGAACAACATGAGGGTGAGTAATTACTGACAGAATTTTCATTTTTGGGTGAACTAACCCTTTAAGTGATTAATTGAGCGATGAGTGACCATTATTGAAGACACCTGATGTTAACAAGCAGAATCACTGAAGGAGAAAAATCACTATTTTATTATGTTTTATTATATTATGTTTACCGTTATGGTGATCAGTGTTTGCTTTAAATTTTGTTTGGCTGTTGTATCTGAGTTATAACTGCCAGATGAACAAAGAGAAAAGATGATCAGACGTTGTTGATTATGTTTTGACATAATCATCATTTGATCTGAATCACAAAACTCATTTCGAGCCTAATCTCTGACTTAAATTTATATTGTTGATTACATCATCAAGTGATTTTACAACATAAGATCCAGAATTTTCTGTTTATTTCAAAGGATTTCTTAAAAGTTGTTTTGATAAAAAAAAAAAAAACTGTTTAGGCACAAACAGACATCAAGAATGAGTGTATGAATCTCATCAATGGTGACAAACTAAATATTTAATTGGGAAAAGTAAATTACATAGACAATTCAGATCATAATTTATTCATAACGCAATGCATGATGGGAGCCATGAATGAGTTGTGATTGGTGGCAGCCACTGCAACATGCTTTATTATTGTCACCATTGTTGAGATTCACGGGCTGAATCTTGATGACTGTGTGTCTAAATAAGATATTTTGAACAGTACTTTTAAGAAATATTTTTGGATTCTATAGAAAATGCCACAAATCATATGTTATAAAACCACCAGGCTGCTGCAATCAACACTCTTTAAACTTTAGTCCTCTGTTGTAATTCGCTTTGGATAAAAGCATCTGTTAAATGACTAATTGTGAATGTGTTTAGTCTTTCATGTCAAATGATGATTATGACAAAACATAACCAACACTACCTGATCACCTTTTCTCTTTGTTCATCTGACAGTTATAACTCAGATACATCAGCCAAACAAAATCTAAAGTTAATAGTTTAAGGGTCAAGAGCCCAACTCAAGCAAACACTGATCACCATAATGGTAACTTAAAATTAGATTTTCTCCTTTGGTGATTCTGCTTGTTAACATCAGGTGTCTTCAATAATACTTAATCATCAGACAATTAATAACTTAATTATCTCATTAATTTGAACACTCTTCAGTGTTCATTTAACACTCATATTTTAACACTTTAACTCTTTGAGTGTGGATCAGATAAACTCCCAGGAGAGTTAATTTAACACTGGAGTTTTTGCTGTGTAGGATAACATTCTCTAAAAACATCCTCAAAATGTTACAGTTAAAACGTTATATCTTAGTTTACATTTAACCTTATAGAAACATTATTTGGAATGAGAAAACATCCTCAAAACATTCTTTGAACATTACATTCAAATGTTTTCTTTAAAACATTAACCAAACTTGTAGGGAATGTTAGCCAACATTCTGAGAACGTTCACTGCTAGCTGGGATGTATTGTTTTAATGTCCAAATAAATGTGAGCACTGTGCATTTGTACTCGACGATAGGCATGGATAATTTTTAAATCCATAAAATAACAAATTTTACATTCTGGCAACAATACATTATGAAAAACATAACATTTTACATTATGTGCTGTTGACTTCCGCCTTGTTCACATTCTTGCACATGAGGATTCAAAAGAGAACTTTTGTTTTCCTTTTTAATTTAGGTATGATAGAACTGTTGCAATTGTTTATTTTGACAACTAATATATAAAGTTACATTTTTTTTTGACTAACTCAGAATTGGTTGAAGAGTTCATTGACTATATAAAATGCATTGAGGGTTGAATAATCTTTGGACTACAGTAGTTATCTGCATGTTATCTCATCCATGAAGATGCAACAATGTAGAACAAGCTATTGGAGATTTTGAGAACCAGAACCAAGCTAACTGAGCAAGTTGAACTTTAGCTGTTAGTAGTGTGTGCCCTTTTATTACTATTTAATTATTTTTAATTTGAGGTGGTGGGTAATAATAAAAAAAAAATATAAAATTCACTCAGTATTCCTAATTCCTAATCACTCAAATTCACACATGATTCCTAATTCACTACTATCTCAATTACATTAAGCACAAATTAACTTTATTCAGTTGTATAGGCACTAAAACAGTCCAACATTATAGTCAAATAATTTTTTATGATAAAATAATTAAGATTTCTGTGCCACCCCTTGCCTGGCCAGGCCACCCCTATGAAAAAAATCCTGGCTCCGCTACTGGCAACAATTAACTTGCTGCGGTATAGCTTAACATATCTATCAATAAAATATCACTAATAAATATGTCACAGTAACAGTCACAGCACTCAGGACTTCAAAAATATTACTTTTCTATTGCTGTCAAATCATTTAATTACTTACAGTTTGGGCGATCGAAATCTGGACTACTACTTCCCACTACAAAACAAAAGAAAACAAACTGTTTGTGAATCTAGGTAAGATGCGCTACATGACTGAAATGATTCAGAATACGCTGTTATTCCAAAACTCACGTTTCTTCTCTCCACTAATAGTCGAAATCCATCGTATGTCTGGAAAAGACCAAAAAACAGCACGAAATAACCACTAATAAATGCAAACACAACTATAAAGTACAATTGAAGGCCTATATCTCTGTGTTAATATGCGTAAACCGTGTTTTGTTTTGGCCTTGCTTGCTATTAATAGCCTACCTTTAGAATAGCTAAACTTAAGTCGCAGCGTTTAATGATTAAAGTGAGACGCTTATTATGATGGGTCATTAAAGACAGTTTTAACATGCTAACATACTTTATTCAAACCTTACCAGAACTATAAGCCATTTTGTCAAAGTGTTGGTGATATTTTCTAAGTCGAAAGTTATGAGGAACACACCATACCGTCTGTGGAACACACATGAATGCCAATGCGGCCCCTTGTGGAGGCTTTTAAAACACATCGACAGATTCTACAGCGTAGGCCTACTTAAAAATAAACTAAATATTCGCTTATATATATATATATAGATAGATAGATATTGTGGTTTGTGGCTGTCTTGAGGCTTTCAGCTGAACTGCGGTCAAATAAACATGCAATTTAAATATGCTAAATTGTTATTGGCAGGTAACGTTACCTAAGCAAAATGCACCAATGGTTTATTTATCGATTTTAAAATGATCTCAGCTTAAAAATAGCTAATAAATGGCTAACGCACACTAACGCTACTACTGCACTTCCAACAAAATGTAACAGTTGGAATTCTTCTAATTCAGACACCAAATCAGTCAGTGAATTAAAAGAAAAATAGTAACATGACTCAAACCTGTTAAGAGGTTTAATGTCTCATCTGTGTCTTACTCATAGAGGAACTCAGAGAGATTTCAGTCTCTCATGAAATATCAGAAAAGAGGAAATGTAAAGACAAACCAATGTGCTTACTTTAATACGGCAGGTATTTACTATGGTAAAGCTTTCAGTCGAGTTTGCCACATGAGAGTGTGTAACAGATCTTTAAGGCATGTCAGTCATTAATCCAGTTGAACAGAACCGGATTAAGCACTAAAAGGTGAATCGGTAACCGAATTCAGCTGCCATATGGAGTATATTGTTACCATTATAAATAAAATCCACTCATGTTGATGAACACCAAACTTGTGTGTAAAGGAATTGCTGATCTTTACTTTCCTGGTTAAATAGCGTAAACCTGTTATTGATTCACAGATGTCTATTCATGATTATCATTTCTGCAAAGCTTCTGAATCAGCAACATGTAAGGAAGATGTAGATTTATGTTTGCTTTCTTAATGCCGTAAACTGTGTGCGTACAGCATTGTAGTGTTTTATGAAATGTTTGAATGACATTCAGGCTGATCCTGACTATAATAAAAATTTTATAATAAAATGAAGAACTGTTGACTATGAATTTGGTCTTCTGCTTCACTCTATTTTGACCCAAAACCATAATACAAACGAGCCTGATTTCTGATTAAGATTTCCTCCTAGTGTGGATTGCCATGTTAAAATTCACTGTAAAATTAGTGAGTGTACTTAGAATTCCTCTGAAAACAGATCGCCTTAAATTTAGCAAGTAAATTACCTAGTCATTTTTCAGTGTCTTGCATAAGTATGCGTATACAGTGTACAGTATGAGAACTTTCTATACTCATGTATCACAGTCGTCAGTGTGCTGAACTTCATTCTCACATTGTGTTTCTATGTTTCTGTGTGTCCATCAGGAGCAGAAAGATCTACTGACATTACAGTATTTTCACAACAACAAAGATAGAAACAAAGGGCGTCATTTACTACAAAAAGTTTTAATCTGGCATGAATAAAACACAAATACACATTAAATAAGGAGATTCAGAGAGAAGTGTGTGTGTTTATGGTGTGCGTGTGCTGCCCTCATGTGGACGAACACCAGACCTGCAGGATGAAACCAAACCTCCACTATAAACCAGAGCAGAACACACACACACGAGGAGACCTGCGCTGTGAACACTGATGTGACACTCAGATGATCACGTGATCTGAGTGTGTGTGTAGGTCAGTCGGTGATGATGAGCTCGTCGCAGCCCCAGTCCTCATAACTGCCGTCAGGAAGATAGCGGCGGATGATGATCGGGATCTTCCTGCTCCTGAGGGACAGTAAAACACACACATCAATAACACACTTTATCAGTGTGTTTCTGTCCATACAATGAAAGTCAATGGAGTCCAATGTTCTCAATATGACTAAACACACACACACGACAGATGAGAAACACACACAAACAAGAAACACACACACACACACACACACACACACACACACACACACACACACACACACACACACACACACAAACACACACACACACACACAACAGATGAGAAACACAGACACACACACAGCAGTTTTGTGTTTGTATATTATATAACTTTCACATTTACATGTATTCATTTATCAGACGCTTTTCTACAACGAGCGCTTCATCTAACAGATCCAGTCAATAACAGTCATGCATCTCTGATGTGTGTGTGTGTCGTACTTGAGCTCCTTCATGGCGATCTGCAGTGGATCCGTCTCTCCTTCCAGCTCCACCATCACCGGCGCGCACATCCTGTCACACAGGAAGTGATGTCACTGAGCAACACTGCAGCACTAGCACAGCAAACCCAGTCCTGCCAAGCTTGAGCACCATCAGTGTGAGACGGGACACACACAGACACACACCCGTCTTCATAATTCTAGCTTTCTTCTAAAGTTTTTAATTTGACCCAAATCAAATATTTCACTGCGCTGACTACATTATGAGATCCAGTGAAAGTCACTTTTTTCACATTATTTTTCATGATTAATATTGCATTGCATAATGTGAGTTGGTCAACTAGTCTAAAATTAGGAAACCCCTAGAAAACAGTAAAAACAAAAACACACAGGAGCATTGTTGTGTGCACATGGGATTCATTTAAAATAGGCTACTTGACTTATTACTCCAATATCCAAATATGATCCTAAATCCCACAGAAAGAAGGGTTTATATTTGTAACGTACAGATTTGCATTTGATCATTGCACATTATAAACAGGACACTCATTAGCTGAATAAACGTTAGCCAATACAAACATATTTTTAGAAAACATTGAGTTCACATTGAATAAACAGGACCAATAATAGCAAAACGAGTCCCTTATATTCAAAAAGAATATCAAGTATAAAAGCGTCCATCATTTAATGAATAAAAAAATGTTAAAAAATGGATGAATAATACTCAATGCTTTGACATAAAAAACAAGCAAGAACAAAATTTAAAGCTAGCACATACGTATCATAGCAGGCAAAGTGTCTCAACTGAAAAAGCCGCTGCGCTGCCAAAACACTCTCGGGCGCTCACAGCTAGGCGTTTTCTGCAGAGCGCCTAGCGTTTCAGATGGCTGAAAATGCTTTGGTGGAACCGCGGACTTAAAGAGACATGAAACGGGTCGCTGTGAGCAGAGCTGTTTTTGAGGAGGTAAAGGGAGTTGTTTTACACAACCATTGAGGAATTTTAACCAAAGTGTGTTACAAACTTTACATGGAGACCCTAAAGAATCATACCAACTTGTGGAGAATGGGCATCCGATGACCCCTTTAATACAGTAACTTCTGTAAATTGTAAAATTCTTTCACTCAAACTACTTCCCTCTATTTTTGAAAACCGTCCCGGCCTGTGAAAGCCGGTTGCCGTGGGATTTTCATGGAAAGAAAGAGAAGAGGAAAGCGAGGGGGCACTGCGGCTAAACTGAAGTTAAGTTTAATGCGTCAGCTGAAATCGCGTCATGGCTTAGATCGCCTTCGGCTCGGGCCTGGATCCGGTCGCTATGTTATGTGGCCTCCAAAACCAAATAAGTTTTGCAAACTTTTTAGGAGACGCTGTTCTTCATTATGATCGTCTTTTGATTGCGGGGGATTTTAATATCCACATTTGTTGCGAGTCAAATTCCTTGGCCAAGGATTTTACTAAAATCTGATTGATTCTTTCGCTTTCACTCAAGTGCTAAATGGTCCAACTCATAAACAGGGCCACACATTAGACCTTGTGTTGTTGTTGCATGGTATTTCGATCTGTGAACTCGAAATCCTTGATTTGAGTTTTTCTGACCATATGCCTGTTGCATTTACTTTCTCCTTTCCAAATGAAGTTTCAAAAACATTGAGGGTTTCACAGAAGATTAGTACCTTTAGTCCTTCTTCTAGTGATGATTTTTGTCTTGATTCCCTTTCAAATTTGCTTAATGTTGACGAACGTCTTATGTTGTTCAATTCCATTAGTAATGACATAATGAATTCTGTGGCTCCACTAAGAGGAAAACGGCAAAATTCTAAAGCTGAACCTTGGGTAACCAGCACCACACTTGAACTTGAACAAAAGACGGGCTTATCGTAGAGTTGAATGAAAGTGGAAAAAAGACAAATTACAAGTGTCTTATGAAATATTATGTGAGTCACTCATTAGATACCAAAAGTCAGTCAAAGCTGCAAAATCTCAGTATTTTTTTTTTTAACATTATAGCAAAAAACTCCCATAAACCTAAAATGCTTTCTACTATTTTTAATTCGGGTTGTGAGTCCTGTGAGTGCTGTCTGCTTTAATGCATCAGCTGCAGAGTCATTTGGAGTTAAATAGTGTTTTTGAAGAATTCCAATCTGGGTTTAGAAAATATCACAGTACTGAGTCAGCTTTATTAAAAGTTTCTAATGATATTTTATTGTCTGTTGACTCAGGGGATTCTGTGATACTCTTACTCTTAGATTTAAGTGCTGCCTTTGATACTGTGGACCACAAAATTCTTATCTCACGACTTGAACAAGTGTGAGTATTGAAGGTTGCACTCTAGATTTAAGTCCTGTCTGAATGCAAGAACGTTTTCTGTTTGTCTAGACGGGTTTTCTTCTTCTGTCTCTGTTTTGGATTATGGAGTCCCTCAGGGCTCCATTCTGGGCCCTGCTCTGTTCTCGTGGTATATGCCAGGGGTTCCCAACCTTTTTTGTGCCAGGGACCAGCATATTCATAAAAAAAATTCCAGGGACCAGTTGTCAATTTTAAGATGCATCGTTTGGAACATATCACTGTGTAAAACAGTAACAGCCTATAATTTATTTGCATAATGAACTAGATGGCAACAAAGGCTACTTGTATACCAAATTTTTTAAACTTTCAGACCGGTTCACAAAATATTTCCCTTTACTGCCATACAATTAGGTCTACTTCAAAAGCAACTCCCACAGCACTCACTCACTAGCAGGTGGCAGTAATGGCAAATTGTATGAAAATACCAGTCCATTTCACCTGTCAAATCTCTCCAGAACCACTAAAGACAATCACTTCAACAGCAACTTAGTGTTTTCACACACCAACAGGTGACAACAAAGGCTAATTGTATGAAAATAAGTGCCAGTTTCAACAATCAGACAGTTTCAGAATACAATAGCAAACACATAACTTAGTGATTTCAGCCAATCATTTTTAAAGTATAAAATTAGAGATTAAACTTTAACCTTTAACAAAAAATACCAAATCAGACCAATGAGAACAAAACTATTTTAATGTGAGCATGAACTGCTTATTGATATTACTATATGTAGCTGTGCACGAGACAAGCTTTTCTTCCTGAGCATCCATAAAAAACATGCATCCAAAACAATGCACACAAATTCCAGGATACAATAAAACGAAATTTAAAAAGGTCTGCTTCACAAATATGAACGAAAACCAGCTTACAGTTTTTCACCACAAATAATACACAACGGATTTGGCGCCACGGAATCGCCTGTTGTCATAAATCCATACCTAATGTATGAGGTATCGTATTTATGAAGCGTGACTTTTTCTCTCTTGCTATTTTCGAGTTGGTCATCGCCTTTCCTTTTACCAGAACTGTCCGCAATGAAATTAGCCATTGAAAAAAATATCGCGGCCCGCTCATCTCTCCACTTCCCTGTCACTTCAGGTGCAGCGCGCTTTTTTGCAGTCCGTTCAGATATGACGCGTTGCTAAGCAATCGCAAGGCGCTCAAAGAAACACATTTTAATCTATTTATTGTTTAGGTTTTGGATTAAATAACATGACGTCATAGCACTTAAAAAAGCATATAAAAAAGAAAATTATTATTATTATAAAAAAAGAAAAAAGAAAAAAAGAAACATTAGTCTGGGAATATTTCAAGGCCCGGTACTAACGGGTCCACGGACCGGCACCGGTCCGGGGACCGGGGGTTGGGAATCACTGGTATATGCTCCCTTTGGGGACTATCTTTTCTAAACATGGGTGATGACACCCAAATTTATTTGCCACTAAAGAAAAATGACGAAAAGGGCCTAAGCTCACTGTCAGCATGCTTGTCTGATATTAAGTACTGGTTTTCCAGCTGAGGTCATTGTTTTTGGGACCTCAGGTGTTTCTGTTACTCCTGATGGTGATTTGGGAGATTTGGTCCCCAATGTAAAACATTTTTGACTCTGCTCTTAAAATTGATAAACAGATAAATGCTGACGTTAAATCTAGTTTTTTTCCAATTGAGATTATTATCTAAGGCTAAAAGTTTTTTAACGTTTGCAGAGTTTGAGAGAGTGATCCATTCGTTCATTTCATCTAGACTTGACTATTGTAATTCTCTTTATAGTGGAATGAGTCAATCCAATATTAGTCGTCTTCAGATGGATGGACTATTGATTGTCACTAACTGGGCCAATACTGCGCTCGTTGCACTGCCTGCTGGTTTATTACAGAATTGATTTTAAAATTCTGCTTTTTGCTTTTAAAGCCATGGGCATAGTTCTGCAAAAACTCAGAGACTTGCGCAATGCACCTTTAAAAGCTGCCATGTTGTGTAAAAGAAATCGTTGCCACTCTACAAACTCAACTCTTCCTCTTCTCCGTGGGAGCGCAACAAGACCACGCCCCCTTTTTTGTGTATTCCTGTGGGCAGAGGTTAGTCAAAAAACTGTTCTAGTGACGTCATTAAAGCAGGAAGTAGAGGGATGTAGTCCAAACCGGCCGTTCGTTGTATGCTTTGAAAGGGGACTTCTGTTAAATACAATATCTCGCTTGGCATTGAACGTTGAGCTTTACAATTTTACAGGTATTATTTATGCTCTAACAGCAACATTACACACTAACTAAAGTTTAAAAAATGGGATCACGAAGAACAGGACCTTTGAGACGAGAGGTGGCTGTGCATTTTCTGTTGTTGGTCCAAAATTGTGGAATAGTCTTCCTCTATCCCTAAGACTACTATCCACAGAGTCTGTTTTTAAATCTAAGTTAAAAACCTCCCTCTTTTTACAGGCTTACAGCTGCCCTTGATTTTAATGTTGAATTAAATTTTTGAAAAATCCCTTTATCATTTGTTTTGCAGGGTTTTTTTTCTTGTTTTTTTAGATATTAATCCTGTTGTACAGCACAATGGTCAACAACTACTGTTGCTTTTATTGTGCTATATAAATAAAAGTTGATTGATTGATACTGTAACGTTACTGTCCTCACTGAAGAGATCAGTCAGACGGCAGGAGTGGAAGAGTTTTAGCTGTCGATTTTCAGTCTCTTTTTAATGATAGGCCGCATGCTATTTGGGGAATGATCCCAGCGCTTTGATTGGTCGAACTCTTCTTCTTCCACTGTTGCTTGATTTAAGTACGGCGCGTGCACAGGTTTTTGCGTTTAGAGTTTGAGTAAACCTTGAGTTTATAGTGAAATCGCACCAGCGTACTTAGGTCAAAACAGGTTGCGTACAGGTTGGCAGGTCTGCAAACCTCAGCTCTATAGTCCAGCTGTAAACTGAGGTATGTTTGTGCAGGGGTCAGGGGTCAGGGGTCACTCACGCGATCTGCAGTGCTCGTGTCCCCAGGACTCGTGCGCGCTCGTATTTGGTCATGTACGGTGTGGTGATTCTCTTCTGATTGGCCTGCTGACCTTCACCCGCCGGCAGGATCTGGACGTTCTCCTGGTCCTCCTACACACACACACACACACACACACAACACGTCGGATGAGAAACACACACAAGACTGTCAGAAGAGACTGAAACTAATGAACTGAGAGTGAAATTATGAGTCGAGAAACAACATACAATTATCTGAACAATAAATAGTAGCCTGTTTATTTTAACATTAAATATTGTACTTCACTGAAAAGTGAAAATGTCACAATAAAAAAAATCGTAATAGTCTTAAAACATGCACTTATTAACCTTTACTGGGACTGAGATTATGAGCTAAAAAGCAACAGAAACTAATATTTTCTTAAATTACTTAAATCTTAAAAAATTACATTACAGTTAAAATTTGAAGCACATATAAAACATCTCTAAAACTGCTTTTTACCATCTGAGAACCGTTGCTCGACTCAGACCTTTCCTCTCTTCTGCAGACACAGAAAGGCTCATACATGCCTTCATTACAACTAGGTTAGATTACTGTAATGCCTTGCTCTCTGTCCCTCCAGCTAAATCTCTGAGCCGGCTACAGTATATTCAACATTCTCCTCGTGAACACATCACACCGGTGCTTTCAGTCGCACTGGCTTCCCATAAATGCGAGAATTGATTTTAAAACTCTTATTTTAACATATAAGGCACTACATGGGACTGCACCAGAGTATCTATGTGATCTCATTAGCCCTTATTGCCACTTAGGTAAAGTTGGTCTTATATTCGCTCATTCGGACTTCCGCGTTTAAACACTTTTTCAATAGTATGTGCAATAAAGCTACTTTTTGCAAATTCTAAGCAGCTACATGATGTTGACAACAAAGATGGTCAACTACTACATTTTCCACAATCGATAAAAATGGGCAAGTATTGTTTTAATGGCACACTTACTTGCGAATGTCCACTGAATGTCCAATGTAGTGTGGTGAACAAGATAGGGACCGTCTAAAAAGTTGTAATTTTTTTTCATTGCGTGCAAACAGACAACTACATTTTAGCCAACTACAGATGTACCAGCAAATATCTCTAACATTATGAGTTCTAATGCTATAGAATGTCCTTTAGCAACAATAAAAACTGCATTATAATGATGGTGTTTAAAAAGGTGTTTAGGAAATAAGAAAGAATGAACATGTACATGAACTGTAATTTGGTAACAATCCAGACTGTAGAAAGTACAAAATCATGTGTAATCTCCTGAACATAGTTAATCGCTTCATTTTACAACTGTTTATATTAATTTATTTGAAATCAAAATGAACAAGAACCGTGTTGGTGTTGGTTTTAATAATGACATATGATTTATTTCAATAGGTTTTGCAAGCATGGGCCGACTGTTCCAAAGCAAGTTGGGTCGTCTTATCTGGACCCTACAGAACATACTACAGCCCATGTCTCGCTGTTTTATGCACCTCTGTTTTTCTGTTTTTAAGTGCAATAAAGACTTTACAGTGTAACAGTGTTCTCCAGGTATTGAATAAAAAGAATGGCGAAACTATCTTTTATGTTTTCCTTTTGTATAGCATCTTCGTTTAACATTAAACTCTCACGTCACAATAACACAATTCATGTGCATTGATTGATGTTTACAGTCCTGCAGAAATATCACTGTGGTACTGAATCCATCAGATTATTGACAAGTACTCAGAAAGCATGACAGCAAACATGATGTTTATTTTGGGTGTGAAGGGTGTGGATTTTGGAATAAACTGCTGCTTCAATGTATATGTAATGAGTGATTATAATCAAGGTTTTCTTTCTAAATATTACATGAGTTAATACTTCTGAGATTTTACTTTGTTTTAGAAGTTACCAGTGAAGATTACTGAAATATTCTATTCATGAATTCTCTAATGTCTGTATTTGATATTTGAATGCAGTAACAGTGCTTGCTCATTTAGCCCGGCTTCCAGAAATGAAATATGGAAAGATTTGTTAAGAAAGGCCTTCAACATGTGTCAATACATACATCTGGGAGTCACAGGGGTCATTGAAGTCTATCGTTTAAGGGAACTTTTCTCAGTTAAAGCCTTACTTTCTAGTTAGACTAAAGTGTAGTTCTTCTTGGAGAAAGAACGCATAATCCTGATGTTTTGAGAATACTCTCCTGTTTATAGTTAGAGCCTGGCCAAATCCAACCTTGAAAAAGCTGTGTGTCAGTGTGTGTGTTAGTCTTCTTGATTACAGGTTAAGAAACCACTGGCAGAGTGTTGTTCGGGTCATGCTGGCGCCCAGCAACCCAAATCTGAGACCTGGAAGATCACGACGTGCCTAACTTCAGGGTCCGAGTTTCAGCTGCATAATCGATGGAGAAATGCTTCAGTTTATCTGTATATGTGTGGAAAATTGTTTAGATTTTATGTGTACTTAGCCAATCAAAAGTAGCTAACCTGTAAGCAATGATGTAATCAATGCCCTTGGAAATGGTAAATCTGCTGTGATCTTTGTAACTAAGCAGGGCAGCCTACGAACTCCTGTGTGAGTCAGTCTTGAAGCTGACATCTGCTGATGAAACTGAAAACTCTTCAGTATCTTTTCTTTAATTTATTATAATGCTGACTCCTGGTCTTCATTCATCATATCTGGTTCTGGGTCTTTGACTGTGCGCCCCTAACAGGTGAATATTTAAAAAACTTGCAAAACTCCTATGGGGTTCTATGGCACACCTTCCATCAAACAATATTACATTATCTACATTTATTTATTACTGTAATGGCTGAAAACAGTAACTTCTTTACTTCATGGATGTATTTATAGAGGAATGATTTGCTTTAAAAAAACATTGCAACCATTATAAACAAAGTACAGTTTCACCGTATACCTTCAAAGTGTCTGTAATGGTTATTGAATAATTTTTAAGTTACATAGCACACCCTACAAAGAAATACACTACCTCAAATTACAACCTCATTAAAGCAAAGACATTGACTTACTACATGTGAGATTTTGCCAATACCTGCCTGACTGTACATACAGTACACAACTATTTTAGAATGAAACTACATTAATTCACCAAAGGGATTTTTTTTATTATCCAAAGAGTGTAGTGCTTTCCTAATGACCGGGCTGACTTGCTCCAGGTTAAATTTCCACCATAACTCGCATACTGTACGTGCCATTGTCAAATATGTTTATGAAAAATTAACTGTAAATGACTGTAACTATTTTTCCACGTTCCAAAGGGTGTAGTACTTTCCTAGTGACCTGACTGACTTACTACAGGTGAAATTTCCACAATAACTCGCATACTGTACGTACTATTGTCAATTATGTTTATGAAAAAATTACTGTAATTCCCCTAAAGTATTCTTTTCATGTTTCAAAGGGTGTAGTACTTTCCTAGTGACCTGACTGAAGTACTACAGGTGAAATTTCCACAATAACTCGCATACTGTACGTGCCATTGTCAAATATGTTTATGAAAAATTAACTGTAAATGACTGTAACTATTTTTCCGCGTTCCAAAGGGTGTAGTACTTTCCTAGTGACCTGACTGACTTACTACAGGTGAAATTTCCACAATAACTCGCATACTGTACGTACTATTGTCAATTATGTTTATGAAAAATTAACTGTAAATGACTGTAACTATTTTTCCGCGTTCCAAAGGGTGTAGTACTTTCCTAGTGACCTGACTGAAGTACTACAGGTGAAATTTCCACAATAACTCGCATACTGTACGTGCCATTGTCAAATATGTTTATGAAAAATTAACTGTAAATGACTGTAACTATTTTTCCGCGTTCCAAAGGGTGTAGTACTTTCCTAGTGACCTGACTGACTTACTACAGGTGAAATGTCCACAATAACTCGCATACTGTACGTACTATTGTCAATTATGTTTATGAAAAATTAACTGTAAATGACTAACTATTTTTCCGCGTTCCAAAGTGTGTAGTACTTTCCTAGTGACCTGACTGACTTACTACAGGTGAAATTTCCACAATAACTCGCATACTGTACGTGCCATTGTCAAATATGTTTATGAAAAATTAACTGTAAATGACTGTAACTATTTTTCCGCGTTCCAAAGGGTGTAGTACTTTCCTAGTGACCTGACTGACTTACTACAGGTGAAATTTCCACAATAACTCGCATACTGTACGTACTATTGTCAATTATGTTTATGAAAAAATTACTGTAATTCCCCTAAAGTATTCTTTTCATGTTTCAAAGGGTGTAGTACTTTCCTAGTGACCTGACTGAAGTACTACAGGTGAAATTTCCACCATAACTCGCATACTGTACGTGCCATTGTCAAATATGTTTATGAAAAATTAACTGTAAATGACTGTAACTATTTTTCCGCGTTCCAAAGGGTGTAGTACTTTCCTAGTGACCTGACTGACTTACTACAGGTGAAATTTCCACAATAACTCGCATACTGTACGTACTATTGTCAATTATGTTTATGAAAAAATTACTGTAATTCCCCTAAAGTATTCTTTTCATGTTTCAAAGGGTGTAGTACTTTCCTAGTGACCTGACTGAAGTACTACAGGTGAAATTTCCACAATAACTCGCATACTGTACGTGCCATTGTCAAATATGTTTATGAAAAATTAACTGTAAATGACTGTAACTATTTTTCCGCGTTCCAAAGGGTGTAGTACTTTCCTAGTGACCTGACTGACTTACTACAGGTGAAATTTCCACAATAACTTGCATACTGTACGTACTATTGTCAATTATGTTTATGAAAAATTAACTGTAAATGACTGTAACTATTTTTCCGCGTTCCAAAGGGTGTAGTACTTTCCTAGTGACCTGACTGAAGTACTACAGGTGAAATTTCCACAATAACTCGCATACTGTACGTGCCATTGTCAAATATGTTTATGAAAAATTAACTGTAAATGACTGTAACTATTTTTCCGCGTTCCAAAGGGTGTAGTACTTTCCTAGTGACCTGACTGACTTACTACAGGTGAAATGTCCACAATAACTCGCATACTGTACGTACTATTGTCAATTATGTTTATGAAAAATTAACTGTAAATGACTGTAACTATTTTTCCGCGTTCCAAAGTGTGTAGTACTTTCCTAGTGACCTGACTGACTTACTACAGGTGAAATTTCCACAATAACTCGCATACTGTACGTGCCATTGTCAAATATGTTTATGAAAAATTAACTGTAAATGACTAACTATTTTTCCGCGTTCCAAAGGGTGTAGTACTTTCCTAGTGACCTGACTGACTTACTACAGGTGAAATTTCCACAATAACTCGCATACTGTACGTACTATTGTCAATTATGTTTATGAAAAAATTACTGTAATTCCCCTAAAGTATTCTTTTCATGTTTCAAAGGGTGTAGTACTTTCCTAGTGACCTGACTGAAGTACTACAGGTGAAATTTCCACAATAACTCGCATACTGTACGTGCCATTGTCAAATATGTTTATGAAAAATTAACTGTAAATGACTGTAACTATTTTTCCGCGTTCCAAAGTGTGTAGTACTTTCCTAGTGACCTGACTGACTTACTACAGGTGAAATTTCCACAATAACTCGCATACTGTACGTGCCATTGTCAAATATGTTTATGAAAAATTAACTGTAAATGACTGTAACTATTTTTCCGCGTTCCAAAGGGTGTAGTACTTTCCTAGTGACCTGACTGACTTACTACAGGTGAAATTTCCACAATAACTCGCATACTGTATGTACTATTGTCAATTATGTTTATGAAAAATTAACTGTAAATGACTGTAACTATTTTTCCGCGTTCCAAAGGGTGTAGTACTTTCCTAGTGACCTGACTGACTTACTACAGGTGAAATGTCCACAATAACTCGCATACTGTACGTACTATTGTCAATTATGTTTATGAAAAATTAACTGTAAATGACTGTAACTATTTTTCCGCGTTCCAAAGTGTGTAGTACTTTCCTAGTGACCTGACTGACTTACTACAGGTGAAATTTCCACAATAACTCGCATACTGTACGTGCCATTGTCAAATATGTTTATGAAAAATTAACTGTAAATGACTGTAACTATTTTTCTGCATTCCAAAGGGTGTAGTACTTTCCTAGTGACCTGACTGACTCACTACAGGTGAAATTTCCACAATAACTCGCATACTGTACGTACTATTGTCAATTATGTTTATGAAAAAATTACTGTAATTCCCCTAAAGTATTCTTTTCATGTTTCAAAGGGTGTAGTACTTTCCTAGTGACCTGACTGAAGTACTACAGGTGAAATTTCCACAATAACTCGCATACTGTACATGCCATTGTCAAATATGTTTATGAAAAATTAACTCTAAATGACTGTAACTATTTTTCCGCGTTCCAAAGGGTGTAGTACTTTCCTAGTGACCTGACTGACTTACTACAGGTGAAATTTCCACAATAACTCGCATACTGTACGTACTATTGTCAATTATGTTTATGAAAAATTAACTGTAAATGACTGTAACTATTTTTCCGCGTTCCAAAGGGTGTAGTACTTTCCTAGTGACCTGACTGACTTACTACAGGTGAAATTTCCACAATAACTCGCATACTGTACGTACCATTGTCAATTATGTTTATGAAAAAATTACTGTAATTCCCCTAAAGTATTCTTTTCATGTTTCAAAGGGTGTAGTACTTTCCTAGTGACCTGACTGAAGTACTACAGGTGAAATTTCCACAATAACTCGCATACTGTACGTGCCATTGTCAAATATGTTTATGAAAAATTAACTGTAAATGACCGTAACTATTTTTCCGCATTCCAAAGGGTGTAGTACTTTCCTAGTGACCTGACTGACTTACTACAGGTGAAATTTCCACAATAACTCGCATACTGTACGTACTATTGTCAATTATGTTTATGAAAAAATTACTGTAATTCCCCTAAAGTATTCTTTTCATGTTTCAAAGGGTGTAGTACTTTCCTAGTGACCTGACTGACTTACTACAGGTGAAATTTCCACAATAACTTGCATACTGTACGTACTATTGTCAATTATGTTTATGAAAAAATTACTGTAATTCACCTAAAGTATTTTTCTGCATTCCAAAGGGTGTAGTACTTTCCTAGTGACCTGACTGACTTACTACAGGTGAAATTTCCACAATAACTCGCATACTGTACGTACTATTGTCAATTATGTTTATGAAAAAATTACTGTAATTCCCCTAAAGTATTCTTTTCATGTTTCAAAGGGTGTAGTACTTTCCTAGTGACCTGACTGAAGTACTACAGGTGAAATTTTGACAATAACTCTCTTACTGTATATACTATTATCAAATAGGTTTATGGAAAATTTACTGTAATTGACCATAACTATTTTTCCGCGTTCCAAAGGGTGTAGTACTTTCCTAGTGACCAGACTGACTTACTACAGGTGAAATTTTGACAATATCTCCTTTACTGTACGTACAATAAACAAATAAGTTTAAGAAAAAATTACAGTAATTCCCCTAAAGTATTTTTTCATGTTCCAAAGGCTGTAGTGTTTTCCTAGTGACCACACTGACTTACTACAGGTGAAATTTTGACAATACCTCCTTTAATGTACAATTATCAAATATTTTTATGTAATAAACATTATTACATGTGTTTATTACATATGTTTATGTAATAAACTGTAATTCACCTTTAGTGTTTTTTTTATATATTCCAAAGATTGTAGTGCTTTCCTAGTGACCACACAGACTTACTACAGGTGAAATTTTGACAATATCTAATAATACTGTTTTACATAATAATATATATAATAACTGTAATTCACTAAAAGGGGTTTTGTTTGTTTAAGGTTGTAGTACATTAATAGGGGCTACATTATTATTAACAGTAGTGACTGAACCTGTACGCATTGGTGCAGCAAATCTGACAGATAATGAACAGCAAGATCATGGAGGCATTCAAGACAGTGCACTTTTTTATTATCTTTATTGTTTCTATTATCTTTCTAATTTTTCCACTGGGATTATACATAAAAGTTGTAATTAATTCCTTGTGATTAGAGTAATATTTCAATATCACCTCTTCAAAATTTTGCTGTTGTTGATCCTCTCTTCACTGTAAAATCCAACAGTGGTTCTTACTAAAACTTTTTAGTTAACTTTACTTAATGTCTTAACTTAATTGTAAAAATCTAGTAATCTGTACTATTCACATACTATGTTTTATTTACTCAGAAAACCCAAGTTAAGATTAATTGATTGGTTTGAGTGTAGTTTTTGAGGCAGAGAAATTCTTAATGGACTTTTCACTAATTTCCTCCACTTCTGCAGTTATTTGTCTTTGTTTGCATTCACTCATTTCCCAAAGTAATCTTGAATGTTGAATTGTCAATACACTGTCAGAAATAGGGGTACAGCAGGAGTCCATTTCTGTCCCCCAAGGTACATATATGTACCTTTTTGAGGGTCAAAAAGGTACATATATGTCCCCAAGCATTAAAAGGTACAAATATATACCGTTTCTTTTAAAGGTTACGGTACAATATCAAAAGACAGCCTCTGCTAAGTAATTTTTTTTTTTTTTTTTTTTTTTTTTAAGGTTTTAATGATACCTTAATCATTTAAGGTATATTTTAACATCACTATATTTGAGTAGCCTTGAAATAAAGGAAATACACATTTTGTAAGTCAATTTACTGATATTAAATACTGATAAATATTAAACACAGCAAAAACTCCAGTGTTAAATGAACTCTCTGGGAGTTTATTTGGCTCTAGACACAAGAGTGTTAAAGTGTTAAAATATGAATGTTAAATTAACAATCAAGATTGTTAAAGTTAATGATCTAATTAAGTGATTAATTGAGTGATGATTGACCATTATTGAAGACACCTGATGTTAACAAGCAGAATCACAGAAGGAGAAAATATCATTTTTTAAGACACCGTTATAGTGATCAGTGTTTGCTTGAGTTGGGCTCTTGACCCTTAAACTGTTAACATTAGATTTTGCTTGGTTGTTGTATCTGAGTTATAACTCTCAGATGAACAAAGAGAAAAGTTGATCAGGTGGTGTTGGTTATGTTTTGACATAATCATAAATTGCCTGAATCACTGAACTCATTTAAAGTCTAATTTCAGACTTAAATGTTTATTGTTGATCACAGCATCACTGTGATACTATAGCATAAGATCCAGAAGTTTTGAAATAATCTAAAGGATTTCTTAAAAGTTGTTCTGATAAAACAAATCTTTCTTTTAGGCACACACATACATCAAGAATCAGTGTATGAATCTCAACAATGGTGACAAAAAGAATATTCAATTAGGGAAAGGAAATAACATAGACAATTCAGATCGTAATTTATTCATACCGCAATGCATGATGGGAGCCATGAATGAGTTTTGATTGGTGGCCGCCACTGCAACATGCTTTATTATTGTCACCATTATTGAGATTCACAGGCTGATTATTGATGTCAGTGTGTCTACATAAAGGACTTTTCAAAGTCTTTTGATCAGAACAACTTTTACGAATATTTAGATTATATTGAAATTTCTGAAAATCTTTTGCTGTAGAATCACAGTGCTGCCGTAATCAACAATAAACATTTAAGTCAGAGATTAGACTTTAAATGAGTTCAGTGATTCAGGTCAAATTATGATTATGTCAAAACATAACCAGCACCACCTGATCAAATTTTCTCTTTGTTCATGGCAGTTATAACTCAGATACAACAGCCAAACAAAATCTAAAGTTAATGACTTAAGGGCCAAGAGCCCAACTAAAGCAAACACTAATCACCATAACGGTGTCTTAAAAAAATATATTTTCTTCTTCAGTGATTCTGCTTGTTAACATCAGGTGTCTTCAATAATGCTCAATCATCACTCAATGAATCACTTAATTATATCATTAACTTTAACACTCTTGAGTCTGGAGTCATATAAACTCCCAGGAGAGTTCAATTAACACTGGAGTGTTTGCTGTTGGACCTCAAGGTATGTATCTCCTTGATCATATGTAACTTTTTGAGGATCAAAAAGCATTAAAAGTTACATATATGTACCGTTTCCTTTAAAGGTTAAGGTACAATATTGTACCCTTGAGGGTACAGCCCCAGTGACAAGCCATTGTACCCCTAAAGGTACAATTATGTACTTTATTTTCTGAGAGTGTATGTAGAGCCAGCCCTGATTGGCTGCTTGAATCTCAATTTTAAAGAACGTCCAGTTCGCGGCCTTTCTTTCTTTTGGCCATCGGTGGAGAAGAAGTCATAGCACGGTTACTCATGGTTCTTACAGGGCTTTCAACCGAGGAGGTCCTTCAGAAAATATCAGAAGCAGGCATAGAAGTAACCGGCGTCGAGATGAAAGGACATGAAATGGACTTTCAGGCAAATAACACTTACTCAGATGATAATAATTTATATGTCACAGCTAGACATTAAGTTTAAAATGAAATGTTGGAAAATGTGAAAATGAAAAGTATTTAATACATTTTTATTTTACTGCTGCGTGTGTGTAATATATATCTCATTATAGTCAACGATTGTACCCTGTCAAAGCCAATTTTGTACTGTTAAATAAAGGTACAAAATTGTCACCACAGGTACAAGACTGGTCTCTTAAGGTACAAATCACAAGGGTACAAATATGTACCCTATGCCAAGGGTACAATATTGTACCCTTGAGGGTACAGCCCCAGTGACAAGCCATTGTACCCCTAAAGGTACAATTATGTACTTTATTTTCTGAGAGTGTACAACTGAAAAATTTGTAAGAACGTAACATAAGTTGACTTCATAAATTGATTTAGATTTTCTTAAAATATTTTTAGTCACCATTATGGCGATTAGTGATCCCTTTGGTTGGGCACTTGGAACTATATTTTCTTTATTATGATTCTCTTTCTATAGATGCAGTGATGCAACAATAAATCAGTTGTTTAGTGTCAAAGAAAGAGAAGTAATACTACACACACACACACACACATATATATATATATATATGTGTGTGTGTGTGTGTGTGTGTGTGTGTGTGTGTGAGAAAATATGAATGGTGTATAATGTAACTCGTGTCAATTAGTGATCTTTTATAATTTTGTTGCTACTGTTTATGCCTAAACACCTTCTGAAACAGTTAATTGGGTTTATATAATCCCTCTATATTTGTGAAAATCTTGTAATTGATCATGCTTGACTCACACAGACTTCATCATTCAGCATGCAAAACACAACCATGGTGACAAATACATTTCATTTAAAGTAAATTATCAAGTACTCTCTACAGTTATTTTTTAGTTACTAGAACTCTTGTGTAAGTGAACTTTACTAACTAAGCATTTGTCAGTACCACATACTATTCCTATTTCACTTTACTTGCTTTTTTTAGAGCAATTGGTTTCCTGATATTTTCCTAGTAACGTGAACTCTAATGAGAAGTTAACACAACTAATGATTTTGATTCAAGAGTGCTTGAGTATACTAGATTAACAACATTAATACACTACTTTACTTGGAAATTTTAAGGCAATCGGTTTCCTCACCTTTTCTAAGTAGAGTCAACATATTACATTTTACAGTGTTGGTTTAAGTTGTTCTTATATTATCATAAACCCTTTAACTGATTGTTTTGTCAAGTACTTTTTACTTTACTATATTTTCTTTTAGTGAAGTGACGTAAAAGTTTAAGTAAAACAAATGTGTGTGTTTGAATACAATTTTTTCAAATGTTTTCAGTCAGGACTACTTTGGGTAAACAAAAATATTTAAGCAATTGAACATGTTATTTAATATTTATTCATTGCATTATGTAATTGGTTAACACACATAACTATAACTGTTAGTGGTTTGTTACATAATTAATCCTTGTCATGTTTACCAATGTGAACAGTGCCAAAGATGGTACCCAATGTATGCTGCATTGGACTATCACCAGACAAGCTACACTGTAAAAAATGTTCGTAATTTTAACAGTAAAAAACTGTAAAAAAGCAACGAAAAAAAAGAGTTAATTCCTTAACGGTATGTACCCTTTCTATATAGAGTGAAAAACTGTAATAGCTCTCACAGGACATTTCATGTAATTTTACATTAATATACTGTTAAATGTACGGATTTTGGAAGTACACTGTAAAAAAAAAAAACTTACCGTTGCATTTACCGTAAAAAATATGGTAGCAAATGTTTACTAATTTTACAAAATTTTACATCATCGAACTAAAAATTACGGTGAAAAAACTGTCAGCTGGTTGCCAGTACTTTACCATAAAAAATACGGTATAAATATTTATGTTTTACGGCATTGAACTAAAGTTTACGGTAAAAAACTGGCAGCTGGTTGAAAGCGATTTACCGTAAAAAATATGGTAGTAATATTTTAGGTTTTACGGCAGTGATCTAAATATTACGGAAAAAAACTGGCAGCTGTGGTTGCCAGTACTTTACCGTAAAAAATACGGTAGAATTTTTTTTTGCTTTTACGGCACTGAACTAAAGTTTACGGTAAAAAACTAGCAGCTTGCAAGTGCTTTACCGTAAAAAATACGGTAGTAATATTTTAGGTTTTATGGCATTGAACATTGAACTGAACTTTTATATAAAAAATAAAAACCTGCCAGCTGTGGTTTCCTGTAATCTAATTATTGAGAATTACCAGAGGTTTAGACGTTGATGTTTTATTGAAAATAATAAAGTTTGAAGTTACCATCATGGAGATGAGTGTTTGCTTTAGTTGGGCTCTTGACCCTTGACTTTTTAACTTTAGATTTACTCTGACTGCCTTAACTGTGTGGTTATATAACACAAACGTCATGGCATGAAAATCAGAGAGAAAATGTGACCAGGTAATGATGGCAGGTTAATGATGAGATAATCGTCATATTGTGGCCTGAATCACTGATCTCATAAAGAGTCTTATTTCTCACTTTATGAGCGAAGTGATAATATTAATTATAATATTAAAAATAAATATTTCATATTATTGAGTATAATATCTCTGTAAGTGAGCAACAGATAATCTGAAGAACTTTAAAAATACATGGTGTAGAAAAAAAGTTTTAAACTACTGCTCAATTTAAACCAACACAGACATCAAGAATCAGCATATGAATCTCAACAACGGTGACAATCAACACAATAATCAGATAAAACTCTGAACATCACAAAACAAGCTACTAAAAAGCTGCAACAAAAACAACATCAAAAATAAAAGCAGATATAATAATAAAAGAAAATACTAAGGCAATTCAGCATAATGTATTCCTGCTGCAATGCATGCTGGGAGATACTGATGAGTTTTGATTGGAGGCTCCATCAAGTGCGCTGCACTTTTATCATCACCATTGTTGAGATTCATATGCTGATTATTGATGTCTGTGTGTGTGTCCGAAAGATACAGCAGTTCAAACTGCTATTGTACACAATGTTTTAAAAAAAATTCTGATTATCACAGCAATGATGGATCACATGCTGTAGAATCATAGGGCTACTACAATCAATAATGTAAAATTAATAACACATATAATTACAGATAAGAGATCAGAGAATCAAACATGGTGATTGCCATCACTGATACACAACCGCCATCACATGATTCATTTTCTCTCTGATTTCCTAGCCATAATCAACATGTCTTATAAACACAGAGTTACAGCAGGCAGAGAAAATCTAAAGTTAAAAAGTCAAGGGTCAAGAGCCCAACTAAAGCAAACACTCATCTCCATGATGGTAACTTAAAACTTTATTATTTTCAATAGAACATCAACGTCTAAACCTCTGGTAATTCTCAATAATTAGATTACAGGAAACCACAGCTGGCATGTTTTTATTTTTTATTTTTTATATAAAAGTTCAGTTCAATGTTCAATGCCATAAAACCTAAAATATTACTACCATCTTTTTTACGGTAAATCGCTTTCAACCAGCTGCCAGTTTTTTACCGTAAACTTTAGTTCAATGCCGTAAAGTACTGGCAACCAGCTGGCAGTTTTTCACCGTAATTTTTAGTTCGATGATGTAAAACTTAGTAAAATTAGTAAACATTTGCTACCGTATTTTTTACGGTAAGGTACGGTAAATGCAACGGTAAGTTTTTTTTTTTTACAGTGTACTTCCAAAATCCGTACATTTAACAGTATATTAATGTAAAATTACATGAAATGTCCCGTGAGAGCTATTACAGTTTTTCACTGTATATAGTAAGGGTGCATACCGTTAAGGAATTAACATTTTTTTCCGTTGCTTTTTTACAGTTTTTTACTGTTAAAATTACGAACATTTTTTACAGTGTAGGAACATCTGTTCAATTTCTCATTAATGCAATTATCTAATCAACCAATCACATGGCAGTTGCTTCAATGCATTTAGGGGTGTGGTCCTGGTCAAGACAATCTCCTGAACTCCACACTGAATGTCAGAATGGGAAAGAAAGGTGATTTAAGCAATTTTGAGCGTGGCATGGTTGTTGGTGCCAGACGGGCCGGTCTGAGTATTTCACAATCTGCTCAGTTACTGGGATTTTCACACACAACCATTTCTAGGGTTTACAAAGAATGGTGTGAAAAGGGAAAAACATCCAGTATGCGGCAGTCCTGTGGGCGAAAATGCCTTGTTGATGCTAGAGGTCAGAGGAGAATGGGCCGACTGATTCAAGCTGATAGAAGAGCAACTTTGACTGAAATAACCACTCGTTACAACCGAGGTATGCAGCAAAGCATTTGTGAAGCCACAACACGCACAACCTTGAGGCGGATGGGCTACAACAGCAGAAGACCCCACCGGGTACCACTCATCTCCACTACAAATAGGAAAAAGAGGCTACAATTTGCACGAGCTCACCAAAATTGGACAGTTGAAGACTGGAAAAATGTTGCCTGGTCTGATGAGTCTCGATTTCTGTTGAGACATTCAGATGGTAGAGTCAGAATTTGGCGTAAACAGAATGAGAACATGGATCCATCATGCCTTGTTACCACTGTGCAGGCTGGTGGTGGTGGTGTAATGGTGTGGGGGATGTTTTCTTGGCACACTTTAGGCCCCTTAGTGCCAATTGGGCATCGTTTAAATGCCACGGCCTACCTGAGCATTGTTTCTGATCATGTCCATCCCTTTATGACCACCATGTACCCATCCTCTGATGGCTACTTCCAGCAGGATAATGCACCATGTCACAAAGCTCGAATCATTTCGAATTGGTTTCTTGAACATGACAATGAGTTCACTGTACTAAAATGGCCCCCACAGTCACCAGATCTCAACCCAATAGAGCATCTTTGGGATGTGGTGGAATGGGAGCTTCGTGCCCTGGATGTGCATCCCACAAATCTCCATCAACTGCAAGATGCTATCCTATCAATATGGGCCAACATTTCTAAAGAATGCTTTCAGCACCTTGTTGAATCAATGCCACGTAGAATTAAGGCAGTTCTAAAGGCGAAAGGGGGTCAAACACAGTATTAGTATGGTGTTCCTAATAATCCTTTAGGTGAGTGTAGATGTGAATGTAAATAGATGTAAAATTAAACTTAGTACACCTGATTCCACTCATGGTGATCACAATCAATATCTTACATTAAGACTCTGCCCATTACAGTAGTGGCCATTTTGAAAAGTACAGTGTTCAATTTTTTGTGCTACTCCTCATTCAAATTTTGTTCAATTTTTACAAAAATTGGCTCAGATGATCTTTGGACCGAGCCACACAGAAGTGACTGAACAGATTTTTTATTTTTGCTACCGTTCCTGATATACTTTTCTCCAAATTTGACCTGTATTTGTTGTCTTATGGTAGTTAGCTTAGCATGCTAATTGGTTAGCATGCTAACCTGATGCCATTCTTTCTAATGTGGCTCTTCAGCTATCAGGCTAACCATAAACTACATTAGCATTAAGCTAACTTATCTTGCTAACTTAACTAATCTGGTTAACATGCCTTTGTGTGCTCATTCTTACAGTTAAGCCTCTCCTCGGCAGCTTGGTAAGCCAGCGTCATCTGAGTGGCGCAAGCTGCTAAACCACATGCCGCAAACCCTGAACCATTCCGGTTGTGGGTTTGAATCCTGTGTGGCACATTCCCAGACCGCAAGAGGTATTGTGGCCTTAAGTGGTGGAAAAGTAGCTTCTGTTCCAGACATGTTGTCTATATGTGAACGAACTTGATAAATACAACATGCAGCGAATTTATACAAAAATTATTCATTTTGAATTGCTTCTCACTTCAACTATTGGACCTTCTTCATCTTACCAAAAACACAACTTCCCAGTGGCGCAATGATATGAGTGACAGGTATCTGACCCAGAGATAATGGGTTCGAGCCCCGCATGGGATGATTTAAAAAAATTGTGTGTAATGTTGTGTCATGTCGATTCCTTTATTATTCAACGTTGCACTAATCTTTCTTCCTCTTGGATTAATGTATGTCTTGTTCATATGTTCATTCTCATCTGAACTTCTGTTCATTTTGAGTTCATTTTCACCTGTACTTCTAAACCAGCTCTTTTTTCTTCAATTTCTGCTGTTTTTACTATTCTTGCTCTTGCTGCTGCTTCAGGGGCTTGGCCCCGTATCACTGCTTGCAGCTATATTTCCACTTGTTCCTTAACATGTAACCAAGAATACTAACACACACACAGACACAGTTTCTTCAAGATTGGATTTGGTGAGGAGGAGAGTCTTCTCAAAACATTAATATAACATGTTATTTCTCTCAAGGAGAGGATACTTTAAATCTAACTGTAAAGTAAAGAATTTAACTAAGAAATGGTCTCTCAACTATAGGTTTCAATGACTCCTGAGACCATTGCTATCAGGGTAGCCTAGAAAAGCAGATGGATGTAGTGACACCTGTTAAAGAAGTCCATATTTCATCTCTGGAAGCCAGGCTAAATGAGCAAGCACTGTTACTGCATTCCTGGCATGGGCCAGACCCTTACGTTACACCTCAGATATCAAATACAGACATTTAAAGAATGCATGAAATAACATTTTCAATAATCAAACTGATAATTTCTATAACAAAGTAAAATCTCATAAGCCTAGAGAAGTCATTCAACTCATTTGATATTTAGAAGAAAAACTATTGATTAATACCTTGATTATAATCACTCATTAGATATACATTGAAGCAGCAGTGTGTTCCAGAATCCACTTCTTCAGGACTTCATAACAAAAACTTAACTTGAATAATTACAATAAGGGTGTTGCTTATTTATAATGTTGAAAATATGATTAACCTAAAATATCAGCTTTTTTTAATCAATGAAAGAATTGTGTTGTACAAGGAACAGCAGTTCTAATACATACTTTTACCTAATACATTTATCAAAGTTAATTGAGTAGAGTGATCACTGGGAACATACTATAACCATTGGAACATGAAAAAAGGAGAAATTACAATAACTTTTTAATAATAATATGTTTGTACTATACTTACAGTAAGGTAGGTATTGGCAGTATTTAACATGTAGTAAGTCAGTCTGATCACTATGAAAGTACTACAACCTTTGGAATATATAAAAAATATTATAGGTGAATTACTGTAATTTTTTTAAATTAATATTTGTATACTGAACGTACAGTAAGGGAGGTATTGTCAAAATTCCACCTGTAGTAAGTCAGTGTGGTCACTAGGAAAGCACTACAGCCTTTGGAACAGGAAAAAATACTTTAGGGGAATTACTGTAATTTATTCTTAAACTTATTTGTTTATAAAGGAGGTATTGTCAAAATTCCACCTGTAGTAAGTCAGTCTGATCACTAGGAAAGCACTACAGCCTTTGGAACATGAAAAAATACTATAGGTGAATTACTGTAATTTTTTCTTAAACTTATTTGTTTATTGTACGTACAGTAAGAGAGGTATTGTCAAAATTCCACCTGTAGTAAGTCAGTGTGGTCACTAGGAAAGCACCACAGCCTTTGGAACACGGAAAAATACTTTAGGTGAATTACTGTAATTTTTTCTCAAACTTATTTGTTTATTGTACGTACAGTAAATGAGGTATTGTCAAAATTCCACCTGTAGTAAGTCAGTGTGGTCACTAGGAAAGCACTAGCCTACTTCCTTTGGAACAGGGAAAAATACTTTAGGTGAATTACTGCAATTTTTTCTTAAACTTATTTGTTTATTGAACGTACAGTAAGGGAGGTATTGTCAAAATTCCACCTGTAGTAAGTCAGTGTGGTCACTAGGAAAGCACTACAGCCTTTGGAACATGAAAAAATACTTTAAGGGAATTACTGTAATTTTTTCTTAAACATATTTGATTATTGTACGTACAGTAAGGGAGGTATTGTCAAAATTCCACCTGTAGTAAGTCAGTGTGGTCACTAGGAAAGCACTACAGCCTTTGGAACAGGAAAAAATACTTTAGGTGAATTGCTGTATTTTTTTTTTATTAATATTTGTATACTGAACGTACAGTAAGGGAGGTATTGTCAAAATTTCACATGTAGTAAGTCAGTCTGGTCAGTAGGACCATACTACAACCTTTGGAACATGAAAAAAATCCCTTTGGTGAATTACTGTAACTTTTACATAAAACATTTGCGTACTGTGTACAGTAGCCTACACAAAAGCAGTCTACAAGTCAACAAGTACACTAAAGCAATATGCAGCAAATATCAAACCTGAAACTATTTCTACCCTGGTTGGCAACTTTATTTATTTATTTTTTTACTTGACTATGTTCATGGTGCTGTCCACGTATGTGGTCCTGAAGGTCCTACATGATCAAGTCTGCAACTTGGGTAAAGTTGATTTTATATTCGCATATTCGCGGAGTTCCGCGTTCAATATCTCGTGAGCTGAATATTGTTACTACACAAATCATTGTTTTAATATTTAAATCTTCCTCAAAACGAGCTTTCCTTCGGGTTTGCACTTTGCAGATGGTCCCTTCTTAGCAGCCTGCGCATAGAGATCAATGTATTTTGTCCAGTGCGAAGGAAAGATCGTTTTGAGGAAAATTATGTTGTAGCTTCTGGTGTTTAATCTGTAGTTATATGTGATAGGTGTTTTGTGTAGCAACAACGTTTAGTTCACGAGTTATTGAACGCGGAAGTCCGCGAATGTGCGAATATGCGAATATAAAACCAACTTTACCTAAGTGAAATATCAGCCGGAAATCTTGACATTATGACATTATAATACATTAAGAGTTATATTTGTCAGGAAACACTAGTGAGAATATAATGATAATAAAACAGATCTTACATCTTCCACATTCTCCAGATCATCCAGAGGCTCTTCATCTTCAACATCATCAAAATCTCCGTCATCAAAACTGATCAACAACAAACAAACACAAACTGAAGTCAATAAACAAACAGACAACAGATCTCACGATGTGAACTAAACCCTTAACTAGAGATTTACTAAAGCACGATGTAGAGAGTTACAGAGTTACTCGTGTTATAATATCGTTCACAGTTATAATAATGTTTAAGTTTTAGAATAGATATAAGGATAGTAATGTTAGAGAAATATGATCTCATCGTGTTGTTTTCACACTCACACACTTTAAATTACAGTAAACATCTAGAAACCACTGTGGCGGACGCGTTCAGAACTCACTTGTCTTCGTTGTCAGACATTATTAGTGTCCTGTGTGTCGTAAAGACGATTTAATAGTTAATTTCTCCTGTATTTTCAGTGTGTTGTTGCGTCTCGCGCCTGACCGCTGTACGAGTCGAAGCGTGGAAAGCGGCGGTGCTGCAGCTTTCACAGTCCGTGCAGAAACACCAGCGCCACAACACTGACCTTCCCCAAACACACGTAGCGAAAACTCCCCTTCAGAGGGGGAAAAGCAACAGAAGCCAAACTTTGTTTATATGACACATTTAGAAACCTTGTTTGATAGAACACTGATGCACAACTCAAGCTTCACGAAGTTTCGCAACCTTTTATTTCGATTTCAGTGCTTCGAAGAGCATGTCAAACTGAAGTCACGTGATTTCAGCAATCACTAAAGTTGTAATTTACTATAAAGTTTTTAACATTCTGTCTATACGTGTTTTAATACAAATCTGTTTACACAGATTTGAAGAGAAAATAATATTTAATGATACTGATTAGGCCTACTGTTCTGTGTTCTCTTTCATTTACATCTTTAACCAGAAGAAGGCGTCAGTGCGCGGAGTCTCGAGCACTTCGTGAAAGTAAAATGTTTTTCAAACCTTGCGTCTTATATAAAGTCAAGCTGTGGTGCCAAAAATAATTTTCAATGGAACTTGATATATTGGAATAACTGATGTATATTTTTAGTTTATATGATAGGATATAGGTAGGTATATTATGTATTTATAAAATGATATAGCCTACACCATCATTCACAATTTATCTAGGATCTAGATTCTAGAAGGGTTGTTTTTTAATGTTTTTGAAATAACATTCTTATAAAGGCTGCATTTATTTGATAGTCAAAAACAGTAATATTGTGAAATATGATTACATTTTAAATAGCGTAAAGTTTCTCTATTTGAATACATTTTAAAATGTGACTGCAGCTTAACCGAAATTGAAAAACAATCGTTCATACCCTCTGAATAAATTACGAGAAATATTATCAGGTATTAAAAATATCTTTTACATGTAAAAATTAAATTGTAGAGCCCTGTAATTAAAAAAAATAATGGAAGTCAATGGAAACATATGACTAGTAAAATTCATTTGTAGAGCTCTCTGATTGCAATTTTTACTAGTAAGAATTACATTGTTTTGCTCTCTAATTCTTACAAGTAAAAATACAATTATGACGAGTAACACTGGGAACATTTTAAGCTAAAATGTCTTGCCATGCTAGGATTGGTCTGGATGACTGTGACGTGACGTCACTAACCCCGCCCACACAGATTTCTTCCTGCTTTGTTGAAGGAAATGACAAACCTCGACATGATTCAGCCAGGTATCACTATTACTGTAAAGACACTGTTTGTGGAGCGTAATTCAATATGTAAATATGATTTACAGAACAAAATGACCATTTTAGATTGATTAGGAGTGTAATTGTAACTGTATGAGCTGCAGAAATGGTTGGTTTCACTTTCATTTGGATCCAAAACACAATCTAAGATGGTGCGTCTATAATCTGTATATTTTAAGTGCAAAATGTGCAATTGTATTTAGTTGTTATGAGGTGTAAAGGTACAGCGTTTATTATTGTTGCATACAAGTTTTACAAATTGTCCATGTTGCTAAACAAATTTCTCAAATGGCTCTTTTTTGTGATTAAATCAAATATGCCAAGTTATTTTTATGTCTTTGAGCAAATCAGTGTAATCAGATGCTCTTATACACAGAAACACCCCAAAACAATCATTCAGTTTTTATCAGAATAGCAATTTATGTAATGTGTGTGTTCTGGAGAAAACCAACTCCCATACAGAATAGTTTTAAACAATGGCATATTAAAGTATTGTCATATTAAAATAAATGTTTTGGTGTGGTAACATGACCTCATTAGTGTGTGTTAATGAAATAAAATCACTATAACACACACACTCTCACAGGATGATGAAGAGACAGACGTCAGGAGTCAGAGAAGATGATCCACTGAAGTCTGAAGAAAGAACAGAATATCAACATGTCCAGCAGAGAAAGCAGAGGTCAGAGATTATGAATCTATGAATGATATCAATAATTGAATGAACATCAGTCATATCAGTCAGTCATCTCTGGTTCAGATAATAACTGATTATCTCAAACTATAAGCAGCTGGGCTCAACTCAAACAGGATAATCATATAGAAACAGAGCCAACGGTTACATTAAAAATAATCACTTGCAAAATGTGTGAACGACGAAAGTTCAAGAATACAAATAAGTTATAAGTATTCTCCTTCAGTGAAGGAGTGTGTAGTGTAATATTGTGATCTCCTGTGAACAGCTGGTCATTGATCAGTTCATTTAACACTGAGAACCATCCAGATGTTTGTCACTGTTTCCTTGAAGAACTGGAAGTCTGATAGCACTCATTCATTCTGTCCCAGACAGCAACATACTGTCGGCCCAGATCCGGCCCACATCTGGACTGTGTGGAATCCTCCGGTACCAGATGTAGGCCGGATCTGGGCCGACAGTATGATGCTGTCTGGGGTAGTTGGTCTCTTTGCTTTGCACAAGTTCTTTATCTTTGATCTATTCAAACCTTGTCTCAATGAGTCTAGGTCCATTTGTATATTGGATGGCAGCTTTACATATGTTAATATCAGTGGCGTAGCCACAAGGGGGCCTGGGTTGGCCTAGGCCCCCTCATTTATATGTCCGGCCCCCTCAGATTTCTGATGGCTTAAAATAAAATAATAAAAATAAGAAATTATTGATGTGTTAGTCTAATTGATAGATTGATCAATCAAAATACTGCGCGGTAAAATGCGGCTGTTTTCAAACTTGATTTGACGTGTTGTGCGTAACCTACGCTGTCATCTTCGCGTGAGAGTTCATGCGGTGAATGGCAGCGTTGTGCAAAGTACAATATTACGCACGAAAAGATGAGCGAGAAGGAGAAAATAAACCATCTACATCTGAGTTTGCTTCAAAGAGCCGTAGTTAACTGACAAGCTGAGCCATATCGCGTTAATTATCGCTGGCGATACGTCCAGTTAACTACGGCTCTTTGTAGTAAATGCCGCTCCATCTGAAAGCAGGTGATGGCGATTTACTACTAATCAAGGAACCGGCTTTACTGACGAGATGCGCATAACAATATCGCGATTTAAATCGCCCAGCCCTAGTAGCTTGTTTTGTGATGTTCAGAGTTTTATCTGATTATTGTGTTGATTGTCACCGTTGTTGAGATTCATACGCTGAATCTTGATGTCTGTGCTGGTTTAAATCAAGCAGTAGTTCAAAACCTATTTTCTAGACCATGTATTTTTAAAGTTCTTCAGATTATCTGTTACTCACTTACAGAAATATTATACTCAATAATATGAAATATTTATTTTTAATATTATAATTAATATTATCACTTTGCTCAAAGTGAGAGATAAGACTCTTTATGAGATCAGTGAATCAGGCCACAATATGACTATTATCTCATCATCACCTGGTCACATTTTCTCTCTGATTTTCATGCCATAACATTTGTGTTATATAACCACACAGCTAATGCAGTCAGAGTAAATCTAAAGTTAAAAAGTCAGAGAGCCCAACTAAAGCAAACACTCATCTCCATAATGGTAACTTCAAACTTTATTATTTTCAATAAAACATCAACGTCTAAACCTCTGGTAATTCTCAATAATTAGATTACAGGAAACCACAGCTGGCAGGTTTTTATTTTTAATTTTTTATATAAAAGTTCAGTTCAATGTTCAAAAAACCTAAAATATTACTACCGTATTTTTTACCGTAAACTTTAGTTCAGTGCCGTAAAAGCAAAAAAAATTCTACCGTATTTTTTACGGTAAAGTACTGGCAACCACAGCTGCCAGTTTTTTTCCGTAATATTTAGATCACTGCCGTAAAACCTAAAATATTACTACCGTATTTTTTACGGTAAATCGCTTTCAACCAGCTGCCAGTTTTTTACCGTAAACTTTAGTTCAATGCCGTAAAACATAAATATTTATACCGTATTTTTTACGGTAAAGTACTGGCAACCAGCTGGCAGTTTTTCACCGTAATTTTTAGTTCGATGATGTAAAACTTTGTAAAATTAGTAAACATTTGCTACCGTATTTTTTACGGTAAGGTACGGTAAATGCAACGGTAATTTTTTTTTTTTACAGTGTACTTCCAAAATCCGTACATTTAACAGTATATTAATGTAAAATTACATGAAATGTCCCGTGAGAGCTATTACAGTTTTTCACTGTATATAGTAAGGGTACATACTGTTAAGGAATTAACATTTCTTTTCCGTTGCTTTTTTACAGTTTTCTACTGTTAAAATTACGAACATTTTTTACAGTGCAGCTTACTACAAGACGACAGTGAGTGAAGCGGCTAGGAGACAGAAACGCACATATTTCATCACAGGAATAGCGGTGAGACTTCGACTCAGATCGGCACAATGCGCAATGACTTGTTTGCAATTGATGAACCGCCTTCACAACCAGTGATGACCACATTTACTGTATAGCCTATATCTGTTGTATATGAAGAGTTTGGTTTCAAAACGTGATAAATTCATTATGATTAATTTTGAGTAATAATGTGTTTTCTTTACCAAGAGAGGGGAAAGATTAAAACCACTATTTTTTGTTTCAAACTTTCACATAGCATATTTTAGGTTATAATAACATAATTTCAAATCCATATTTTGATTTTCAAATATTTATTATAAAAAAGGATTCGTTTCCAATCAGGGTATCTTCCGTCCATTTCATTTCCTATTTGAAATGAAATAAGCAGAAACGAGAAACGGCGCCTTTATTCGTTTTTTCCAAAAAACGAAAAAACGAGATTTCGGCTTGATTTTACGTTTTTTAGTTCACAGGCAAAAAACGAATAAATAGGCTTGTTTGAGATGAGCAAAATCTGCGCAGAATTGATCACCGGTGATCAGCGCCGGTTAGAAATGTGTCCGAGTGCGGTCCGCCTTGCTCTGATGTCATGCTGACGTATGTCAAAAATCTCTCGCGAGCGCAAGGCGGATGTGTCGGATTCTGCAGTCGAGCGCAGTTGCTCTCCACTGACTGCGCTGATCAAAAGCATGATGGGAAACGACTTGCTGACGACACAGCTTGATGTTCATTGGTTTAAACAACCGTGATGTATTGCTCTTATTTAAAATGTTTGATTTTAAAACTCTGATATCATGTTTTATGTGTACGTTATGTGGTAATATTCCCAAACTACCTCAGTGCGATCTCTATGGGTTATGCAATGTAATTTTTATTAAAAAAAGAAAAGAAAAAAAACACAAGAAAAAAGACTGATAAACATGTATTTGGAATGGAATTAAATAAGTATGCTACTTTGGGTGTCTTGTTCATTATATTTATTTTCATATAAAAGCAACAGAACTTAAATTCCATTCAGTTTATTAGCAACACTGTGCATGAGCGTGAATCCGGTAAATCCCGCGATATCCGTCTTTGATCTCGCAGGTGTCAGATCCACTGCGAGAAGAGAGAACTGTCCGGCTTACCTGCGCTTTTTTCACTCCTCCTCTCACTGCAGCGCCTACTCTCGCATACATTTCAGGCAAGGCAAGGCGCATCTCAAACAAGCCTAATGACTTCAAAATTCGTTTTGCACATGTGGACGGTCATGAGGCACCCCTGTCAGCTGATTGGTCAAGAAAATCTGAGCATGTGACGTCATCGGTAGTTCAACTAACAAAATCTTGCGCTTTTTCCTCCGCTATCGTCCTGTCAATCATCTCGCTGTCTCACCCTCGCGGCTATGATTAGCTACAGTACAATTTTATTTACCATCATCGCGGTACCCACCACCATCAGCAGTTTTGCATTACAGTATTTGCATTAACCACCCCTTGTCCAAAACTGAGCGTATTGCCTAAAAGAAGAGTTATGACTGCTGATATGCTACACTTGACTGAACATTGTGCTTCACCACACAGATTTAACTCCGCACAGCTAATAAAACCGTCTGGGTGCAGATTAATATTTAATATTTCTGATATATAAATATTTCTCTGAAACGCGTTAAGTTGCACATAAGTAAGCCCAGGACCTGCCCTGAACAGTTTAATATGTGGTACGCAGAGCCATAGGACTATTATTTTGTTGAATAAACCTGGGGAACTACCGATGACGTCACATGCTCAGATTTTCTTGACCAATCGGCTGACAGGGGCGCCTCATGACCGTCCACATGTGCAAAACGAATTTTGAAGTCATTTATTCGTTTTTTGCCTGTGAACTAAAAAACGTAAAATCAAGCCGAAATCTCGTTTTTTCGTTTTTTGGAAAAAACGAATAAAGGCGCCGTTTTTCTGCTTATTTCATTTCAAATAGGAAATGAAATGGACGGAAGATACCCTGATTGTTTCCCCCCCAAAATGCAATAAATTCATGACACCTTTTTTTCCAAAATGCAATTAATCCATTGAATCAATATAAAAGTTTTTCATATTTTAACTGTTGAAATACACAACAAAGTAAGTTGATCCACATATGACAGCCTCTGAACTCGGTCAATACTAATCTTATATAGCCCTACAGGCACTGGACTAAAAATAGCCGACATTAAATCACCATCGCTAAGAAATAGCCTACCTCCTGAACTTTTTTTTACGGCGATCAGCTGTAAAATGGCTTGGTCCTGCTCGGTTTTCGTTGACTTTGAGTAAAACAATTGAAAGTTTTTCAAAAGATCCCCTGGGTCAAAGTGTCAGCGTGACAGAAGTTTGATGCTGTCGTGTGAGAACAAGCAACAGTCGAGATTTTTCCTCCTCCGGCGTGCCTCATCTTCTTAATCTCCTCAAGTAGCCTAAATTATTAGATTTCGATGGCTTACGTTTCTTCCCCACCGCAGAAACCACCACAGGGTCACCAATGCCGTCAAAATTATTATTATTATTTTTTGTGGATCACAAAGAAGGAGGAAAACTAGGATGGCGGGTTTATTCAAAGCGCCGCCGTTACGGTTTACAGAGCGTGGAATGGCGCGCTGACTGCGTGGATATCGCATTTTACGTAAAATTAAAAATGGACTTTTCAACACCGACCAGAATACAATACAGATTTTTGCGGGAACTAAAATATTATATAAATATATATATATATATATATGTATATATATATTTAACGTTTATCGCGTTTTGGAACCAAACTCTTATTTGCTGAGTAAGATGACATCATTGACACTTTTTATAATCGCCCTCGTACTTCATGTAAAAGATAATAATCGCCGAGCTATGTCCTAGGCTGCTATAGCCTAGGCTATATATATATATATATATATATATATATATATATATATATATATATATATTAGTTGTCCCCTCATAAATATTGGTTTCACGTTGTTTTGATAGTCACTTTTTTGACACATTTGTTATGTTGCACCTTTATGCATACTCATTAGAGTATTAGTAGACTGGTAGGGCTAGGGTCAGAATAAGCTGACATGTAGTTGCAAAGTTTCTTGTAGTCAATATAATCTCTGTCTGAGGAGCATCAGAATAAAGAGGTAGCAAATATTAAGGAGACACTCTACTAATACTCTAATGAGAGTTAGTTGATATAGGTGCATGAAGCTAAAATAAAGTAAAATAAAATAAAGTGTTACCAAAACATTTTACTCTAGCTTCATGCATTAATGCATTTTTATCAACATTTGAATATGGGTAAGTTTAATAAAAAAGCAACATTTTGAGCAAAAAACTGAGAAAATCTTGTTTTTGTCAAAATCTACAATGTGCGTATAAGGGCTGTCACTGTGAAGGAATTTCCCTTGCGATTATTGGGTTGCAGAGGGTTACCGGGACAGTCACTCTGGAGAGCATTGGGGACTCTTGGGGTTAGAGGGGCAACCCGCAAGAACCTGGTGAACAATATATCAAAGCAGGCAGAGACAGCATCCAGATGGCTGTGGTTGAAGAGGAGCGAGCGGTAGCTAAACCAGGCTGGCAGAGAGGACGGGGGTCAGAGCTGAGTGGTGAAGTCCTGAATGACCGAGGGAGCAGTTCCAGGACACCCCATTGAGGTGTCGTGGGCTTGTTGATGAAACACGGGTGAAGTGGGGTGCCCACTTGAAAACCCAGTGAAGCCAACAGGTCTGAACCATGCAGCTCTGCCCTCAGTTGAAGACGTCTGAGGGGAGCGACTTCTATGCTAGCCACCCACATAAGGAGCAGGACATAACTCCTGCCAAGTGTGGTGGCTGCGATATACCCTATCGTTTAAAAACAGTGGCTCAAAAGTGCGATACACAGCGAAATCCCCAGTGTTAAATTATCACTGCTCAGTGTTTATATAAGTCCACATTCAGAGTGTTATAAGTAAAACTGAAGCAGTGTTAAAGTTAATTAGATAATTAAGTGATGATTGAGCATTATTGAAGACACCTGATGTTAACAAGCAGAATCACTGAAGGAGAAAATTTTAATGTACGAGTCACCATTCTGGTGATCAGTGTTTGCTTTAGTTGGTCTCTTGACCTTTAAATTATTAACTTTATATCTAGTTTGGCTGATGTAACTGAGTTATAACAGCTAGATCAACAAAGAGAAAAGATGATCTGATGGTGTTTGTTGTGTTTTAACAATCATTATTTTACAATCATTTGACAGGTGGTGGCAAGGTAGTGTCTTTGAGTTAGTCATTAAAACGTTCATTCAGTGAACACATTCAAAATGCTGATTCATTAAAGGGCACCTATTATGCAAAATTCACTTTTACATGGTGTTTGAACATAAATGTGTGTTGGCAGTGTGTGAGCAAAACTACCCTAGAATGATAAAAATCCACCCAGTGTTTTTTTTTTTACAATCTCAATAAATCATAACCACTGTCTCAGAATGAGCTGTTCTCAGATTCGGTGCAATGTGACGTAGAATTGAGCAGGCCCCGCCCCCAACTGTTGAGTGACACTTCAGTTTGAGCCTAGACCCGCCCTGAGTGAGCTGGACACAGAGTCCGCCATTGTTTCGACGCTTGAGCAGCTGTAGACAAGAATGTCTCCTAAGCGATTGAGGTGTGTTGTTGTTGGATGTAAGAATGAACATAGCAGTCTTCATTTACTCTTGTTGTTACTCGAGGATGGATCTCACCAACTGTTTGTGATCAAGCTTACGGTCTCTGGAGCGACAGGCCTAACGTTACTGACCATGGCAGAAATGAAAGTGAGAGTGCGCACTTTATCACAGCTCATCGAGTCATTTTACGGATATACGGTTTGCCAGTTTATTTAGCACAGACTGAAAAGGTGTGTATATATTTGTTTACTGTTAGTTGTAACGAGTGTTTTGTGTACTTCGCTGTGTATGTTGATGATAATGAAAGGGAGAGAGAGAGAGTTTATGGATAAGACTTTAATGTGCACTTCTTATACTGTGTTTATTCAGCTCTTACTGTGATTCCCTGGAGTAAAACTGTTGCTTCATCTTTTGTGTGATGTACAATAAACTTAAAGGAGAACTCCGGTCAATTTTAACATTGAGCTCATTTTTTTGTACATTTGGAGTGCTGTCAATACAGAGAACAACGACAAAAATCGGTGTTGCCTACACCGAGTTATTCTATTTTTAAAATTTGCACCCTGTTGACTTCAATGGGGCAAGTACTAAACCTGCTTTTAGCCTCTTAACATCCTTGATGTGTCATTACAAGTGCACAGAAAATGTGAGTGATTCCTTCTGAGTGAACACGAGTGAGTCTGACTGCAGTAGATGTGAAAGATGTGTATAAAAATGATGTTATTTAAGCCAGCGCAAATACCTTTGTTTACATCCTGTTTTTCGGTTGAAGTCCAAAGTAGTCGATTGCCGAGTTCACGCGCGTGATCATAGGTATTAAACCTATGCGTGTGAAATCGACTACTTTGGACTTCAACCGAAAAACAGGATGTAAACAAAGGTATTTGCGCTGGCTTAAATAACATAATTTTTATACATTTCTTTCACATCTACTGCAGTCAGACTCACTCGTGTTCACTCAGAAGGAATCACTCACATTTTCTGTGCACTTGTAATGACACATCAATGATGTTAAGAGGCTAAAAGCAGGTTTAAAACTTGCCCCATTGAAGTCAACAGGGTGCAAATTTTAAAAATAGAATAACTCGGTGTAGGCAACACCGATTTTTGTCGTTGTTCTCTGTATTGACAGCACTCCAAATGTACAAAAAATGAGCTCAATGTTAAAATTGACCGGAGTTCTCCTTTAACTGAACTCATCAGTATATTTTGGTCATCATTCGGACAGGGTCTGCTACAGCAGGCTTGTATTAATAGTGGATAAAAGCAGATGACAAATAAGTTATAACCATAATTAAACTAAACTATACCTGTTCAATCTCCATACAGCATATATTCTCTGGCTCTGTGGGCATTATTGTCCGATTCCGAGTCGAAATGAACACTGCTACTGAGAGTTTCTGTTCTGATATTATCAGATGAGATTGTCATGATGAGCCCCCTGTGCGTAGAACCACATCTCATTATCATTTAAAGGAGACACACTAAAACAGCGCGTTTTTCTGAGCCCCAAAAAATGACAATTGAAACATGCTGTAAAAAATGATCTTTTGGGCATTTTGAGCTAAAACTTCACATACACACTCTGGGGACATCAGAGACTTATTTTACATCTTGTGAAAAGAGTCATAATAGGTGCCCTTTAAAAGATAGATGTATTGAAACAATGTGTTAATTATTTTTAACTTTGAGCTTCACTTTGTGTTGCATTGGTAACGCTGAAGTTGATGCTTCATTTAATAGAGACCAATGGCATTAATTCAATGCATTGACCAGCGCTGCCGCTGCCGCCGCCGCCATTCAGCGCATGGAAGGAGGGCCACTGTCTCCTTTCCAAAGCGATTGCGCTCCCGTGGCATCTGTCGATGCTGTGCAACCATGAACTGCGCTCTTCACAACGACGAGGAAGTTTCTGTAATGGATTTCCACCACAGAAAAACGCGTGCTGTAGCTCTGCTTCTCATCGCTTCTAGTATGAGCGCGCCTGCCGTGGGCCTACATTTCAAATAACGAACTCGAGCACGCAAAAAACGTGATATGTGAATGGTCCCTTGAAGGTTAAAAGGATGATACGAAAAATATTTCGCTTTCCTTGGACACGGCAACCTTTTCACGTATATGACTTGACCTCAAAGACAGACGAAGAATCGCTTCTTCCTTGCGTTTCTGCTTCTTCTTTGCATGTGTTTTGATCAGGAGATTCTGTACTCTTTGAGAAGATGTGTAATAGCTTCCCCTTCTGTATAAGAGTGAAAACACTGAAAGCCGGATAATTCCTTCAATGGCAGGAAAAAAGTTAACTGGGAACTTACTTACTGTCTAACTTACTTACAGTAGAAAAAATACCTATACTTTATTGTACTTAAAAGTGACATATTACATATTATTATTTTATGGTTTCCCCAGAATGTGTCTGTGAAACTTCAGCGCAAAATACCTTCCAGATCATTTATTATAGCTTGTCAAATTTGCCGCTTTTTGTGTGTTTCCCTTTAAATGCAAATGAGCTGCTGCTCCCCGCCTCCAGAAGAGGCCAATCCTTTACACAAGCTTCGGATACTCCGGTAATAACAAAACATGCAAATAATTTCACATATCCCGAATCTCAGAAATAACCAGTAGCAAGTGCAGCCTTAAGACTCAGGAAGAGATTCAACTTTTAGACGCACATGGACGTTTCTGTGGTTAGTGGATACATTATGTAGATGTTGTGGAGTTATCCATCATGTTTAACTTTTACACAAGTGTACACAGTCCCTGAGGTCTTATTAAGACAGCTGTGACATGTTTTGGTCTAATAGTGTTCAGTGCTCATCTGTGCTCAACGACAGAACAGTTTACATGCTTTGCTTGAACTTTTGTCATTGCATTAGAACTGGTTACACTGTTGTCGCTTGTGAAAACTAAATGGCGGCGCCGTGGGTGAAACGTGCAGATTAAGGGGCGGTAATATTATAATAAGATCCCCTTCCTACGTCAGAAGGGGAGTGAAATCTGGTCGGCTTACTTTTTGACATGCTTGCAGAGAAAGGCTTACCAAAACAAAGTTACTGGGTCACTTTTCACGTTTTCTGGCTCGGTAGATGAACCAGGGAACTGATTATAGCACTTAAACACGGAAAAGATCAGATTGTCCCATTTAAGCATTTAGAAGTAAGTTGAAGTACTTGGCTTTACATTTGTTGCTTTTTGAAAAACATGAAAAAATAAAACGAGGACCTGCTGAAGCTGAAATGTGGAATTATTGAGTCATAATCAAGATCCAAATGCAAGTGTTTTTATTTCTGCAGCTGTTGTTCGCGGTTCTGCTCGCAGGAGAAGAAGCAGCAAATCGAGAGACCCACCTTTCAGTAAGTCTTTATATAGATGAACACTGATTAACTTTCATGAACATATGTGATTAATATGGTCAGTTTTAGCCCCTCCAAAAAAAAAAAAGTGAAATTCAGACCTTGAAAGCAGCTTCTGCTGAAGTTTTCCAGTTTGGTAAAGATCTTGATGTCATAACATGTTATTCATGTATGTGTTTCAGTGAGCGATCTGAGGATTGTTCTGCTGGGGAAGAGTGTGTCAGAAAACAGTGGAGTGGGAAACTTCATATTAGGGCGAGCAGCGTTTGACAGTGAAGCTCCTCCAGGTGTTGTAGAGAGAGTCAGAGGAAGATTGAAGGACAGACATGTGACCATCATCAACAGTCCTCAACTGCTCCAGACACATCTGTCACTCCGTCAGATCACACAGACAGTGAGAGAGTGTGTGTATCTGTCTGATCCAGGACCTCATGTGATCATTCTGCTCCTCAAACATGATCAGTGTTCAACAGAAGATCAAGAGTGTGTGGAGAAGGTGCTGGACTCTTTCTCTGAGGAGATTTATCAACACACCATGATACTCACCACACAAGAGCCGACTGAGACCAATGACATCCTACAGAAAATCATTCAGAAATGCTTCAAGTCTTCAGAGAAGTCTTCAGAGAAGAAGATCTCCTGATGATCTTCTGCAGATGTTTGAGGACATTGTGAAAATGAATGATGGACGACACCTGGTTTGTGCTGAAGGTTCACAGTATTTCACAATGAAGCAACAGGCCAAAAGACGTAAGTGTGATGATATTTGATGTTTCTAGTGATAAATGAACAGTTTTTAAATGTTCTTCTATCAGTTTCAGAGGGTTTGAAGCTGAATCTGGTTGTGTGCGGGAGCGACGGCACATTAAAATCCTCCATATCAGAGCTGATCCTGCAGCAGAAAGACAGAAGATCAGACCTGGAGCTTCAAGGACTTCCAGCTCTCAATCGACTCTCAGAGGAGGAAGTGATGCGTCAGACTCTCCGCTGTGTGTCTCTCTGTGATCCTGGAGTTCATGTTTTCCTCCTCATTATTCCTGATGCTCCACTGACTGATGAAGACAAAGCAGAAATGGAGAAGATCCAGAGGATCTTCAGCTCAAGAATCAACAAACACATCATGATCCCCATAATGCAGAATTCAGAGCATCAGACAGCAGAACTCAGTGAAGAAACACAGTCTGTCATTGAGAGTTTTGGAGGACGACATCATTTCTTTGGTCCCACCACACAAGTGTCCACATTGATGGAGAATATTGAGAAGATGCTGGAAGAAAACAGAGGAGAGTTTTTTTCCACAGAGACATTTCTGGAGGCACAGATGAAAAAACTGATGAAATATGAAGAGATGAAGAAGAAAATTCAGTCACTAGAGACACTTGTACTGCCACAAGGTAATGACCAGAAAATCAGTTAAATTCTAAAACTATAGAACTAGAAAATAATTGTTTTTTAAATTTAAATTCTGCAGTAGAGATTTATTATATAGTGTTTTAGACATTTGCATTTGTAAACGGCAGAACTGCAGCATTTAACATTGCAAAGAATAATTCTTCTCAAAATTAAAACTTAAACATTACGGTTGTTATTCAATTACACAAATTGATAATTTTATTACAGATCTACTGCATTTTTAAAAATTCTAAATGTTCAGTTAAGATGAATATTATAATTAATTAATCAATAATATGATAATATATAAAAAAATAAATATATCTGATGTCTGGCCGATCCCACTTACTACTGCCTTACTACTACTGCTAATCTTACTACTGTCAGGGTTATGTTTAGTTCTGTTTAGTTTCGGTTTAATTTAGTCTTTAGTCAGTACTATGTTCCAGTTTTGTCTGTATTCTGTGTTAGTTAGTTTCCCTGGTTGTTAATTAGTTTCACACACCTGTTTCTGTTCAGTTGATTACCTCTCCTTGTATATTTAAACCCTTAAAGGGATACTTCACCTCTGGAAAGATGAATGTGTATTTAAAATAGGTCATTTATGTAGAAGAAATGTGAAGAAATTTTTGAATTCAGAGCTTTCTAGCCTGAGAAAAGCCAGAAAATGTATTTTTGGCTTATGTGGATGAAAGACAACAACTCCCAGAATGCACTTGCTTCGCTGCCCTAGGAGGCCACGCCTACCGGTTAGAGAGCGCAGTTGAAAACAATAAGAAGGTTAGGCTACTAACTTAGTGAGTCTCTGTGACGAGTTTGCCCGTGATTTCAGATAGCCCAAAATGTCCGGGATTCGGCTTTTGCGTTCTACAGTCGCCATTCATTATGTTTACTGTGGCGAGCAGGACGAGGCTGAGGGCCACGGGAGAACGGCGCGAGGCCGGTGGTGTCATTACTGAGACGCGCCGGTCTCGCATCTCTCACGGAGGAGCGGGAATTTTCTTAGCAATGTTAAAACGCACATCAACTGATCACTTGTTTAGCGTTCATGTAAACACTACATTCAGATTCACCGATCGGAATGAATTCAGTTAGATTGAAACAAAAGGTGTGCATGTAAACAATGAATGGCGACCGCAGAACGCAAAAGCTGAATCCCGGACATTTTGAAAGATCTCGCCCGCCGGACAAGTCAGGGAAAAGGAGGATGGTAACCCCTACTACTCAGCTTTCTCCTACTACTCAGCTTTCTCCACAGAACAAGAGCCTGCTAGCTTAGCTTCCAAAGCTGACACTGTGTGTACATTCTGTGAGTGAGATCCCACCCTCTATGGGCGGGCTGAAAACATGCGGGACAGCTCCTCCTACTGGCTGTAGTCTTTAGCCTCTGGACAGAAAATCCTCCGATGACGCAAAATGGCGATTTTTGCGTCATCGGAGGATTTTTTCCAGACAAAAAATACATAAATCTCTCGTCTCAGGGGGATATGAGGGTGGAAAGCATGGTAATTCGAAAATACTACAGGTTTTCTACTAAGACAAAGCTTAATGCTAAATCCTGAAGTATTCCTTTAAGCCCAATACTTCGTGTTTCGAGTGTATGCAGTAGGTACAGCGTAGCCTATGTATAGTTGTGTACCCTTCGCTGTACCCTGACACGTAACCCCCCCCCCCATTTCCTCCTACACATTTCACGGGTTGTACTTACCATCTTCTCTGACGACTTCTCTCGTTTCTGCATTTTGGTTTGAGTAATTTCACTAAAAGTAACTGTTTTTAACACTGATCAGCTCCAACTCCAACATGATCCACTCAGTTTCAGCCGCCATTGTTTGTAGTAGCCCAAACTCAACACAGTGGAACATAGAAACCCCATCGCCTAAAAAACGCCTTTTTTCTTACGCTATGCTGGAAACCGCGATTACAGAGAATTTAATTAATATAATTTTAATGATAACCACTAACCAAACATGCAATGTAAATGCAAGACTTTATACTTCTGCATCGAGTGTATGCCAAAACCCACGTTGTAGACTACGCACATAACCGACACAGTCGTGAGCATTTATAATTCTGCGTTCTGATTAATGGGTGCTATTATGCGCAGCTGAGTGAAAAACATAGGTTTACTGTGCGTGTGTCGCATAGGTTGCCTTCTGCTGCTTGCAAATGGACTCTTTTGAGGAGAAAGTGGATTTCCATTAATTTGTTGCCCTGATTCCACACGCTATGTGCAAATACACTGCAGGCTCACTCTCGCTCGTATCAAAGGTAAATCATCAACACTATCATCTTTTACATGTATTTTATTTAACTAAATACATCATAATAATCATCTAAAATGCATGCACAGGTCACATTACTTCCTGAACAAGTGCGCACCCGAGTCTGTGTTGCTTTCACCATTCACGCGATCCGCGGCACGGTTCGGGAGTAACCGAACTCAGACCACTTCCTCCAGGTAGTCTCGGGTTCGATACCCCAGTGCTCACCCGGGTCCACATGACAGCGTTCACATTAGCGTTTTTTTGTGAGAACCGTCCCCCGTTTCGAACTAAACTGCCACTGTGAAAGCATCCTTAGTTTCACACACCTGTTGAGTTGATTACCTCTCTTTGTGTCATATTATATCAACAACAGGCATGGGGTAAGTTGTGCCAAAGCTTATTAAACGTTTTTAGTTATGGAACATGAAAAGGCACAACATTTTAGAGTTTGATTTGGTATCAATTTAACAAATAATATTTTTGACTCATCAAAATAACGATACAGGTGAAAAGTGACTCATCTTACCCCAATCCTCTGATAATCTTTTTCACTTGAATGAATGAAGACGGTTTCTTAAATTTCAGTATGATTTGTTCTGTTTTTAATTTTCAGGTTCATGTGAAAACAAAGATGAACTGAGGATTGTGTTGCTGGGAAAAACTGGAGTTGGGAAAAGTGCAACAGGAAACACAATCTTAGGAAGAAATGCATTTACAGCAGAAACATCTCAAGAGTCAGTGACTAAAGAGAGTCAGAGAGAATCATCTGACATCAACGGCCGACGCGTTACTGTGATCGACACTCCAGGACTGTTTGATACTGAACTCACTAATGAAGAGATCCAGAGAGAAATCAGACACTGCATCTCCATGATCCTGCCTGGACCGCATGTGTTCATCATTGTGCTCAATTTAGGACAACGATTCACTCGAGAAGAAGCAACATCAGTGAAGATCATCCAAGAGACGTTTGGCGAGAAATCTTTAATGTTTACCATGGTGGTCTTCACCAGAGGAGATGATCTGAAGGACAAAACCATTGAACAGTGTTTGGGAAAACCTGGATCTCCTCTGATGAACCTGATTGAAGCGTGTGGAAACAGATATCATGTGTTCAATAATAATCAGACTGGAGACCGAACACAGGTGTCTGATCTACTGGAGAAGATAGACCACATGGTGAAAGCAAACGGAGGGAGTTTCTACTCATGTAAGATGTTCAGACAGATGGAGAGAGAAAAACAAGAACAACAGATGAAGATCCTGATGGACAGAGTCAGAGAAAGAGAAGAACTGGTGGACAAACTAGAAGAAGAGAAAGAGAGAATGAGAATGATGATGGAGGAAGAATGACAGAATCAAGACAAAGAGAGAAAGAGGAGAGAAAAGGAACTCAAAAGAGAAATAAGAGAACAAGAGAAACATCAGAGAGAGATACGAGACGAGATGAGAAAAGAACGAGAGACATTTAAACATGAAAAAGAGGAAACAAGACAAGAAAAAGAGAATGTGAAGAAAGAAAAAGAAAATCTACAGATCAGAAATGACACAGAAATAGACAGAATTATGAAAACAATAGAGAATGAGAAGAAGAAAAGAGAAGAGGAATTTAATGAGAGAGAAGAACAATATAAAACACAAATAAAAGAGAAAGAAGGGCTGATGAAGAAACGAGAAGAAGAGAAAGAGAGCAATGATGAAGAGAGAAAGAGAAGAGAAGTAGAGTTTAATGAGAGAGAAAAGCAATATAAAAGAGAACTTAAAGAGAAAGAAGAGAGTGAGGAGACGATGCGTGAGGAGATGAAGAGAGAAAGAGAGGAATGGAAGAAACATAAACTAGAGGAAAAGATGAGGAGAGAAGAAGAGGATGAGAAAAGAAGAGAGAAAGAACAGAGAGCTTGTGATGAATTTAATCAGAGACCGAAAGAAGAGAGAGAGAGAATGGAAAGAGGGAAAGAAGATCTTCAATCTAAACATGAAGCAGAAGAAAACAAATTCAGAGAGAGAGAAGATCGATATAAAACACTGATAAAAGAGAGAGAAGAAAAGGAGAGTGAAATGCTTGAGCAGATGAAACTGGAACGACTGCAGTGGGAAAAAGAAAAACAAGATGAGAGACAGAAAAGAGAAGAAGAAAAACAGAAATCTAAACATCACCAGAAACAAAGTCCAGTTACTGATCACACAGAGAGTAAGTTGAACTTCAGAACTCAATGTAAATATAAATATTACAGTGCAAGATGATATTTGCATTCACTGTGTTTGTTTTCAGTGTTTAAATATTTCTGCTCTGATTCTGACTGTACAATCATCATTATAGTGTGATGCACTTTTCTGCGTCTGTAAGCTTGACACACACTGGTAAAAAACTAAAATAAAATCTGCCACTTAAACTTAAAGAGACAGACAAAAATCAACATTCAAAAATTAATTTATGATGATCTGTAACACTGGGTCTCATTCACTAACAAATGTGCATGAACAAATCATGATTCTTCAGTCAATTTTGTTTTAAAAAGGTTAGGGTTTTGGTCAGGTTTAGTTTTGACATGTTATGTTGTAGCCTGATACATCTTTTCTCTGATAGCTTCGCACTCTTTACAAAGTATGTCGATTGTTTCATGTAGTTTATAAGATAAAATGTCTATTAAAAACAAACATGTAATATAAGAAAAACAGGACATTTGCATAGATTCATTATTTCTCACTATGTGGAAATTACTGAAATCAAATATTTTAATATCTCTGTATTATGTGCTGAATATGTGATTTTTTTAAGCTTTTTTTTGCTAGCATTTTAATAATTTCCTATATCAGAATATGATCAAAGATTGTATATGTGGACATGTTCAGATAATTTAACTATGGAAAATATAACATTTTAACTTGGTTGAATAAATTTTGCTGGACAAAATTCAAACATCAAGTCAATAAAACAATCTGATCTTCCCATCACTGAACACAGCTGAAGAAGAAAACAAGCTTGAGCAAATTAATAAATGTAATGATGAAACTGAATCACTGATGAAACTCGTTCAGAAATATGATTAGAGATGTGTTCAACAATAGGACCTCATGATCAAGTGACACTTCTGAAAGTTTTACAGAGGAACTGTAAATGTGAACATTAATGAGCCATTAAGGAGTTAGGCTTCATTCTTTGAAAATATGAAATATTTCATTAATTTTGTCCACATTAGCAGTGAAAAATACCTTTAGAAAAAAAAGGAGGAAAAAAAAGAAACGTTGATATTAATAAAAATAGAAGCTTAAACATCTGTCTGATTATTATGGACACTGAATTGGTATTTACTATATGTTACTGTAACTGTATTTTATTAGTGCAGTAAAGTACACGTTGTAGTAAAATAAGTGATGCTGTGATCTCTTTTCTTTTTTTATAGTGTCAAAAATACAAAGAATCCCCATCAACATCAAGGACATTCCTGTCTCCAGTCTCTCATCCAGACGGATTGTTCTCCTGGGTATAAGTGGTTTTGGGAAGAGTGCATCTGGAAACACAATACTGGGACAGAGAGAGTTCAGATCTAACTGTAGCCCATGCTCTGTAACCCGTGAATCCTCAGAGAAACACGCCACTGTTTCAGGCAGATCTGTGTCTGTAGTTGATACTCCTGGATTCTTGCACACACAGATGAGACATGAAGAGTTAATGATGGAGATAGCGAGAAGTGTTTATATATCCAGTCCTGGACCGCACGCTTTTCTCATTGTGTCAAGAGCAGATGTCAGATTCACTGATCAGAAGCAGATTCTTCAGCAGATTGAGATGATGTTTGGTCAGGAGGTGTTAAAATACTCCATCATTCTCTTCACTCATGGAGATCTGCTGAGAGGAGAGGCCATAGATGAACTCATTGAGGAGAAAAGTGCATTAAGAGATGTAGTTGGTCAATGTGGAGGCAGATTTCACGTCTTCAACAACAGAGATGAGAATAACAGAGAGCAAGTGAATGATCTACTGAAGAAGATTGAAACAATGATAGAGCAGAATGGAGGAGGACACTACAGTAATGAGATGTATGAAGATGCTAAGAGACGTAGACAATGGCAGATCTGTGTCTGTAGTTGATACTCCTGGATTCTTTCACAGATGAAGCCTGAAGAGTTAGTGACAGAGATAGCGAGAAGTGTGTATTTATCCTTTATTTTTCCTCAGTGTTTTCGGAGTAAATTTCAGCTCATGGATATCATAGAAAACATCATTGAGTTTAACACTAGATTAAGGCACACAATAAAGTCAATAGACGTGAATAACAGAGAGTAGGTGAATGATCTACTAAAGAAGATTGACACAATGATAGAGCAGAATGGAGGAGGACACTACAGTCATCAGATGATTGAAATAACTTAAAAGTAACTTGAATTGTATATAAGAAATTGTAATATGTAAATTAATTCTGTAGTATTTCAGCATGGTCTTGTGTGTCCAGATGTTTTGTACATTTTAATGCACTATTTGTAACGTGATATTCTGTAATATAATAAAACACACAGAGTGTGTTGATGGTATATGGACACATGTTGTGTAGATTTTTACAGTTTTTCTGAATTGCTAAAACACTAAATCCCATTCTCTGAACCAAATTCTCAATAGCCTAAACCAAGTTGTCAATTAAATCACTCTTTCTGTAAAACATTAAACAAGTTCAGGCAGTTAAAACACTGTTTGCAAATCTCATGCACCCTTTTTGCAAAACTCTAAACACATTCTCGCTCACTAAAACACATTTCACACTGTGATGCACGTGTGTTTCAAAACTCTAAACACAGACAGGCAAAAGTTAAACACAACTACAACACTCTTGTCATCATTTACACACAACGACTCAAAATTGTTCACACTTATTTCTAATGATGTGACCAAACCAACTGTACATAATACAAGTCCGTTTAGAGTGCCAAAATTGACTCAAAATGTTGCACTGAAAGTTGATACCTATATGGATTGAAAAGATAGAGAGAGGAGGAAGAGTGCGTGTAAGAGGTGGTGAACAAGGAGGAAGAGGATGAGGATGATGATGATGAAGAGCATGTGTGGAGAACACTGTCAAGGCTGGATCTGGCTTTAGGGTTTTTCTCTTTGCCTCCAGAGATGACAGTGTGTCTGTGATGTGGACAAACTCCTCCACCAGAACATGAAGACGCGATGCTGAAGCAGAATACATGTAAAATCTCTCTCACTGACCTTGATTTTGCAGTTGCACAACTCTTTTGAGTGACTGTAACATGCTTTTCATTTAGAGTTTTTTACTGTAACCTTTATGGCTTCTGCAGTTGGGTCACTGTATTTTTACAGTATGCAAGTGCTGAATATCCAGACATTCAATATTATACAATATTCAGTACAATACTATACTTGCAGTGCATACAGTAATTTATTCACCTTACTAATGTTAGTAATCATTACTATACTTTTTTACGTAATTGCAAATTTTGTTTACTTTTGTTACAATATACTTTTTTTCTTTAACTGCATGCTTTGGATTCTGTGTTCTCCATTTTTTGATGTAGTGTCTAATGAATGATCTGTAGTGTTTATAATATTGACTCGTTGTGTGCATGATCTGAAAGCATTGTTTGATTTTGAGCACAGATAAAATGGTTTTGAGGCAATTGTTTGATTTTGCCAGAAGATCCAGAGGTTCTCTGAATGTGGTGTGAAAATTTGGTTTTGTGTTTAAGGTTTTGAGAAAGTGAGTGATAGTTTCAAGAAATGTGTTTTAGCAATTCAGAAAAACTGTAACACAATGTGTGTTAAAATGTAACTCTGGATGGAATAGCAGTTTGTGTTTATAAAAAAAATAGGTATGTTTTTTTTTTATGGTATCACATTACTAAAACTAAAATAAATTAAACAATAAATTAAAATAACTAAATAAAATCTAAATGTATTAAAAAAACAGGTGTTTTGGGGCAGCCAATCACTTTCAATATCAAATTCACTGCACTTTTCACTTGTTATTACTAACCAGACTGACTTTATTTCTGACAGACTATATAAGCTCTTGTTGAGAATTAACAGGTTTAGATGTTAATATTTCATCTGATTTCTGACTTTCCTTGACTTGAAGGTTTTTATTTTTTATTTTATTCTTGTGGTTCTACAGCACGAGATTAGCAATGTTGCATTATCTGTACATTAGTATTTAAATACAGTGCGTAAATGAAGCGCATTAGAGTTAAATCCCTGTTAATTCTCAATAAAACTTCTGTAGATGAATGGCAGTAATAAAGTCAAAGTGGTTAGTAATAAGTGAAGCTGCAAAAATACCTGTGAAATTTACGGTAAAAAACCGGCAGCTGTGGTTGCCAGTATTGCCGTAAAAAATAAGGTAGCAACCTTTTATGTTTTACGGGATTTAAATTTACGGGCAAAAAAACACAATGTAAAAAAAACCCTGTGAAATTTACGGTAAAAAACGTCAGCTTGGTTGCCAGTATTTTACCGTAAAAAATATGGTAGCAACCTTACTTTGAAAAAAAACAAAAAACCCTTCAGCAGGATTTAAATGTGTGGTAAAAAAAAAAAACATCAGCTGTGGTTCCCAGTACTTTACCATAAAAAATACAGTAGGAACCTTTTAGTTTTCACGGGACAACCGTTATATTACATAAATGTTATCATTAAATTTCACTAAAGTATTAAAGTCTGCTTTATATCTTTGTAATATACTGATAACCATCATAATAACACAAGTGGTAAAAAAGAAAAGCACAGGATGATTTAAGTATACCATTAGTTTTCCACAAACTGAGGCACATGTTAATATTTAGAAGGTGCACAGTGTCATACACACAAACACAAAACACCATCATGGTGACACACATGACTCCAAATAATGCCATAAACATTCATTAAACAATATATGATGTAATATTAACCCCAAATGTATAAAACTGATAACAAAAACCAAGAAGAAACATAATTATTTAAATGAAATAGCATCAAATGTGAAGTGTCACACAGGGAATTCTGGGAATGTCCATTTAGAGAAACAACAGGAACAGAAAAAAGAGATGAGCAGAAACACAAGAACTACAACTGACTTCAGCCACAGCCTCAGATGAAATCAACTGAAGATAAAAAACATCAAATCTGTGAAGATCTCAGCAGAGGAGGATTAAACAACTCCACAAACAGCATTACCAGCTTCACTTATTACTAACCAGACTGACTTTATTTCTGTCAGACGTCTACAGTTCTGTTTGAGAATTAACAGAGGTTTAGATGTTGATGATTTATTGTTTCATTTGAAGTCACCATGATGGAGATCAGTGACTGCTTTAGTTGGGCTCTTGACTTTCTGACATTAGTTTGTCTCTGCCTGCTGTAACTCTGTGTTTATAAGACATGCTGATTATGGCTAGGAAATCAGAGAGAAAATGAATCATGTGATGTTGGTTGTGTATCAGTGATGGCAAACATCATGTTTGATTCACTGAGCTCTTATAGAGTCTTACCTTTGATTATATGTGTTATTAATTTTACATTATTGATTGTAGTAGCTCTATGATTCATGTGATCCATCATTGCTGTGATAATCAGAAGAATTTTTAAAACATTGTGTACAATAAAGGATTGAACTGCATTATCTTTCAGACACACACAGACATCAAGAGTCAGCATAAGAATCTCAACAATGGTGATGATAAAAGTGCAGTGCACTTGATGGAGCCTCCAATCAAAACTCATCAGTATCTCCCAGCATGCATTGCAGCAGGAATACATTATGCTGAATTGCCTTAGTATTTTCTTTTATTATTATATCTGCTTTTATTTTTGATGTTGTTTTTGTTGCAGCTTTTTAGTAGCTTGTTTTGTGATGTTCAGAGTTTTATCTGATTATTGTGTTGATTGTCACCGTTGTTGAGATTCATACGCTGAATCTTGATGTCTGTGTTGGTTTAAATCACGCAGTAGTTCAAAACCTATTTTCTACACCATGTATTTTTAAAGTTCTTCAGATTATCTGTTGCTCATTTACAGCGATATTATACTCAGTAATATGAAATATATATTTTTAATATTATAATTAATATTATCACTTTGCTCATAAAGTGAGAGACAAGACACTTTATGAGATCAGTGAATCAGGCCACAATATGACGATAATCTCATCATTAACCTGCCATCATCACCTGGTCACATTTTCTCTCTGATTTTCATGCCATAACATTTGTGTTATATAACCACACAGTTAAGGCAGTCAGAGTAAATCTAAAGTTAGAGAGTTAAGGGTCAAGAGCCCAACTAAAGCAAACACTCATCTCCATAATGGTAACTTCAAACTTTATTATTTTCAATAAAACATCAACGTCTAAACCTCTGGTAATTCTAAATAATTAGATTACAGGAAACCACAGCTGGCAGGTTTTTGTTTTTTATATAAAAGTTCAGTTCAATGTTCAATGCCATAAAACCTAAAATAGCACTTGCAAGCTGCTAGTTTTTTACCGTAAACTTTAGTTCAGTGCCGTAAAAGCAAAAAAAATTCTACCGTATTTTTTACGGTAAAGTACTGGCAACCAGCTGGCAGTTTTTCACCGTAATTTTTAGTTCGATGATGTAAAACTTTGTAAAATTAGTAAACATTTGCTACCGTATTTTTTACGGTAAGGTACAGTAAATGCAACGGTAAGTTTTTTTTTACAGTGCACTTCCAAAATCCGTACATTTAACAGTATATTTATGTAAAATTACATGAAATGTCCCGTGAGAGCTATTACAGTTTTTCACTGTATATACCCAGTCAACACTATGATCTCACAGTGATGTCACCATGTGGTCACAGCGCCAGCAATCTGAGTTCACAGTGTTCTAAAAGTGTAACCTCACAGCGCTCTCACTGTGTGCTCAAACTATGACCACAATATGAGCTCATCCCAGCTAGAAATGTTATTGTTCTATGAATGTTTTGAGAGCATTATGTTATGTTCTTGTAATATTTTCTGTAGTTAATTTTATTTTTGTAACCAGAATGTTCTCCTAAAAGGTAGGATAACACTCTCTATAAACATTTCAAACATGTATAGTGATGACATTGATAGAACATTATCCCCCTTAACATTCTTAGACAGTTATAGCGGGAAGTATCGATGTTTAGAAATTATGTTTAAGAGGTTTACATGTTGAAGTTTGTTTGAAGAGTTTGGTCACCATTGTAGAGGTCAGTGTTTGCTGTAGTTGGGCTCTTTGGTCTTAGGGCTGGGCGCTTTAAATCGCGATATTGTTATGCGCATCTCGTCAGTAAAGCCGGTTCCTTGATTAGTAATAAATCACCATCACCTGCTTTCAGATGGAGCGGCATTGACTACAAAGAGCCGTAGTTAACTGACAAGCTGAGCCATATCGCACTAATATCGCGGACGTATCGCCAGCGATAATTAATGCGATATGGCTCAGCTTGTCAGTAACTACGGCTCTTTGTACACAGCAAAAACTCCAGTGTTAAATTAACACTCCTGGGAGTGTATATGAGTCCACACTTAAGAGTGTTGAAGTTAATGAGATATAATTAAGTGATTAATTTTGTGATGATTGAACATTATTGAAGTCACCTGATGTTAACAAGCAGAATCACTGAAGGAGAAAATCTCAAATTGTAAGTTACCGTTATGACGATCAATGGCTGCTTTAGTTGGGCTCTAGGCCCATATATTATTAACTTTAGATTTTGTTTGGCTGTTGTTTCTGAATTATAATCACCAGTTGAACAAAGAATAAAGTGATCTGATTATGTTATGACAATCATCATTTGAACTTGATCACTGAACTCATTAAAATCCTTCTCTCTGACTTCGATTTATGTTGTTGGTTAGTGAATCTGCATAAATGCCCAGAATTTTTTTATATAATATAAAGGATTTCTTAAAAGTTGTAAAAAAAAAAAAAAAAAAAAACTCATTCTTTTAGGCACACACAGATGTCAAGATTCAGACTATGCATCTCAACAATGGTGAGGAGCAGAATATTCAATTAGGAAAAGTAAATTACATAGACAATTCAGATCATAATTTATTCATACCGCAATGCATGATGGGAGCCATTAATGAGTTGTGATTGGTGGCAGCCACTGCAACATGCTTTATTATTGTCACCATTGTTGAGATTCACAGGCTGATTATTGATGTCTGTGTTTTAAATGAATTTATCTGAATGTCTATTGATCAGAAAAATGTTTATTAAATATTTTGAATTATAAGTAAAGTATTGATAATCATAGGCTGAAGAATCACTAAACTGCTGCTAAGTTAAACCAAACTATCTCAATAAGTTTCCTTTTTCAGATCACAGCATGATTATGTCAAAACATAACCAACACTATAAGATAACATTTTACTTTGTTCATTTAACTGTTATAAATCAATAACAGCAGACAAACAACAGTAAATATTAAAGTAAACATATAATGGTCTAGAGCCCAACTAAAGCAAACACCCATCACCTTAATGGTAACTTACAATTTGTGATTTTCTTCTTCAGTGATTCTGCTTGTTAACATCAGGTGTCTTCAATAATGCTCAATCATCACTAAATTAATCACTTAATTATCTCCTCAGCCCTAAATGCCGCTCCATCTGAAAGCAGGTGATGGTGATTTACTACTAATCAAGGAACCGGCTTTACTGACGAGATGCGCATAACAATATCGCGATTTAAATCGCCCAGCCCTAGTGTCCATAATATGAGCACACAGTGAGTGCACAGTGCGGTTACACTTTTAGCTCACTGTGAACTCACATTGTGGTCATATGGAGAGATCACTGTGAGATAAACGTGTTGGGTGGGTAGTAAGGGTACATACCGTTAAGGAATTAACATTTTTTTTCAGTTGCTTTTTTACAGTTTTTTACTGTTAAAATTACGAACATTTTTTACAGTGTAGCTTAGTTGGTATAGGGTCTAACATACATGTTATAGATTTAGATGATTTAACGAGTTTAGTAAATTCTTCCTCTTCTATAGCAACGAATGAATCAAATTTTTCCTCAGGGAGACTACAATGCACTGCCTGATGCGATACTTCTGGGCTTGAAGCTTTATTTTTCGTTAGTTTAGCCACCGTTTCAAAGAAATACCTAGGATTATGTTTATTTTCTTCTAATAGGGTTGAAAAATAAGCAGATCTAGCAGCTTTTAAAGCCTCTCTGTAAGTAATTGAGCTCTCCTTCCATGAAATGTGAAATACCTCTAGTTTTGTTTTCTTCCAGTTGCGCTCCATTTTTCTGGCTGCTCTCTTAAGGGCCCGAGTGTGCTCGTTGTACCACGGTGTTGGACTATTTTCTTTAATCTTCTTTAAGAAAATCTTTCTTTAATCTTCTTTAATCTTCTTTACAATACCATAATAGAATAAAGTTTGTGTGTGATCTTTTACTGTCATATGATGGTCACACACATCTTACTGTAAGTAAATACAGTAAAAAAAAATAAAGGAGAGAGTAAAAAAATATATATATATTTTTCTGTCTGTGTGTGTGTGTGTTGTACTGTGTAGTACATGAATGAATAAAAATGTGCCAATGTATCCATTGGTTGTGTCTTTTGTGTTCATCATGTGAAACGGTTTGTGGGGGGTGGGGGGTCCACAAGCAACATAACTTACCAGTTTTGGGGGAACCACAAGCAACATAACTTACCGGTTTTGGAAATGTTGTTTTGAATTTATTGCACCAGTGTGTTAGACTATGTTGTAGTGTGTGTGATTTTGAGGACTTGTGTGTCTAGTCTGAGGGCAAAGTTGGGTTTTTCAGCAAGAGTGAATTGTTTTGAGTGTAGAGCTTCATTTTGACCTGAAAATAGGATGTTTGTGGAATTGGGTGAGAAGTTATGGATTTGTGTTTACAGTTTTGAGAATACGAGGCATAGTTTCAAGAAATGTGTTTAAGCAATCGAGAAAAACTGTAAACACACAGGAGGATTTTCAAAGACTCTCAACATCAACAATGTATCACAACATGAATCAATGTCTATAGAGCAACTAAAACTATGCTTTCATAGCAGAAAATAATCATATTACATTTTGTGCTGATTTTTTTTATGTTCTTTATTACAGTTTTATAAACACCACCACCACCACAATATATAACTAATTCCAGCTCCACCAAACACAACACCTGCTGCCATATAAATTGATTCTGATGCTTGGACAAAAGTGGATGAAATTCACCATTGCTCCTTCTTCTTCACTGTGTATCTTTGCTTTATGTCTTTCTATTTCTGACCTCCTTTGAGCCTCTAACTCTGCTCCAAATTTCTTTGTCATTCTCACAATCTCTGCTTGTGTTTGTTTCTCTTGTAGTTTTCTCTCTTCTTCCTCTTGTCTGAATCTCTCAGCATCTTCAATCATCTGATGACTGTACCCACTAAGCAAACTGATGGAGAAGCACCTGGCTGCAGCCTGCAGATTTGGGCGGGGGTGCACCTGGGGCGGGGCTGCTGTACCCACTAAGCAAAATGATGGAGAAGCACCTGGCTACAGCCTGCAGATTTGGGGGGGTGCACCAGTGGCAAGTGATGACGTCGATCGCGGCGGGGCCGCACCTAGGGCGGGGCTGCACGTCTCTTCCCGCCAACATCTCTTCTCATTGGTTAGTGGCGTGAAGTCATGACATGATTCTAACATGTTTTCATTTCCGATGTTCATCGCTGCATGCTGCATGGTGAGTACATTATGACGATCATATTCATATCATCAATCAGCTTACAGCATCTGATTATATTTTCTCTTGCTGTTCTCGCCATAACAAGCAGACACAGCTGCCAGAGAACAACTAATGTTAAAAAGTCAAGAGCCTGACTAAAGCACACACGGATCGCCACAATGGTAACATCAAATCAAACTATTACTTTCAAATAAGTAATCAACATCTAAACCTCTTCTTAATTCTTTTCTGTAGACGTCTGACAGAAATAAAGTCAGTCTGGTTAGTAATAAGTGAAGCTGGTAATGCTGTTTGTGGAGTTGTTTAATCAGATCTTGAGAGATGTAATGTATTTTATCTTCAGTTGATTTCATCCAAGGCTGTGGCTGGAAGTAGTTCTTGTGTTTCTCTTTCCTTCAGTGATTATGCTTGTTAACAGCAGGTGTTCATCATTAATGCACAATCATTATTCAATCACTTAATTATCTCATTACCTCCAACACTGATTAAGTGTTACATTAAACAGCCTGTACTGTGCATACTAAGCAGTGTTCATTTCATCTGGGCAAACCCATGTGGGGCCAACATGGAAACCGAGGACAAAACTGGCTGGGTCCCAGTTAGATAGCCCAGGTCAAACCCATTTGGGCCCCACATGGCTGTGCTGGCTGGGTACATGCTTACGCTCACGGTTGCTGGCTGCTGGATATGTGAAGTTGGGCCATATATTGAGTAGCAGTGTGGAAGCTATAAGCCAAAGGACTGAAGTGAAATCCGCAAGAGTGATACAGCAGTTCGTTGCAGAAGTACGTGGGGCATTAGGAGAGGAGTATAGAGACTTTCTGGAGAACACAACGATGATCCAAGAATGGACAGAAGGGCATGACTATGTATTTCCTTCACTCACAGTTAGTGCTGCCGTGGAGAATTGGGAAGGGGATGATAACTTTTTGTTGACATTTAAAACCCCCGTTTTGGATTGTTTTGAGTTAACTGGGAAGAAGGCCTTGTACTTGACTTGTTTAAAAGTGTCAAATGCCAGACTGTTGACTGGCGTTCCTTCTACAAAATGGTTGGATTTTCTTGGACTTGACTCTTCCCCTAAAGGCTGCTGGCGTGCTCTGTACAAATGTCCCATTAATAAGCGGACAGGTGATCTCCAGTGGAGAATTGTACATGGAGCAGTAGCTGCGAACAGACATGTGGCACATCTTAATCCTAGCGTTGGGGTGGGTTGTCCTTTTTGTTTAGAGGCAGAATCAGTGTTCAATTTATTTGTGCAGTGCTCACGTTTAGGGGATCTTTTTTCCCTTTTAAGCAATTGGTTTTTATGTTTGGGTGAGGGCTTTTCTTTCAAATTGTTTGTTTATGGTCCTAGGTATTCTGTTCAAAGGAAAATAACTTTGGTTTTAATAAGTTTTTTATCAGGCACTGCAAAATTAGTAATCTGGAAATCAAGGAAAAACAAACTTCTAGGGCAGGATGCCATAAGTGTGGTTCCTATGTTTTTGGGTCTTGTGGCAGCTAGACTAAAAGTAGAGTTTGCTTACTATAAGTTGGTGGACTGTTTACCAAAGTTTGTAGAAATCTGGTGTGTTAATGAGGTATTGTGTACTTTATGTGAGAGAAATGAATTGGTGTTGACTTTTTAAATATACATGTAGGAAAGAAGAAGAAAAAAAAAAAAAAACGTTGGATGAAGTGAATAATTTATGATTAAATTGTTATAATAAAGGTGTATTTAAAACTCTCTCTCTCTCTCTCTCTCTCTCTCTCTCTCTTTCTTTCTTGTTTTTTTTTTTTTGAGAGTGTATGTTAGGGAGTTGTCTGTTTGATTTAAAACACACGCACAGTAAGGCAAAGGTCGCTGTAACAGCTTGTTTCTTAATGTCTGAAGTGCTACACTGTACTAAATTGACATTTAAGTGAAGATGGCCGAATCGAGCGGATTATTCACACAACCTGGTGAGTCCGTTCATTTCTGTTCATTAACTTATTTGAATAAATAATGCAGTGTTTTAAGAGTGCGAACACAAGGCCTGTGGATTTAAAATCTAAATATTGTGTTAAGAGATGAAATACCAGGTGAAAAGGAAATCTATTTAAATTGTGCTTTTTAGAACATACTTAATATATTTAAACTGTATTATACTAAGTGCTTATTAAAAGTATTTTTTTGAAACAACTTTGTGTATATTAAGTGTATTTCAAGATATGCTTAAGATCAATTTTAAGCTATTTACAAATATTTTTTAATATATTAAATTGTGCTAAATTGGAACCACTTTAAGTACATTTAAGGTATTTCTTTACAGTTCATTAAAAATATACTTTCATATGTCTTAAATTACAGTTATAAAATATTTGAAGCTTAACCCCATAGTGTTCGCACTCTCAAAGCACTGCATTATTTCAAAAGAACTTATGTTCTTTAAGTTCATTAAAGGGATCGTTCACCCAAAAATGAAAATTAGCCCATGATTTACTCACCCTGAAGCAGTGGCGGTTCTAGGATTTTTCTGTAACAGGGGCCATTAAGGGGCCACATGTTACATTCAGGGGCCAAATGGGTACATTCAAGCACACAAAATAATTTATTCAGCACGGTGCAAATACATTTCGACAGTCATTTCTTTTCAAACGCTCTAATAAAAAAATATGAGCCAGTAAAGTTCTTAATGATTTTTATTTTTTATTTATTTGTACTGTGCATAAAGGACACAATGCACTTCTTTCTGAATTCCACCTTTTAAGTTTCATAATCATGTCATTGCTTATAAACAGTAAATTATTGTTAATTGTTTGGGGGTGGAATTGCATCTGTGATCGTTGTGAAGAATTCTCCGGTTGCTCTTCTCGTCGACGATTGATGGGTGAGAATCTCTAATCTAGGCACCTCACGATTCGATCCGATTATGATTCAGAGGGTAACGATTATCGATTATTAATGATTTTTTTTATTATTTTTTTTTACTACTTGGTACTTTTAAAGTATTTATGATGACCCATAACAAACTTACTTCCAATACTTCCTATATTAATTTTATTAATAAAACAAATGGAAGTGATTTGGCAAGTCAACTGTAAGGTTATATTTGCCAGCATATGTCCCAACATTGCAAAGAACCAACAGGAAAATAAATGTGTGCCTGTACTAAGCTACTTGTAGTAAATTAATACAAACTTCAGCATATTCTGAATCTCTAGCATTTAATAATAGACTTCTAACCAACATCTTGATACAAAAGACAGGAGAATGCTGAGAGTGCTTCTTGGGTTTAAATATATATATATATATATATATATATATATATATATATATATATATATATATATATATATATATATATATATATATATACCTCCGGTGCTCTTCAGTCAAGGGATCCACGTATATTTTGAGAAAAAGGTCTGAGGCACTCAGGAGGATGAAGATTAAAAAGCCTTTATTAATCCATGGCTAGTATAAAAATAAAAACATGCCTACGCGTTTCAGCCAAAAAGGCTTTCGTCAGGGCTTGAAGTGTTTTGACAAACAGCTCACTTCCTTATTAAGGCCAGTAATCAAGTAATAAATAACAGCTGCTTGGGTTGAGCAGGTAAGAAGTCACATGATTGGATGACTAGTGTCACAATAATTACTTACAATCATTAGTCCTGTTAAATTTTAACTACAGAGAAAAAGCATATATTTCTACTAAGAAAAAATACATTGAGAAGAAAAAAAAAAAAAAAAAAACTTAAATGATTAAACTAGTAAATCTGACTCCAAAGAAAATACATTTCTACAAAAAAAAAAAAAAAAAAAAAAAAAAACTTACTACTAAAGATATATAGCCACTCATCTTAAAAGAAGTGTTAAATGACAAAAAAGGAACAAAATCTAGTTCTCCATTTAGACCAGGGAAACATGTAGCTTTCAAAGTGTAAATCCAAAATGATTCTCTTTGCAAGAGTTTCTTTAGCCTATCACCTCCTCTAATAGAATTTTCAATATGCTCTATGCCTATGATTTTAAGGGAGTTACAACTTCCATGGTTTGCATCTTTATAATGTACTGCCATAGGATATTGAGGATTTCCAGATCTTATTGCGTATTTATGCTCAGCAAGTCTTACCTTTAATTTACGCTTAGTTCTCCCGATGTAAAAGCAACCACATGGGCATACTAGTCTGTAAACCACATATGAAGTATTGCAATTAATGAACGAATTTATATAAAACTTACGTCCAGAGGAGATGTCAATGAAAAAATTAGCATTAGTCATATTATTGCAATGATTACAGTGTCCACACTTATAGTTACCTTTTCTGTTAAAGAGCCATGTTTTTTGTTGTATGGGGGAAAGATGACTTTGAACCAGTTTATCATTTAAGGTTGGTGCTCTTCTAAAGCTGATGGTTGGAGCATCTGGAAGGGCTTCCCTATGAACACTATCACTTTTCAATAAATCCCAATTTCTTTCAATAATTCGTTTAATTTTGTTCGCATGATTACTGTATTGTGTCACAAAGTATAGTTTGTCTGATCTTTGTTGATTTTTCTCTTTCGAAACTAGCAGTTGTTCTCTTGAGAGGCATTTTGCCTTGTTGTACGCTCTGAGTATAGTACTTTTTTGATATCCTCTTGTTTGGCCGAGATCAATATGTCACAGAAGCCAATAAACAGTTGGATAATAGAGAGTATTATGAACACCTCCAGTTTAATCCAATAGAGCAAATGAAGATTGAACTTATGGAAATACTCCTACATGCTAAAAATGAACAATGGATTTCACAAAAAGAACATGATTTTCTGTTGAATGACCATCCAAGAATTCCTTCATTCTACATGCTCCCAAAAATACATAAGAATTTGGAGAATCCACCAGGTAGACCAATAATTAGTGGAAATGAATCAATCACCGAACCAGCCTCTCAATTTGTAGACTTCTTTATTAAACCATTTGTATCAGAACTGCCTTCCTTCATTCAAGACACCACGCATGTACTGAACAAAATTAAGGATATACAGAACATTGGATCCGCACTTCTGGTTACCATGGACGTGGAAGCACTGTATACGAACATTGATCATACAGAAGGACTAGATGCGCTATCCCATTACTTGGAAAAGAGACATTCAGAACAAATGCCCCCTTCTTCCTTCATCCTTAAGTTGGCAAAATGGACTTTATTTAATAATGTCTTTTTGTTTCAAAATCAATTCTTTAAACAAAAAAAGGGTACAGCAATGTGAGCGTGTTTTTCACCTAACTGTTCAAATCTCTTTATGGGAACTTGGGAAGAAAAATTTGTATATTCTGATCGTAATATTTTTGTTGATAAGATGATATGGTGGGGTAGATATATCGATGACATTATTCTGTTCTGGTCTGGTTCAGAAACCGAACTGCTTCAATTCCATTCATATCTGAACAACACTAACAGAAGTTTGAAATTGAGCCTTGACTTTTCTTCATCTGAAATTAACTTCTTAGATCTTAAAATCACTAAAGAAGCTAATGGAGATTTACATACTTCTATTTTTCGAAAAACAACCGATCGCAATACAATTCTTAGAGCAGATAGCTTCCATCCATCATGGCTAAAAAATAATATCCCTTTTGGCCAATTTCAAAGACTTAAACGTATCTGTGATACAGAAGAAGAATTTGAAAAAAATGCTCAAGATATGTGTCAGAGATTTAAAACAAGAGGATATCAAAAAAGTACTATACTCAGAGCGTACAACAAGGCAAAATGCCTCTCAAGAGAACAACTGCTAGTTTCGAAAGAGAAAAATCAACAAAGATCAGACAAACTATACTTTGTGACACAATACAGCTGCAACTGTAAAAAGTGATTCTGAGTTTTAGTCAGGTGGACAAGTAAAATCATGTCCTGTCAACTTGCAGTGTCTCACTACACAATAGGATGAGTTATAACAACCTCAACTTGAAGGGAAATGGAAAACTTAAAATAACGTGTTCATATAACAACAAAACATAGGTTCTTTCAATTTTCAATTTTCTGCGCATGTGCCAGAAATTCTACGTCATGATGACGTACTATTTTAACGAATTTGAGCCAGACGCGCCATCGCCATTTTCTACACGAGAAGACGAGATCACGACACGAGTTGCTGATGCAAGGAAAAAGACGAAGGAGCTCTTATTTGAATGACTACAGATGGATTTTTATAGTAAGTATACCCTGATTTGTTCTTTCTTTCATGTAAAAATTAGGCTTGTTTCGTTTGCGCTCACCGACCGCGTATTGATTTCAGGCTATCACATTTGACAAACTAAGACAACTTGATTAGTAACGTTAATCAGGAGCTAGCACGCACATTTTTGCTAGATATACAATGTGTTAGACACCGAGCTGCTGTCGAGACGTGAGCAGAAAGAGAAGTCGTCTTTGACTAGTATAAGTTAATGTTGGTAAATAGATAAAAAAGTGTACATATAAGTTACTTTTTAGCGTGTTCTTGATCGGATCTCATTATCGTTAGAAACACAGAATGACCAGTAACGTTAATATCTGAAGCTCCGCCGCCAGTCCATATTTGTGTTTACCATTACGAATAAAAATGCTTGATTTACTTCTGTTTAATGCCCAGTTGTTATTTTTTTTCAAATGACATAGCATAATGTTTTTGAGCACGTGCAAATGGTGCGTCTTCTGTAGGCCTAACGTTATAGGCCTTGGTAACTTGCCATGATTTTGTATTAATATAATGTCAACTTTTTGTAGTTCATAATCACATGATTAAACTTTTATGCCAATTGTGTTATCTGTGAAGCCCTGAAGAATCATGAATTTCAGGATTACGGTATTTATATAAAACATTTTCACATAGCCTAATAAAAGCTATATTTACAGCACTGCTCAATTTTATTTTGCCAGCAACATCATTAGTGTAACATTAAATGTATCACCAGAAATAGAAATAAGAAGTTTTAATTTTTTTTCCTCATAATTGTATTTGGGAAGTAAGATGTTTTAGGGCTGCACGATTGTGACAAAAATCATAGCCTAATTGTCGATTATTCCCTTAAAATTGTAATGGGTGATTATTAAATTACAAATTATTGAATGATGCTTTGGATAGCCTAGCTTTATCACAGTGGTTCTCAACTCGTTTGCCCATGGCACCCACATTTTCCCATGGTAATTTTTTATGCCTATTATAATACATTTGTTTACACAAAAATTGTAGACTCAAACAAGTACTGTCCCCCTTTACTTAACATAAACATAAATTGTAAGAATATGACTAATACTGATAAATAAACACTTAACAAGGTTAAGCTATTTAATAGCAGTCCCAAACTAGTTTTGTTAATACAATGTTGGATTTACCACAGTCTTTTAAAATACAAAGTTAATATCAGGCTATATACAAAATAAGACAAAGTGAACATAAATTGGCATTTTTGGGTTATGGAAACAACACTTACCATGGTAAATACACTATACTTACAAAAACTGTTAATACAACATGGAAACTGCTCCTGATTAATAGAATGAACATCATACTTGCATGCAAATCCTTCTCAGCTAACACGGCGTACTAGTAGTAACGTGGTATTTTACTTTTTATTTTGTGACTTTCTAATTTACAATGTATCGACGTTGCATGCTCATAGTTTCTTATGTAGTGAAGTAATACACAGGGTGCAATTAAAGAGTGTGCGCTACTAGCGCAGTATAACGGCTGACAGGTGAGAGACTTTTTATTTCAGAGTACACTTACGTCACTGGTCACTGGTAGTTCCTATTGTGCTGCGTTCTTGTTTGAACAATTACGTTATCGTGGCATCCGTAATCACAATTAGATATTTGAATAGATGTGCAGCCCTATGTTCATTGAATATTTCTGTATGTAACATGTATATGTGTACTTGGATGGAGTTTTACTTTTTTATTTTTTTATTTGCAGGATCAGTATAGTGCAAGCAGAGTGGAAGCAGAAATCAATGAGGTGGTGTTGCAAGATTTGCAGATTTTCCTCGCCCAACCAGCGTGCCCTAATCACACACTACAAGCTTAAACACTGTCATCAGGCAAGTCACTGTCCACTCCCATGCATCTATAAAGATTGTGTATGCACATTTAGGAGTGAACTGTCTCTGAAGAAGCATTTAACCTGCGAACATAGTCAATGTCTTCAAGCCTCCTCAAAATTGCTTAAAGCAACATCAAATGTGAACTGTGATCTGTGTAATTTTTCAGAGGCTTGCAGTATTTCACAGTATTTTGCTCATCTTACAACACACATTAAAAAGAAAGAGTCAGTGACGTGCCCCTTTCAAAACTGTAGTTTCCAGAGCAGTGTGTGCAGCACTTTCCGTGCTCACAAAAGTAGGAATCATCGCCACAGCACTTTTCAAGATTTTCGAACAGACTTGTATCAAACTTGCATTCCTGATGATTCAAACCCTGAAAGTGCAGACTCCGAAACCCATTCATTCAGCCCGGATTGCTCAACAGTAGATAGTGACATAGATGTTGAAGACCTACAGGATTTGATAAAACACAAAGTAGCATCACTGTTACTTCGCATGCAAACAACTTTACACGTCTCAAAGGCCACCACACAGGAAATTGTAAATGAGCTTTGCAGTGTTTATTCAATTGTGCAAGAGTTCACTCCAAGAATAATTGAAAGTGTATTGGTTAAGCACAATTGTTTATTAACCAATGAATTGACTGCTGCCTTAGCTGAGATAGTTGAAAAAACAAATCCCCTAACTTCCATTTCAAAGAGTGGCCCTTTTGCAACCGAATACAAAAGAACCACTTATTACAAGGACAACTTCAAAGTAATTGAGCCAATTGAATATTTGTTAGAATCGTCCTCCCAAAGAAAGTTTGTTTATATTCCAATTTTGGAAGTTTTGACTGAGTTGTTGAACCGTGATGACATTTTGGATAAAATCCTGCAGGAAACTGCTGACCAGTCCGGTCAGATTAAAACATACAGAGATGGACTGTGCTGCAAAGGGAATCCTTTGCTCTCCTCAGAGAGTCTAAACATTGCACTTGGGATGTATATAGATGACTATGAGGTATGTAACCCACTGGGCACATCCAAAAAAAAGCATAAGGTCTGTGCAGTGTATTGGTTAATATCAAACTTGCCAGCACAGTATAGGTCTTCGGTACAATCAATTTATCTGGCTTGTCTGTGTAATAGCAGTGATGTAAAGATTTATGGCTATGATGCCATTTTTCAACCACTCATTAAGGACATTCAAGTCCTTGAAGAGGAAGGATTGTATGTTCAAAAATTGGGAACAAGTGTCAAGGGTTCTGTGTTGTATGTGTCAGCGGACAACTTGGGGGCCCACTCGCTAGCTGGCTTCCAAGAAAATTTTAATGTAGATAAATTCTGCAGATTTTGCCTAGCTAGTCGCAAGGATATTGACTTGCATGAAGTCAGAGAGGGGGTGTTTCCACTCAGGACGATTGAAACTCACAAACACACCCTTGATGAATTGAAGATGAATTCACTGGTTTCCCTGAATGGAGTAAAGAGAAACTGTGTTCTTGAGAAACTGAATTATTTTCAGACAGTTCAAGGGTTTCCTCCCGATTTTATGCACGACCTGTTTGAAGGTATAGTACCAACAGAGTTAAGTCTTTGCATAAAGTCCTTTATTTCCAAAAGGTACTTCACATTAGATGACCTTAATGCTGTCATCAAATCTTTTCCTTTCAAGTTTACTGACAAAACAAACAAACCACAACAAATTTCAAAGACTTTTGTGTCAAAACATTCAATTGGTGGAAACTGCCATGAAAACTGGACTCTGTTAAGGCTACTGCCATTGATGATGGGTCACAGAGTACCAGAAGGAGACAAAACTTGGCAAATCTTACTAGATCTGAAAGATATTGTTGAGCTCCTAGCTACTGGACAATTTTCTGATGAGACATTGTGCTACTTGGAGTCCAAAATCTCAGAACACAGGTGCTTGCTCAAAGAGTGTTTCCCAGATTTCCATATTCTCCCCAAACATCACTTCTTGGAACACTATCCTGAGATGATTCGTCGATTTGGGCCTCTGACAGATTTTTGGACTATTCGCTTTGAGGCGAAGCACAAATTCTTTAAGAGAGTTGTACATGATAGTAAAAACTTCAAGAATGTCTTGCTCACTCAGGCCAAAAAGCATCAGCTTGCTTTGGCTTACTTCTTGGATTTGCCAAGTGTTTTCAAACCTGATCTAGAAGTAGGACGCGTTGCTGTCGTTTCACCTGACACACTTGAACGTTCAGTGAGGCAGGCCATTGAGCATAAATATGGAAACATAAACACTGTACTTCTTTCAACCCATGCATGCATCTATGGTACCAAGTACTCGGAGGGAATGTTTTTGTCTGTAGGGCACACCAGTGGACTGCCCGACTTTGGCGAGATTGTTAAAATGATAATTGTGAACAACAAAGTGTCATTCATCCTCAAACCCTTCAAAGCCTGGTACATAGAGCATTTGCGAAGTTATGAGCTAACGAGTTACTGCACTTCTGAACTGCAGGTTGTGGAACACCAGGAGCTTAATGGATACCATCCACTTTATCCTTATGTCAGAGCTGGCAAGTTAAATATCACACCAAAAACCTTCTTGCTTCACTAAGGTACATTTGATTTTTTTAGGTGTTCACATTAAAATATGTAATCATCAATCAAATTAATAACATCTTTTTACTTTTTACCCAGTTGGAGAGAAACCCTGGAATTTTCTATTCCTATTTCAAAATGCTGTTCCGCGTGATCATCTCCCCACAGAACATTCAAAAAGTTAGACTTGATCCTGTTCCAGATTCTGTTGATGGCCTCAAGCTTGAACTCAAAAGCAAGCTCCAGCTGAAAGATTCTTTTGACCTTCAATATGAAGATGAAGACTTCCATGATTTCTGTAACCTTACCTGCGTAGCTGATCTGCCCAAAGACAAGGTGACACTGAAGGTCCTTTTCACCTTTCCAGATACATTGTCAGACTCCAGTTTAGACACTACAATTTTAGGTGAATCGTCATCTCCATCAACTTCTTCACCCAGCATCCATTCAGAGTTATCTGCCGCCCGTTCTCAGCCATGGCCAACCACCTTTCCCATCCCTGTTTTTACTTATGATGTGGAGCTGAGGCTAAGACAAGGTAATGAGGCATTTCGAAAGGATGGAACACTTCTGTCAATTCCCAGAGACATTAAGATTGAAATTCTTGAGAAACTCGCAGAAAATATATACTCATACAAAGCCTATCCTGGGAATGAAGAGATTGAGAGTGTAGCGGCTGCCTTAATTGAAAAACACCCCTGTCTCAAAGAGCCAAGCTCCACATCTGGGTGGTATGGGTGGAAAATTAGTTTGAAGTTTAAAATGGGCAACTACAGACAAAAGCTGAGAGATGCTGGTTGTCAGGAACTGAAAGTGAATTCTGAAAGGAGAGGTCTTGGGGAGACAAGAGGAAAGCGAAACAAAGTCAAGAAACCAAGACGCTGTGAAACTAATTTTCTACCAGATCTACCTCAGGGCAAAGACCGGGAAAGTCTAGAAAAGGAAAGAGAGCAAATGGCTGTGGAGATGATGAAGAGGACTCCAGACATTACATTTGTTGATGCTGCTATGAGCAGCACGTATTCTTTGAGAAGACAAGAAGTCGTTGATGAGGAGCCACCAGTGTCACAAATGAAAATCCGATGGCCAGCAATTTTCACTGAGAGACAGGTAAATTGTGTTTATTTGTTTCTGTGTGCTTTGAATTAATCAGAAAATCTTGGGCTGTGAAAGTTGTGATGTTCTATTAGAAAGATATGGGCAAACTTAATATCCTAAGATTATGTTGAGTGATTTTTTTTTTTTTCTTGTTAATGTTTTAAGACTGTCCCTGAGATCTTTGTTCAATTTGTAAATGTATTTATGTTTTTATAGATCAGCAAAGAATTCACCAGGCTTGTGTCAAAGGATCTGAGCAAGTCCTTTTTGGAAGGCCTAGATGGTCATCTCTCAAAGCTGATACAGTTATTCCGATCAAAGCGTTATGAGGACATTCCAGAAATGACTTCAATACTGGAGAGCCTTGATAAGAATGTGAGTCAATTTATTTTAAAGCAGTCTTTCTCTCCACAAAATGACAATTCTGTGATCATTTACTCACTTACTCACTACTCACATCATAATTGATAGTGACATCTTTTCATACAATGACTTCAGAGTAAGCATCTAAAAAGTAACATATATAATTTCTATGTCATATTCAAAGTCTTCTGAAATCATACAATGTCTTTGTATGATGAAAACATAAAAATGTCAGTCTTTGTTTACAATGATGTTTTATTGTATTAGCTACTACATAAATATCAAGCCTCATTGGTTCTTGCCAGTCTTTTGATCAAATGGCATGACAGAAGAACTAATGAGGTTTGATTTTGTTGTTGTATGCTGTAGTAACATCAAAAATGATATGATCAGTTCATTACACAAACTTTTAAAACTTTTAAAATAGGCAACATAAGTTGTCCTTTATAGATCTTAACAGCCTAGCCATTGTTCATTTTCATTGTTATGAATATGTTTGCATGCGTTTGGACTGGCATGTTGGTGAGTAAATTACTTTAATCATCTTTGGTAACCTAACCTTTAAAATAATTTAAAGTGTTGTTACAACCCCAATGAATTTAAGGCAGGGGTGTCCAATCCTGCTCCTGGGGAGTTAACATCCTGCAGAGTTTAGCTTCAACCCAAATTAAACACACCTGAACCAGCTAATCAAGTTGTTTAGCAGGATCACTACAAACCTCCAGGCAGGTGTGTTGAATCAGGTTGGAGTTAAACCAACCATCTAACCCTCCAGGAGCAGAATTAGGCTGCTTTCACACTGGGCTTGTTTGCTGCGGTCCGAGCCCGAGCGCGATTGTTCCCGGCGACCCCCGCAGCGTTGGTCTGGTTTCACACTCAACTGGATTCTATCAAACCCTGGTGCGTTATTACGTCATCACAAACGTGCATGACGCATGATAGAAAACAGAACGTGGGTCAATATATATATATTTTTTTTTTTATTAATTCAGTGCTATTATGCGCAGCTGAGTGAACAACACAGGTTTACTGTGTGTGTGATGCATAAGGTGGTTTTCCGCTGCTTGCAAACAAACTCTTTTGAGGAGACAGTGGATTTCCAAATTTGTTGTCCTGATTCCACACGCTATGCACGAACACACTGAAGGCTAACTCTCGCTCGTATCCAAGGTAAATCATCAACACTATCATCCCTTACATGTATTATATGCAACTAAATACATCATAATAAGCTTTAAACGCATGCGCAGGTCACATTACTTCCTGAACAAGTGCGCACCCGAGTCCGTGTTGCTTTCACATTCACCCGAACCGCGGCACGGTTCGAGTGCAACCGAACAAAGACCACTTCCTCCAGGTAGTCTTGGCTTCGGTACCCCAGTGCACACCAGAGTCCACATGACAGCGTTCACATTATGATTTTGTTATGTGGACTCGGGTGTGCACTGGGGTACCGAAGCCAAGACTACCTGGAGGAAAGCAACACGGACTCGGGTGCACACTTGTTCAGGAAGTAATGTGACCTGCGCATGCGTTTAAAGCTTATTATGATGTATTTAGTTGCATATAATACATGTAAGGGATGATAGTGTTGATGATTTACCTTGGATACGAGCGAGAGTTAGCCTTCAGTGTGTTCGTGCATAGCGTGTGGAATCAGGACAACAAATTTGGAAATCCACTGTCTCCTCAAAAGAGTTTGTTTGCAAGCAGCGGAAAACCACCTTATGCATCACACACACAGTAAACCTGTGTTGTTCACTCAGCTGCGCATAATAGCACTGAATTAATAAAAAAAAAACTATATATTGACCCACGTTCTGTTTTCTATCATGCGTCATGCACGTTTGTGATGACGTAATAACGCACCAGGGTTCGATAGAATCCAGTTGAGTGTGAAACCAGAGCAACGCTGCGGGGGTCGCCGGGAACAATCGCGCTCGGAGTCCATAAGACCGCAACAAACGAGCCCAGTGTGAAAGCAGCCTTAGACACTCCTGGTTAAGTGACATGAGCTGGTTACATCCACTATTAAATCTTATTTTGGTGCTGAACAAAAAGGTAACAAACAACAGTTGTTGTACCACATCACTGGTAATTTATTTACAACAAAAGTATACAAGTATACATATTTGAAATTAATGTTTTTATTTTTCAAGACAGGGAGGGGGTGAAAGGATAAATGAAAAGAAAAACAAATGATTGAACCAATAAAGCAGGTACTTTAACCATTCTATATTTTACAGACAACAAACCAAAGAATGAGGACTGCAGCATTGCTTGGCCTGCCGTGGTACATGCGAGAGACTCCTTCTAAATTCATGAAGATATGCGAGGTAAGCTGAAACCTTTAAAGGAGAACTCCGGTCAATTTTAACATTGAGCTCATTTTTTTGTACATTTGGAGTGCTGTCAATACATAGAACAACGACAAAAATCGGTGTTGCCTACACCGAGTTATTCTATTTTTAAAATTTGCACCCTGTTGACTTCAATGGGGCAAGTACTAAACCTGCTTTTAGGCTCTTAACATCCTTGATGTGTCATTACAAGTGCACAGAAAATGTGAGTGATTCCTTCTGAGTGAACACGAGTGGATCTGACTGCAGTAGATGTGAAAGATATGTATAAAAATGATGTTATTTAAGCCAGCGCAAATACCTGTTTACATCCTGTTTTTCGGTTGAAGTCCAAAGTAGTCGATTGCCGAGTTCACGCGCATAGGTTTAGTTACCTATGATCACGCGCGTGAACTCGGCAATCGACTACTTTGGTACTTGCCCCATTGAAGTCAACAGGGTGCAAATTTTAAAAATAGAATAACTCGGTGTAGGCAACACCGATTTTTGTAGTTGTTCTCTGTATTGACAGCACTCCAAATGTACAATAAAATGAGCTCAATGTTAAAATTGACCGGAGTTCTCCTTTAAGGCTAAACAAGGGAAAATTGAACATTAGATCTCTTAATTTGCAGGGGTGTGGGGACTTTAAATTGTTTGTGAAATTGGTTTTAAGTAATAGTACCTTAATTTTGTTTTCATTCTACAAAGCCCAGTGACCGTGAAGAGGATGTGATCAAGGGTGTGGTGATCGGAATCCTAGTGGTTGTGGAAAATGTGATGGAGCCTCTCCCAGAATTCTACAATGACGTTGCCCTGGTGATTGAGGAAGAAGTGGTGATGCGTCACCTGAGTGACATACCTAATGCTTTTCTGAACCTGATGGGCCTGGTGTATGCATTAAACCTTGACTACCCAAAGGAATTAAAATTCACTTTTGAAGTGATACAGCGCCTGTTCATTGGAGTTGGATCAGACTCATGCACCGCAAGAGTTCACTCTTTGAAGAGCAAGTTGCTGAGATAAGAAACTATTTTCTCCTTCTTGCTACTATTAGCACTTAAACTGTTACACTGTTTTAAAGATTAAGACCATTGTTATTTTAGATTTCATTGTTTTAAGTGTAACATTGGTATTCTTGAATTGTTTTTCAAACAGACTGTTTTCTTGTTACCTTGTCCTGCTTCTCTTTCCTTGTCATGTTTGATGTTTGATTGGGAATTGAAGACACTATTTTATTTTAAGTTGTTAAACACAGCTTTATAGTGAATTCTTCTTGTACTCTTGTTCCTGTAAGGAAAGTATCTGATAATGACAAGGAGAGTTATTTGTACTATTTTGGCTCTAAAATGGGTCTGTGTTTTTTTTTTTTTTTCAAACAGACTGTTTTCTTGTTACCTTGTCCTGCTTCTCTTTCCTTGTCATGTTTCTACGAATTACAATTGAAGACACTGTTTTTAGACAGTTTAATGTGAATTTTTTCAACACAGCTTTTATTGTGAATTCTTCATGTACACTTGTTCCTGTAAGGAAAATATCTGATAATGACAAGGAGAGTTATTTGTACTAAAATGGGCATAGAGAAGTTTGCACGTGTTTCTGTGAGCTGTATATTTTAACATTGTTATTCTAAAAAGAATTTCAAACAGACTGTTTTCTTGTTCCCTTGTCCTGCTTCTCTTTCCTTGTCATGTTTGACGTTTGATTGGGAATTGAAGACACTATTTTATTTGAAGTTGTTAAACAGCTTATAGTGAATTCTTCATGTACACCTTTTCCTGCAATGAAAATATCTGATAGTGACAAGGAGAGTTATTTGTACTATTCTCTAAGATGGGTCTGTGCATAAAGAAGTTTGCACATGCTTGTGTGAGCTGAATATATGTGAGGGTTTTTCTTGTGATGTTTTCATATCTTTGCAAGCTAATAGTTTTTGGGTGCAGTGCATCTGTTTAAAAAATAAATGCTGAGAGTTTCAATTTTGCAGCTGTGTTGATTTCATTTAAAAATCTGGTTGCAGGTAGATATCTAGAACTTCTTGTCAAAGCAAGCAATGAAGTCTAGTAAACTCAAAAAGTTAAGTTGTGATGTTGATGAAAAATTACTATTTTATGTCAATTAGACTTGGTTAATGGTTGTGAAAACATGCAAAATTAAGTTCAACCAATATGTTTTTAAGTTGACTTAACAAAAAAATCTAAATGCTTATTAATTGATACAGTACGTTGGCCCAATTTACTGCAAGTTATTTCAACAAATACATATAAGTTGAGTGAACTTAACTCCTAATGTTGGCTAAACTTAACTGAGTCAATGCAATAAGATGACTTGACCAAGTCAAGTTGTGTCAACAAATCATTTATGCGAACAAAATTAAACGAATTATTGAAAGAAATTGGGATTTATTGAAAAGTGATAGTGTTCATAGGGAAGCCCTTCCAGATGCTCCAACCATCAGCTTTAGAAGAGCACCAACCTTAAATGATAAACTGGTTCAAAGTCATCTTTCCCCCATACAACAAAAAACATGGCTCTTTAACAGAAAAGGTAACTATAAGTGTGGACACTGTAATCATTGCAATAATATGACTAATGCTAATTTTTTCATTGACATCTCCTCTGGACGTAAGTTTTATATAAATTCGTTCATTAATTGCAATACTTCATATGTGGTTTACAGACTAGTATGCCCATGTGGTTGCTTTTACATCGGGAGAACTAAGCGTAAATTAAAGGTAAGACTTGCTGAGCATAAATACGCAATAAGATCTGGAAATCCTCAATATCCTATGGCAGTACATTATAAAGATGCAAACCATGGAAGTTGTAACTCCCTTAAAATCATAGAGCATATTGAAAATTCTATTAGAGGAGGTGATAGGCTAAAGAAACTCTTGCAAAGAGAATCATTTTGGATTTACACTTTGAAAGCTACATGTTTCCCTGGTCTAAATGGAGAACTAGATTTTGTTCCTTTTTTGTAATTTAACACTTCTTTTAAGATGAGTGGCTATATATCTTTAGTAGTAAGTTTTTTCTTTTCTTTTTTTTTAGTTTTTTTTTTTGTAGAAATGTATTTTCTTTGTAGTCAGATTTACTAGTTTAATCATTTAAGTTTTTTTTTTTTTTTTTTTCTTCTTCTCAATGTATTTTTTCTTAGTAGAAATATATGCTTTTTCTCTGTAGTTAAAATTTAACAGGACTAATGATTGTAAGTAATTATTGTGACACTAGTCATCCAATCATGTGACTTCTTACCTGCTCAACCCAAGCAGCTGTTATTTATTACTTGATTACTGGCCTTAATAAGGAAGTGAGCTGTTTGTCAAAACACTTCAAGCCCTGACGAAAGCCTTGTTGGCTGAAACGCGTAGGCATGTTTTTATTTTTATACTAGCCATGGATTAATAAAGGCTTTTTAATCTTCATCCTCCTGAGTGCCTCAGACCTTTTTCTCAAAATTCTAACCAACATCCTCTTGTTATTTCCACTGAGCAATATAATCCTTCAGACAAAAAAAAAAACAACATTTTGCTGTAGCAAATTCACAAACAGTTTTCGTTCAAAATTATAGAATGATGTACCAGCAGCTCTCATACAAACATAATGCTTGTGGAATTACGCATATTCTGAATAATTAGTAACATACAAAGCCACTTTTATTCACAACTAAATAATAAAGAGTTATGACTTGAAATGTTTGCTGTATACCACAATCAAAAACAGCTTATTCAAAAAAAGTGAATGAACATCTGCAGAGAGCACAGTCAAAATAACTTTTTGTGACTGGCATTGCACATATTGCAGGGCAGTATAATGTACGTATAACAGATCGGTTTACAGCATGATGTGAAAACTAAACAATACAGAAAGCAGCTCTCATACAAAAAATACTAGATAGGTAACAACGAAATTGCCAGTTTTCCATACGTTAGCTTTTAACGAAGAGGGTGCCGTTAGAATTTGGCGCTCAGCCATCATGCGTCTCTGTTATGTGCGCGTCTCTGTTGTGCACACCACAGACTGTCCGCGCACTGCACGTCCGCTTTAGAGTTCCGCCTTTTGCGTTTCGTCAATATTAGGAAAAAATACATATTTTTTTTAGAATATCGATTTTTGACATTTGTGAATCGATTCAGAATCGTACACGTCCGCATCGCGATGCATCTAAGAATCGATTTTTTCCCCCACCCCTAGGAACGGGGTCCAATCAGGGGCCAATCAGATTTCAGCAGGGGCCAGGGGCCTGCCCTGAAGCCATCCTAGCTGTATATGACATTCTTCTTTCAGACAAACACAATCGAAGTTATATTAAAACATGTCATACAAAATCAGTTGAGTTTGCTTCCGTTGCAATTTTTGACCTTTTTGTCTTAAAATGACAGGTTTAATTACTCTGGGGCATTTTTTGCCACTTTAACATGAATTTGGGGGCATTTTTATTTATATTGGTGGCATGTTAAAGCCCACATTAATTTCCAGCCCTGTGTACATTACCAAAATTTTACTTTCTTGATATGTTTTCAGGTATGGAGACTTTATCTGGAAAAAATCAGCTGAATCTGGTGCTGTGTGGAAGAGATACAACAGTTAAGGTCACTATGTCAAAAGTTTTACGAGGGAAATCTTCATGTCAGAAAGCGAACAGTGAAGTACGTGAGACTAGTAAAGTTAAACTTTATGGCCATGAGATCAATCTGGTGGAGCTTCCAGCTCTCGATCAGCTCTCAGAGGAGAAAGTGATGCGTCAGACTGTCTTTGGTGTGTCTCTGTGTGATCCTGGAGTTCATGTTTTCCTTATCATTGTTCCTGATGCTCCACTCAATAATGAAGACAAAGCAGAAATAGAGAAGGTCCAGAAGATATTGTGTTCCAGAGAGCATATTATGGTACTTTTCACATCCAAGCCTGACCCTGCTAGACCAGTGAAAGAGTCTGTTAAATCCAGCACAGAATCTCAGCAGTTAATCAGTGGTGATCAGTACAGAGTGATGGAGCTAAAGGAACCTGAAAACTCAAGCCATATCTCAGAACTACTGAAATATATTAAGAAAATGAAGACTGAACCATATTCAGCACAGATGTTTGTGAAAGCTCGAGAGAACAGAGCCAGACGTGAAACTGAGGAGAAATATAAAGAAGAACTGAAGAGACTGGAGAATGAAAATAAAGAGTTAAAGCAGAAGATTCAGTTAGAAGGTTAGTGCATTTTAAGAAGACTGAATATTTTGAGAGTGTTCTTGTAACACAAATCTGTTAGCTGGGAACATGATACTTTAATATTGAAAATGTTATGTTTGCTTGGAATAAATTACATAAACACTCAGTGTCTTATTGATTGATTGAGTGATGAATAAAGTCTTTAAGTTCATGCTTTTTAAGTTTTTGGTTCCAATTTTAACACCTGCAGTGAAGTTTATCACTAATCACATGATATTAAAGGGATACTTCACCTCTGGGAAGATGAATGTGTATTTAAAATAGGTCATTTAAGTAGAAGAAATGTGGAGAAATTTTTGAATTTGGAGCTTTCTAGACTGAGAAAAGCCAGAAAATGTATTTTTGGCTTATGTGGATGAAAGACAACAACTCCCAGAATGCACTTGCTTCGCTGCCTTAGGAGGCCACGCCTACCGGTTAGAGAGCACAGTTGAAAACAACAAGGCTAGCCTAAGTAAGTGATGAGTTTGCCAGGGATTTAGAGACCCAAAATGTCCGGGATTCGGCTTTTGCGTTCTACAGTCGCCATTCATCATGTTTACTGTGGCGAGCAGGACGAGGCTGACGGCCGCGGGAGAACGGCGCGAGGCCGGTGCCTCATTACTGAGACGCGCCGGGTCTCGCATCTCTCACGGAGGAGCGGAAATTTTCTTAGCAAGGGTAAAACGCACATCAACCGATCACTTGTTTAGCGTTCATGTAAACACTACAGTCAGATTCACCGATCGGAATTAATTCAGTTAGATTGAAACGAGAGGTGTGCATGTAAACAATGAATGGCGACCGCAGAACGCAAAAGCTGAATCCCGGACATTTTTAACAGTCTCGCCCGCCGGACAAGTCCGGGAAAAGGAAGATGGTAACCCCTACTTACTCAGCTTTCTCCTATTATTCAGCTTTCTCCACAGAACAAGAGCATGCTAGCTTAGCTTCCAAAGAAAGACGGCTGATACTGTGTACATTCTGTGTGAGATCCCACCCTGTATGGGTGGGTTGTAAACATGCGGAACAACGCCATCTACTGGCTGTAGTCTTTAGCCTCTGGACAGAAAATCCTCCGATGACGCAAAATGACGATTTTTGCGTCATCGGAGGATTTTTTCCAGACAAAAAATACATAAATCTCTCCTCTCAGGGGGATATGAGGGGGGAAAGCATGGTAATTCGAAAATACTACAGGTTTTCTACTAATACAAAGCTTAATGCTAAATCCTGAAGTAACCCTTTAATACATGTATATATGCATTATTTTCAGGTGCTGAATGTGAAGCAGATGATCAGGAGTGTCTGAGGATTGTGCTGATCGGGAGTTCAGGAAGTGGAAAGAGTGCAACAGGAAACACTATTCTGGGAAGAAATGAGTTTGTGAGTGAATTAAGCACAGATTCAGTGACGACTGTGTGTGAAAAGAGAGTTGGTGAAGTTGATGGTCGATCAGTAGCTGTTGTTGATACTCCAGGACTCTTTGACACGACACTGGCACATGATCAAGTGATGGAGGAAATAATGAAATGTGTTTCACTGTCATCACCTGGACCTCATGTGTTTGTCATTGTGTTGAGTGTGGGAAAATTCACCAAGAAAGAAACAGAAACTGTAGATATGATAAAGAAGATCTTTGGTCATAAATCTGCTCAGTTCAGCATTGTTCTGTTCACTAGAGGAGACGATCTGAAGAATGAGTCCATACAAGATTATGTGAAGAGAAGTAAGTCTGCAGAACTGAAGAAACTGATCAGAGATTGTGGAAACAGATTCCTGGTGTTCAATAACAGAAAAACAGAAAAAACAGACAAAACTCAAGTAACTCAACTATTGAACATGATAGAAGAAGTCAAGAAAACTAATCAGGGTCGATACTTCACTAACAGCATGTTTGAGGAGGCAGAGATGTCCATTAAAAAGGAGAATGGAGGAAATACTGAGAGAGAGATAAATAGAAATTCAGGCTCAGAGAGAAGAGTTACAAGCTAAATATGACATGGACACACTGTTAACTCTTGCTGTAAAAAAAAGGCCAAATTCTGACAGTATCATACCATTTCCATTAAAACAGTAATATACCGTAGAAAACAATGCAAGTGTCATGTAGAAGCTACTTGTTAAACTAATCCACCTGATGCAGGAGCTTTTCTATTCCATAATCTTATTTGTTAAAATAATTAAAGGGATACTTCACCTCTGGGAAGATGAATGTGTATTTAAAATAGGTCATTTAAGTAGAAGAAATGTGAAGAAATTTTTGAATTTGGAGCTTTCTAGCCTGAGAAAAGCCAGAAAATGTATTTTTGGCTTATGTGGATGAAAGACAACAACTCCCAGAATGCACTTGCTTCGCTGCCTTAGGAGGCCACGCCTACCGGTAAGAGTGCGTAGGCTAGCAACAACAATAGCTAGCCTACGTGATGAGTTTGCGAGGGATTAGAGATCGTCCAAAATGTCCGGGATTCGGCTTTTGCGTTCTACAGTCGCCATTCATTCATGCTTACTGTGGCGAGCAGGACGAGGCTGACGGCCGCGGGAGAACAGCGCGAGGCCGGTGCAATGATTTCTGAGACGCGCCGGGTCTCGCATCTCTCACGGAGGAGCGGGAATTTTTCTTAACAATGGTAAAACGCACATCAACCGATCACTTGTTTAGCGTTCATGTAAACACTACATTCAAATTCACCAATCGGAATGAATTCAGTTAGATTGAAAGGTGTGCATGTAACGTTAAACAATGAATGGCGACCGCAGAAAGCAAAAGCTGAATCCCGTACATTTTGAACGATCTCGCCCGCCGGACAAGTCCGGGGAAAGGAGGATGGTTACTTACTCAGCTTTCTCCTACTATTCAGCTTTCTCCACAGAACAAGAGCCTGCTAGCTTAGCTTCCAAAGAAAGACGGCTGACACTGTGTACATTCTGTGAGTGAGATCCCACCCTGTATGGGCGGGCTGAAAACATGCGGAACAACGCCATCTACTGGCTGTAGTCTTTAGCCTCTGTCCAGAAAATCCTCCGATGACGCAAAATGACGATATTTGCGTCATCGGAGGATTTTTTCCAGACAAAAAATACATAAATCTCTTGTCTCAGGGGGATATGAGGGGGGAAAGCATGGTAATTCGAAAATACTACAGGTTTTCTACTAATACAAAGCTTAATGCTAAATCCTGAAGTAACCTTTTAAGGTCCCAAACATTTTTTTTCTTTTTTTTTTTTGACATGGGTCCTGAAACTGCAGCCACCACTATATCATCCAGTTCGATAGGTGGCACTGTCACTAAAAACTAGGGTCCTAGATCTAGGTTCCTGAATCTGCAGCTGTGCAGAAGCATAACATTGAATACTGACACCTGTGTTTATACACCGGAGCTCATGCAACTACTGTTATGGTAACGGGTGTGGACAGGGTTTCCGGACAGCATAAGCTAGGCGCTTAGCGAATCACAACACACTGGGCCAAGCTGACCAATCAGAGCCCATTGTGTATTTCAGGAAAGCTGTTTTACCACCCCTTTAAGAAAACTTTTTATTTTATTATTGATGATGATACACAGTCAGGTTTTATGCGTAGACACATTTCAAATAATATGGTAGAAGAAAATCCAAGGCACTCTTCTTTTAGAAATTAATAAAAAGCCTTTATTTGACTGGCTATTTCATGTTAGAAAATTTAAAAGACATGGGGGAAAAAACAACCCACGCGTAGCGGCACAAACAGCCTTCTTCAGGGTATTCAAATAATATTCGGTTGGATAGGCCTTGTTGATTACCCACATTTATACCAAGATGAGAGTTCCATTCTTTTCTTAGAGTGCCATATAATGCCTTCGACACTGTTGATCATTTCATATATTTGGCCCTAAAATGGTAAATGGACTGCATTTATATAGCGCTTTCACAGACCTATAGCCACCAAAGCACTTAACATATAGCCTCACATTCACCCATTCATACACCGACGGCGGTGTCAGCCACGCAAGGCACCATCCAGCTTGTTGGGAGCAGCTGGGGTTAGGTGTCTTGCTCATGGACACCTCAACACTTGGTCAAGTGGAACCGGGGATTGAACCACCGGTTTGTAGACAACCTACATGAACCACTGAGCCACTGAGCCACTGCCCACTACTTTTCACAAACAGATGTTATTGGAATTTAATCTATAAACAAAACTTCTCTCCAAACGGGTGCGTTATCTGGAATAATAAGCACATTATGTATGAATCTAAGTCTTTTATTTCTTATGAATTGATTTTGTAATGATATAGTTTTTGTTAGACAACTGTATATATATGTAACCATGAAGGACTTATGTCGATCTATTCTCAATTTCTTTCTAAATATATATTCCAGTTACTCTTAAATATTTTGCTGTGGTTCTGGATGCTGTTCCCTCTGGTCTAAAAATTCTTCTTAAAAATACCTGTCCTCCGCTCTCTCCAAACTCGATGGATCCTGCTAATACTGAAGTAGGCCATATCTGTTTCTTTCTTTCCTATATTAAAAATAATAATCGTCGTGTACAGGCTTTGTTTCAAAGGGATATTGTCTCCAGACCTGCTATCATATCATTTTGAAATGGTTGTGTTGATAGTCTGATGTGGAATAAATCTGGAATCTTCCTCAAAAATATTTAATCAAACAAAATCAAAGAAATGTCGCTTAAACTCATTTATAAATATTTCCTTTTTAATTAGTATCTCGTGAACAGATTTAATTGTTATATTGATTCATCTTGTACATGTTGTGATCTACATGATGAAGCATTTTATCCTTTCTTTTGGAGTTGTCCTCATTCAGTTTGTTTTTGGTCAGATTTCTGTTCCTTTATTAAGGCTCTTATGCCCAGCTTTCAACTGTGCTTTAAAAATGTGTTTTTTTTTTGTTTTTTTTTTCTCTTATGACAAATCTTATCACACAGCAAAAAAGCCAGTGTACATTTAACTTTGAGTCAAATTTAACACTCCTGAAATGTATATATGACTCCCCAGTCAACACTATGATCTCACAGTGATGTCACCATGTGGTCACAACGCCAGCAATGTGAGTTCACAGTGTTCTAAAAGTGTAACCTCACAGCGCTCTCACTGTGTGCTCAAACTATGACCACAATATGAGCTCATCCCAGCTAGAAATGTTATTGTTCTATGAATGTTTTGAGAGCATTATGTTATGTTTTTCTATTTTTAATTTTTAATATTTTCTGTAGCTAATTTTATTTTTGTCACCAGAATGTTCTGCTAAAAGGTAGGATAACACTCTCTATAAACATTTCAAACATGTTTAGTGATGACATTGATAGAACATTATCCCCCCTAACATTCTTAGACAGTTATAGCGGGAAGTTTCAATGTTTAGAAATTATGTTTAAGAGGTTTACATGTTGAAGTTTGTTTGATGAGTTTGGTTTGGTCACCATTGTAGAGGTCAGTGTTTGCTGTAGTTGGGCTCTTTGGTCTTGACTAGGACTGGGCGATTTAAATCGCGATATTGTTATGCGCATCTCGTCAGTAAAGCCGGTTCCTTGAATAGTAGTAAATCACCATCACCTGCTTTCAGATGGAGCGGCATTTACTACAAAGAACCGTAGTTAATTGACAAGCTGAGCCATATCGCATTAATATTGCGGACGTATCGCCAGTGATAATTAATGCGATATGGCTCAGCTTGTCAGTTAACTACGGCTCTTTGTACACAGCAAAAACTCCAGTGTTAAATTAACACTCCTGGGAGTGTATATGAGTCCACACTCAAGAGTGTTTAAGTTAATGAGATAATTAAGTGATTAATTTAGTGATGATTGAACATTATTGAAGTCACCTGATGTTAACAAGCAGAATCACTGAAGGAGAAAATCACAAATTGTAAGTTACCGTTATGACGATCAATGGTTGCTTTAGTTGGGCTCTAGACCCATATATTATTAACTTTAGATTTTGTTTGTCTGTTGTTTCTGAATTATAATCACCAGTTGAACAAAGAAAAAAGTGATCTGATGGTGTTGGTTATATTATGACAATCATCATTTGAACTTGATCACTGAACTCATTAAAATCCTTCTTTCTGACTTCGATTTATGTTGTTGGTTAGTGAATCTGCATAAATGCCCAGAATTTTTGATATAATATAAAGGATTTCTTAAAAGTTGTTAAAAAAAAAAATTCTTTTAGGCACACACAGATGTCAAGATTCAGTCTATGCATCTCAACAATGGTGAGGAGCAGAATATTCAATTAGGAAAAGTAAATTGACAATTCAGATCATAATTTATTCATACCGCAATGCATGATGGGAGCCATTAATGAGTTGTGATTGGTGGCAGCCACTGCAACATGCTTTATTATTGTCACCATTGTTGAGATTCACAGGCTGATTATTGATGTCTGTGTTTTAAATGAATGTATTTGAATGCCTTTTGATCAGAACAATGTTTATTAAATATTTTTAATTATAAATAAAGTATTGATAATCATAGGCTAAAGAATCACTAAACTGCAGCTAACAGTTTAATCCAAACTATCTCAATAAGCTTTCTTTTTCAGATCACAGCATGATTATGTCAAAACATAACCAACACTATAAGAAAACATTTTACTTTGTTCATTTAACTGTTATAAATCAATAACAGCAAACAAACAACAGTAAATATTAAGTAAAGACAAGAACAGCTTAATAAAAAAAATATAGAATATTGATGGGCGGCGCTAGGGCTGGAGAGCCAGAGAGAGAAACAGAATGTTTTTATTAAAGCCCCGAATATTTTGTTAAATTGTCTTTCTCATAGAGCAAAACAATTAATCAGAAAAACAAATGTGAATAAGATTACAGCGGCCGCGATTACCTAATCATGAACAGTGCATATTACATTTTTATTTAGGCTATATTTTTCCCTTTGCATAAAGGTACTTTTGACGTGCTTTTGCAGCGTTGAGCATTGTTGTAGCCAATCAGAGACATGTCTGTTGATCACATCGGCCAAACAGAGGCGTTTAAATGAGTCTCTGTGCTGAAGATGTGTTTTGCGTGAGCTCATGAGTTCACGTTCGCTTTTGACTCCAAACCTGTCATTATTATTGGCAATAAACTTAAGATGCAAATAAGAGCTTCACTTGATATTATTATGGATGCTGCTCTGATGCACTACATTACGCAACGCTCTGTTTGTTGTTAGGAAGACTAAAAGTTCAGCAGTCCAGCTCATCAATATCAAAATGATTAACGTTAAAGAAGTTAACGAATGCCTGGTAAAATGTAAGTAGATCATTTTTTTTTATATTTGACTGTTTTACAATGGAAAAGTTCAACTACCGACACTATCCGGTGACGAAAATTACTCAACTTTTTTTTCTTTCTTTTTTTATTATTAAATTTTGCCGTTTTGAATTGAAAATATGCTATAATTTCCTTGATTCATTTAGAGAGAATGCATGTTTAATTAAAAATAATAAATAAGTTGCAAATAGTTACAATTATTTCACTAATACAACAAGACTTTCTTTTTCTTTATTTTTCACTTAAATCACTTTTATGATTAATTAATTCCTTTAAATAAAAATACCCAATTTTAGTTTGGGCTGAAGCACCGAATATCCAATGCCCTTAGAACCACCCCTTAATCCATAATTTTACTGATGGGTGCCGATGACGTCTCGGCCGTGACCCTGTTGTGTTCCAGTGGCTCCATCGCCGCCCATCTACGTTACACCGACATTACGTTACAACTCACAATACAGTGCCAGTTAGGAGATCGATCATTTGATTAGCTAAGCAGTCCTAAATCCAATTCCTCTCAGATATCACAGCAATGAAACCAGCTTGTGAATTATTCCTGTTGTGAATTAAAAACCGTTGTAGTGTGTAAGGGCATGATTAAACAATAACTACTGTAGTTAAAAAGTGTTTTTGTGTTTGTTTTGTTAAAGCAATTCATATATAGGGATTCCCATGTACCGTCTACCCCTGCCACCCTGCCAAGACCTCTTGCCACCCCTTTGCCCCCCCATGTAAAATTTTCTAGATCCGCCACTGCATAACGGTGATTAGTATTTCCATTAGTTGGGCTCTTAACTCTCAGTATATCTTTTGTCTGTTTTGGCTGCTCTGACAGTGTGTTTGTCAAACACATTTGCAGCAGCAAAGAAAGCTAAAGTGAAACAAGATCAGGAGATGATGGTTACCTGTTGATGGTTTCATAATCATCATTTATTCCATAAATTCCATGAACCGTGGGAACCTACATTAACTGAATAAGCCATTTGTTGTATTTTAAAGTTGTTGTTGTTCACTGAGTGGCGCTGTGACTCAGTATAATTACACATGAGCAACAAGTGTGTGTGACTCAGTATAATTACACATGAGCAACAAGTGTGTGTGACTCAGTATAATTACACATGAGCAACAAGTGTGTGTGACTCAGTATAATTACACATGAGCAACAAGTGTGTGTGAGTTGTTAAATGGGAAGCACAAGCACAAGATGGATGAGACTCGTATGCTGTGTCTACAAGGTATGGACTTTGTGTGTACGTGTTTGTGATCAAGGAAAAGCCATGATAAGTTTTAAGACAATGTTTAATGGAGCACAATAAAGAAAGACATTTGTTCGCATCTACATCTGTCTGCATGGTTATACGCATTCTAAACTTGCACACTCTTATTAGAAAAGCCATTACAATGAGTGTTAAACAAATGCACCAGTTATAAATCTGACATTCAAACTTTAATTAGTTAGCACAAAGAGCTAACTTATTAAAAAAATAAGCATTCCAATTAATCCAGTGGAAAATAAGAGCATGTAAAAAGCAAAAGTATTATCCTAAAGCGATATCAGTTTTGATATAGAGTCTGAATGCTTTGCATAGAATGTCTGAATGTTGCTTTGCTACAGCACACATCTGAAACTCAGCTCCTGGAGGACCATCATCCTGCAGAGTTTAGCTTTAATTACCAGGAAGTTTCTTATAATCCTGAATACCTTGATCACATAATCATCATGTGACCTCACACTGCTGGGGTCAGGTGACCTCTGACCTCTGTCTGTCCAGATCCAGGCTGCTGATGATGTCATTCCTCTGCTGGATGATTGACAGCAGGTGTGACATGAGCTGATGTTCCCGCTGTCTGTCATCAGAGCTCCAGTCTTGTTCTGGACAATCACACACACATTCATCATAAGCTATAAACTACAGACACTTTATACTTAATATACACTGGAAAAAGTGATTTTTTTATTCCAGTACAAATATCTAAACTTTCATAAATCAAGATATATTTATTTTAGGAGTGAGGCCGGTGAAGCGATGTTAATGAACGACACTTGTGTGACGACACCAGAAGGGTGAAAGGAGGAGTGATGACAATATTTACGTTGTGTTTTATTATATTTATATGCCACAGTCGTCCATGAGGGGCTGCTGCTTTCATTTTGTTGTTTGTTTATTCTGTCATTATAGTTACATTCGTAGTTAAATCTTGTTAAATGATACATTGATCAAAATAAGGTGAGACTGCAAGGCTAGAGAGCACAGGGACTAACAGACTTGGGACCATTAGACTCGGAACATCCAAACATTGGACCACTGGACTTGGAAACACTGGGACAACTTAGCATGGGACCACAGGACTTGGGAAAACCAGGCCACTGGACTTTGGACAACCAGACATGGGTCCATTGGACCACTGAACGTGGGTCCATTGGATATGGTACCACTGGACTTGGACCGGAATTGGAACAACTAGACAACTGGACTTGTGAGAACGGGCCGTTGGACCATTGGACTTGGTAAAACCAGGCTAGGGAGCACTGGGACCACTGGACTTAGGAACTCAGAGTCCTCTTCCCCTCTCCTTTTCCTCCACATAACCTTAATGAGGAGCAAGCATGATGGAGTACTGGGTGCCTCTTCTGGTAAGGGAACTGATGGATGGTCAATAAGGAGGGCCTGATGGCAGCAGTCTGTGAGATGTAATGATATTAGATTATGTTGTTCCCTGAGATAACCACTAGATGTCACTATATGGTAATGGGTGTGTTGTAATGGAAGTTGTAATGGAGTTGAAATGGAGAAGACTAGTAGAAATTTAAAGGGAGTCCCGGTGGTTCCCGCGTAGCCTAAACAACTGAATAAGAATTTTTATGTGCAAATCTGTCAGTCCTGCCCACGGTGTTTCTTCCAGCTGATACGTGCGCACACAGACACAGACACACACACATTTGTCCTGCGTCCTGCCGGCGACAGTAAAATGTTTGTACAACAAGGATGTTGATTTGGACTAGCCTCGAGTATAGTTGGTGCTGCAGGGAGTAATGCCATAATAATAAAGTATAGTGGTAACGATATGCGTCTGTTCATTCATTCTTGTCAAAGTTACCCGCCGAATTGACAACACGCTGACGTCAGACGTATGTCCATTTACAAACCAATCAATGTTAAGATGCAGCCCATATAGATGATGACGACAGGACGCAAGTATGTCATGTAAAGTTTTTTAGTGTGCTCGCATAATTGCAATGTGAAACCAAACCAAAACTAACTGAATGTATACAATGTATCAAAACATGAACTTTGGTTCGGACCTCGGTGCATCACCCATTACTCAAATCATTCATAACTGATTGCTGTAATTTGTATTAATAGTATAACACACTTTCTATATGGAAATAAACTGCATGAGATCAGTGAGTCAGGCGCACTGTTTTATATAAGTCCACACTCAGAGTGTTTTAAGTAACACTGAAGCAGTGTAGAAGTTATTGAGATAATTAAGTGATTAATTGACTGATGATTGAGCATTATTGAAGACATCTGATATTAACAAGCAGAATCACTGAAGGAGAAAATCACAAATTTAGTCACCATTGTGTTGATCAGTGTTTGTTTTAGTTTGGCTCTTGACCCTTAAATTATTAACTTTAGATTTTGTTTGATTGCTGTAATTAAGTTATAACAGCCAGATGAATAAAGAGAAAAAGTGATCTGATGGTGTTGTGTTAGGACATAATCATCATTAGACCTGCATCACTGAATTCATTTAGAGCCTAAGTGGTTTACTCTATTGATCAGAGGTGGGAAATCCAGGGGTCAAAGAGTAGAAGTCCTGCCATATGTTTATTCCACCCATAAACTCAGTCATCTGATTTCACTAATTAGTTCTCTCTCCTGTCTGAATTAGCAAATCCAGGTGATTGGAACAAAATACTGAGGAGGACTTTTACTTTCTGAACCTGGACTTTACACCTCTGCATGGCAATGCCACAATTTCAGCCACAGCCTCAGATGAAATCCACTGAAGAGAAAAGAAGACATTAAATCTGTGAAGATCTCAGCAGAGGAGGATTAAACAACTCCACAAACAGCATTACCAGCTTCACTTATTACTAACCAGACTGACTTTATTTCTGTCAGACGTCTACAAAAGTTTTATTGAGAATTAACAGAGGTTTAACTCTAATGTGGTTCATTTGAAGTCACCATAACAGTGATTAGTGTTTCCACTAATGATATTATTGATTATAGCACTACTGTCCTTGTACAGCATATATTTAGCATTTTCAATGTAATCCAAAGGTTTTCATAAAAGTTGTTCTGATACAAAAACTTTGGTTTTTGTTTTATTTAGACTAAAGGCGTCGTAATAGGGCAGGCAATTTCCTGGGGCCCCGCATTTTAATGGGGCCCCAAAGGGCTGATCATTTAAACAATCAGAAATGTTAATATAAAGACGCAGTAACATCTACACACACACACACACACACACACACACACACACACACACACACACACACACACACACACACACACACACACACACACACACACACACACACACACACACACACACACACACACTCCCCTTATAGAAATACCCTGTACAGCAAACAAAAACACTGAAAACAAAAATAGCCTACAGGAATATACTGTGAATTAACAGTGCTTAAAATCGACACTCAGAGGCTGTTTTCCCAATCACACCCTATACCCTCATTCACTATTCCCTACATTAGTTCACTAATATAGTCCACTTGACAGAGTGAATGAAAAGAAGTGAGTGAATTGAGACACTGATGAACACCTGATAGGCAGAATCACTGACAGAGAAACAAGAACAGAAAAAAGAGAAACACAAGAACTACAACTGACTTCCAGCAACACTGAGTGTGAAAACAATTTACAAACCAGTTTACCATTATTTCTTTCATACATGTACAAAAGTTATTTTTGAGAATTAACAGATATTTAGTTGTTGATGTAGTATTGAATATAATAAAGTTTGTAGTCACCATGATGTAGATCAGTGTTTGCTTTAGTTGGGCTCTTGACTTTTTTCTATAAGTTTCTCTCTGGCTGCTGTAACTGTGAGTTTATAAAACACGTTTGTTATGGCAAGAAAAAGTCAAGAGACAGATGATAATGTGAAATAAAGTCAGTCTGGTTAATAATAAGTGAAGCTGGTAATGCTGTTTGTGGAGTTGTTTAATCCTCCTCTGCTGAGATCTTCACAGATTTAATGTCTTCTTTTCTCTTCAGTTGATTTCATCTAAAACTGTGTCTGAAGTCAGTTGTAGTTCTTGTGTTTCTGTTTGTCTCTTTTTCTGTTCTCTTCTTTCCTTCAGTGAATCTGCTTGTTAACAGGCTTATTAAGGCTGAGATGACTCCATGTTTAATATACACTGACTTTGTAGCTCAGATAAGGTCCAGTTCTGGTTTATTTCTTTGCTCTTGGCTGACATGTGGCATTGTTATTGCCTGCTTGTGGCCCAGATCTGGCAAACAGGAGCGGTCCGCCCAAGTGCCGTCATTCCACGCTGCATGTGGGCCAGATCAGCATTCCACAAGTGCCAGATGTGGGCCGAAACAATGTTTCTATCTGGGACAGTGTTAACAGTGTTAATTCAACACAGGATTTTGCTGTGTGTAGACGTCTGATAGAAATTAAGGCATCCTGAAATCACACTAAATTTTTTAGCTTTTAGTATGAATAAGTAAGCCTTAAGGTTATGAATAAGTTGGTGTGTTCCAAAACAATGACAACATTTCCATTTAGGAGATATAAGCATTCTAAACGTAGTCCCCCTCTTCCGCTAAAATGGATCAGGGATTTTTATGACATCACTGTGGACTTCAGCTTCTCATCACATCTTCTGTCCAATCATATGCTATAAATAACACCTGGCCAAAGTGACAGTTGACACGTCACAGAGCAATATGGGTTTGAGACTTAGGGGCTATTTACACAACACCATTTTCAACTAAAAACGTAAAACTTTTTATGCGTTTTGGGTGCCTGAAAAAGCAAGGTTTTGAAAACAGGTTTCAAAGTGCAAGTTTTTGTTAAAGAGCATCTTGCAGGTAAAAAAAAAAATCTAAATGAATATATAACCGTGTATGAAAATACCATATAAAAAGATAATGCAGGATTTAAAATGTTTTAAAACGACATAAGGACACCAATTTAGTAGATAAAGTGAGCGGTTCTTTGACTGCTCGTACAAACCGCTTTTTTTCAACATCGCGTCATTTTACGTCACACGAGGGAGATGTGTGCTGTGCTCTGCCGCAGCTCAGTGCAGAGTAGGTTGGTATTCAGTAAGAGCGGTCGTGAGTCAGTGTGTTTTCACTAGTTTTTGTATTTCAATTTATCATCGTCATGGTAAATTTATGTGTTTGTGGAGCTTGCAAAAACTCCAGCCTGTCAGGACATCGAGTCCACCGGTTTCCTAACAAGAAAAAGGACGGTGCTATCTTTCGTGCCTGGGTTTGTGCAGGTGAAGAGACGGGATTTCTCTTCCGCGTCGGCTTCGGAAAACGCGGTCGTGTGTAGCGTTCACTTCAGATCAGAGGATTATTGTCCCGGCGATATGATGGAGTTCAACATGGGATACCTAAGTAAGAACCAGGTGAGACTCAGAGCTGGTGCGGTGCGGTTCCTTCAGTGCACGCATCTTCGGGTTCTCCCGCCGGATGTAGGCGCGAGCACAACATCAACTGGCAAACGCAATGTAAGCGGAACGAAACTGAGCTACTCGTTATTGTGTTTGTGTGGACCGTTAAATATCAGTTTGGACCAGTGCAGCGCGAGCCTGATCAAGCAACACTGTAACTGCGAGATCCAGTAAATAAAGCATTTGAATTCACCACATTAACATCGCTGCGAGATCTAGTGAGAAATATTCACATTTCTCCGTTATTAATGGATCAAACAGCGCTGACGTGGAAACCAGGAATAAACATGAACATGCAATGAATGAACTATCCAGTGTCCACAGATCAGCAACATTCACCATGTCTTTACTGTAGTAACACTAACTACAACCATGGAAGTTTGGCATTTTCCACTAAGGCCCAGTATGCATCCACTTCCCTGCAACACTGACTTTCCTCAGCTGTAAATATTGCCTCGCATTTCCCACACAAGCACCTATGGAACAAAAAATGTATCAGGAATAAATATCTCTCTGTCTCTCGATGAGAAACAGCTAAGTTATATCACGTAAGGTTAGTCTGGGCGGATATTAATGAGCATGACAAACGCCTGATTAGTTTCTGTTATTGTAAGTTCCAATATGTTCTGTCTAACATTAATCCTGGCCTGTCCCTGCTCTCTTGGCAGCCTAGCAGGCTCATAATTGTATGGCTGTGGTCCGTCAACAATTTCCTCAGCGTCCGAAATGTCATTGCGATCCACTTTTCCCTGTTGTTTGAATCGACCGCTCTCCCTCGTGCTACGTCACGACTCTCGCCCGTCACGCCCATTTTCAGATGCGGAAGTAAAATTTTCTCACAAAAACGACTCCAGAAGCCACTGTAGCGCATTTATAATTTTTTTTAAAAGAAAATCTAGTTCCTACATTATTTTTGTATACATTGACTTGTTGGGTCTTCTAACCTGCAAGATGCTCTTTATAGGTCTCTGTGTAAACAACAAAGACACAAATCTCTGAAGATGATGGCGTCATACACATGCATATCATGTGTTCAGTCTATAGTGTTTCATTCCCATCTAGTGGCCTGGCATCAGAATACAACGGTTTTAGTCATTTTCGCGGATCATGTGAATGGGAATCGTTTTGACAATGTTGTCATCTGTACGTGGAAAACTCAAAGGAAAAACTTCTCCGTTTTAAGCATATCGTTGTCATGTAAACGTACCCTTAGGCGTCCACTCTACTTTTTACCAGAGATGATATTGTCCCCACCACTTTTTGAAACACTTCGTGTCATGGATGTACCTAATACAAATAAATAAAACATCTCTAGTTATCTAGCAGGGCATTCATTTTGTTTGTTTGTTAAACAAGAGGCATTCTAGCGCTGATATGTATTGTTTTTTAAATCAAGCTGCTGAGTGCTCGTTGCTGCTGCTATCAGTACAGTTCAGATTTCATCCAAAGCTGTGGCTGAAATCAGTTTTAGTTCTTGTGATTCTCTTTCCTTCGGTTATATCGGGTGTCTTCAATAATAGAACAATCATCACTCAGTTAATGACTTAATTATCTAATTAACTCTAACACTGCTTCAGTATTACTTTTAACACTCTGCCTGTGGTTCCCATATGAACACACAGCTGTGTTAATTTAACACCGGGGAATTTACTGTAAAACATAGTAAAATATCTTTTTTTCAAATTTGTAAATAAGTTTGAGTTTTAAACCCTTAAAATTCAATGTGTTTCTTTGTAATTGTTTGTAAAATTTACTAGTAGTTACAGAGGGAAAAGTTATTTCTACATCAATTTTTTGTCACACCTTTTATCTAAATCTGAATCTAAACCTCTAAATTTAAATCTAAAAGTAATCGTTTAAATTGCAGTTGGTTTTAATGGTTATAAAATAAAGCCTAAATATAACAAATATTTTATATATTTGTTTGCGGTTTGTTTCTGTATGATGCCAAGACTGTACTGTGAACATGACGATATAGAAATCAACAAGAAGTTTACTGGCTAAATCAGAAAGGACATGAATTCCAGTAAACGATGCAGAGAAATAACAGGATGTAACACTTCTGCAGAATAACAACTACGAGCAGAGGTGGGAAATCTCATGCTGCAGTAACACAGGGTTTGTGTTGTGAAAAAAATATTAATGTGCCAACATAATTGTTAGATTAAAATACTTTAGTGAATCAGTCTGTTTCATGATGATTATAAATCCATCAACAGGTAATCATCATCACCTGATCTCATTTCACTTTAGCTTTCTTGGCTTTTTTGCTGTAACAATTGTGTCTTTTAAACACACAGATAAAGCAGCCAGAAAAAAACTATTATTCATTTGTCAAGGGCAAGAGCCCAACTAAAGCCAACACTTATCACCATTATGGTGACTACAAATTAAACAATAATTCATCAACATCTAAACCTCTGTTAATTCTCAATACTGTCTGCTTCTCAATACTCAATACAATTCTCAATACTCGTCCCGCCAGGTGTAAAGCCCCTTGGAAGCATGTTAGACGCGGGTCTTTTCACGTGACCAGGCAGGTTTTTGATTTGGCTCTCCCCTTCCTTATGAAACTAAACATACCAAGTTATCTCTGCTAAACCTGATTAGTGCAATGAATCTTTCAGTTAAATAGTACAAACAACTAATGTTGTTTAGTAATGATAGCAGGTTTTTAGTAAACATAAAATAATAAGTAATTAGAAACAAAATCTGGGTTCACAGTGTGTGTGTGTATATATATATATATATATATATACAGTGGGGAGAACAAGTATTTGATACACTGCAGATTTTGCAGGTGTTCCCACTTACAAAGCATGTAGAAGTCTGTAATTTTTATCATACTCTTCAACTGTGAGTGACGGAATCTAAAACAAAAATCCAGAAAATCACATGGTATGATTTTTAAGTAATTAATTTGCATTTTATTGCATGACATAAGTATTTGATACATAATAAAAGCAGAACTTAATATTTGGTACAGAAACCTTTGTTTGCAATTACAGATATCATACGTTTCCCTCTTCAGGTCATTGACCAGGTCCTGCCGTGTAGTTCTGGGCTGATCCCTCACCTTCCTCATGATCATTGATGCCCCACGAGGTGAGATCTTGTATGGTGCCCGAGGGAGATTGACCGTCATCTTGAACTTCTTCCATTTTCTAATAATTGCGCCAACAGTTGTTGCCTTCTCACCAAGCTGCTTGCCTATTGTCCTGTAGCCCATCCCAGCCTTGTGCAGGTCTACAGTTTTATCCCTGATGTCCTTACACAGCTCTCTGGTCTTGGCCATTGTGGAGAGGTTGGAGTCTGTTTGATTGAGTGTGTGGACAGGTGTCTTTTATACAGGTAATGAGTTCAAACAGGTGCAGTTAATACAGGTAATGAGTGGAGAACAGGAGGGCTTCTTAAAGAAAAACTAACAGGTCTGTGAGAGCCGGAATTCTTACTGGTTAGGTGATCAAATACTTATGTCATGCAATAAAATGCAAATAATTTATTTAAATTTTTTTTGGATTTTTGTTTTAGATTCCGTCACTCACAGTTGAAGTGTCCCACTAAGCAAAATTATGTCCGAAAGACGTCTTTTCAACGTCTTTGTCACAAAAATCGGACGTTGAAAAGACGTCCACTGAGGGTCTAGAATGAAAGTTGATATGACGTCTTTTTTCGACGTGTTCTGCACGTCTGATATAGACGTTCATCGAACCTTCGTACAAGGTTAAACACTAGTTCATATGTGGGCATTGTGGACATATTTCAACATCCTTTATTGTCTTATTTAGACATTATTACTTTGACTATTGCTGTCAGATGATCTTAGTGAGAATAAACAGAGGTTTAGATGTTGATATTTATTTCATTTGAAGTGTCACCATTGTGGTGATCAATGTTTGCTTTAGTTGGGCTCTTGGTCCCCTTTCTTTATACTTTAATTTTCCTTTGACTGCTGTAACAGTGTGTTTGTGTAACACAATTGTTGTGGCAGAGAAAGCCTAGAAAAAGTTTGAGTGTTATCAGCTCAATGTTGATGGTGACATAATCATCACAAAATGGGCATCTAATTTTGTTTAAAGTTTTGTATTTATATTTGGGATTAATAACCACCATCCTTGTGGAACTGCAATATTGGTGCCAAAAGCATTAAAATTATAACTTTTTTGGTGGATAAAAATCATGTGCACATGTTTTGAGCAAGAGTATCATATAGTCACACACAGACATCAAGATTTTGGATATGAATCACAACAACGGTGACAATCAAAACAAAAAAGCTTGAGAATCAAGAATGAGTTTTGTACTATGAAAGCTACCCATCATGCATTGCAGGATGAAGCTTTTTTTTTTTTTTTTGTCACCGTTGTTGTGATTCATATCCAAAATCTTGATGTCTGTGTGTGACTATTTGATACATTTGCTCAAAACATCATGTGCACATGATTTTTATCCACCTTCAAATAAGTGATAATTTTAATGCTTTTGGCACCAATATTGCAGTTCCACAAGGATGGTGGTTATTAATCCCAAATATAAACACAAAACTTTAAAACAATATTAGATGCCCATTATGTGATGATTATGTCATCATCAACATTGAGCTGATAACACTCAAACTTTTTATAGGCATCCTCTGCCACAACAATTGTGTTACACAAACACACTGTTACAGCAGTCAAAGGAAAATTAAAGTATAAAGAAAGGGGACCAAGAGCCCAACTAAAGCAAACATTGATCACCACAATGGTGACACTTCAAATTAAACAAATATCAACATCTAAACCTCTGTTTATTCTCACTAAGATCATCTGACAGCAATAGTCAAAGTAATAATGTCTAAATAAGAAAATAAATGATGTTGAAATATGTCCACAATGCCCACATATGAACTAGTGTTTAACCTTGTACGAAGGTTTGATGAACGTCTATATCGGACGTGGAGAACACGTCGAAAAAAGACGTCATATCAACTTTCATTCTAGACCCTCAGTGGACGTCTTTTCAACGTCCGATTTTTGTGACAAAGACGTTGAAAAGACGTCTTTCGGACATCATTTTGCTTAGTGGGGTACCTATGATAAAAATTACAGACCACTACATGCTTTGTAAGTGGGAAAAACTGCAAAATCGGCAGTGTATCAAATACTTGTTCTCCCCATATATGTATAAGGGGGATGCAGAGATGTTACTGCGTCTTTATATTAACATTTCTGATTGTTTAAATGATCAGCCCTTTGGGGCCCCATTAACCCCCTGGGGTCGGCGGTATCGCCGGCAATACCAGCTCTCTTTTTTTTTATCAGTTCAAAAGAGATTCATTTTGCTCTGTTGACTTTGATATTACAAACAAGTTTCATACATCAATCGATTCTGTTAAGTGTGTATTATTTTTGTGTATACTCACAATAAAAACAAAGTGTTGTGCTTTTTGCCAAATAAAGAAAAATAAACATGATGTGAGTTCTGCTTTCTCTCTGTCAGTGTAGTCCATTCTGAAACACGTCCGAAAATGAAAAATAACTCAGCGAATACTCAGTCAAACAGACATACAGACACACAGGCATGAAGCTTGAATTCTCTTCTTTTAAATGAAGTAATTTATATAAAAAACAAATATTCTCTGTTTATGTAATCTGTAAGAAAAGAGCGAGATGTCAGTCGTTCTCATCTCATCTAATTATTTTTAATGTGACCCCGCCCACGGAGAGCGCGCTATTCAAAACGCAAATGACTGAGGCAATCCACGCAAACCTGTGAACGCCCCCATATCAGCTCGAGAAAACACAAGTTTAATCAGATCATTGTACTTGTTTAAACCGTCTCGCAGCGCTGTGAGGAATAATACTATCGTAATAATAATAATGGAAAATGTACCTCAGAAGTGCGGGTATTTCGAGGAGCAACGGATGCCGCTGAGCTGAGGAATACTGTAGTAAGTTTTTTTCCTTCTCAAGTGAATCGCGTTTCTGTGAATGAATGAACGGCAGAGATGCGCGCTGTTTACCACAGCTCGCAAAAAGACAGTTTAAATTTGAATCGCGTTTCAGTGTGTGAATGAATGATGATGTTTTAGCAAACTGTATTGCTATACTAAGATGAGTAAAAATCAACTGAAATATGTTAAAATAAAATGTAGGCTATTTGTATAAGCAACGTATTAAACTGCAAATTAACATTTATATGCCCTAATATTTCATAAAATCAACGTTACAGTTAGGCGAAATATGAAAGACAACATTTTGTTGACTAGATTTGGGTACAGTTTTTACTGTAGAATATACTGCCACATCAAATAAGCTTTTGTTTAGCAATTTCTGCTCATATGTTATATATATATATATATATATATATATATATATAACGACAGAGCGCGCCGACACACACACACACGGAACGGATAGTGGGCCGCACACACAGAGCGGAAAAGACCCGCTTAATCAAAGCTGCGCGAGAATGAAACCTGATCGCCGCAACAGGAAATCATTCGCCATAGGGGAGGGGGGAAGTGCTGCGTTAATTGCGGGGGGGTTTTAACGCGTTAAACATTTCAAATTAACCGCAAAAAAATTAACGCGGATTAATTAATTCCCCCAGCCCTAGTATATATATATAATACTATTTTTGTCAAAAATAAAGTCATCAACTAAGATGTTAGCTGTTCCAATGTTGGCTATATTCAAACTAATGAATACATATGATAAAATGTAGGCCTATAATCATTTTTTTACAAAGAAAGAGTACACTTGAAATATTGTTGAAATTGTAATTATTGTAATTGTAACCTTTTTAATAAAATAGCAAAACATATTTACAAGATAGATGTAAGCTATTGTAGCGATTTCAAAATCTTAAATGGTCATCAATATAAGTCTTCTTCTAAATATATATTTTGTCCTTGCATTCATTGTGGCTCAGTCAGTGTCACAGCTGAATGAATGGCTCATTATGCAAGACATTACGCATAATGGTGGGACATTGTATTCTCAGGTGTAAACCACTCCTCGTTCACGCCCCCCTCGCATATTGGCTTTCCAAGCAAAACCTGTCTTACACAATTTAAATCAATGTATTGTTTTAGGTGAACAATAAAGCAAGACTATTTTCACATAATTTTGAAGCCAGAACTCGAAGCGACAACATCCATTAGTCAAAAGTCTTGTGGACACATATTTAGTATGAGTTTTGTGGTCTTATTTCAGCAACTTTCATTTGTATTTTTTTCAATAACCACGCATAAACATTATTCTCTTAAAAATACAAACATCTACATTCATGTTGCTCACATATTATGGTAGCCCTGTTTGTGCTATATAGAGTGAATTTACACCTTTGCCATTATCATGTTTATAAATAACTGAAAGAAGCACAAACATCCCAAGGGCCCAAAAAACACCTTAGACCCCAGAGGGTTAAAATGCGGGGCCCCAGGCAATTGCGACACCTTTAGCTATAAAATAAAGCCTAAATATAACAAATATTGTGTATATTTGTTTGTGGTTTGTTTCTGTATGATGCCAAGACTGTACTGTGAACATGACGATATAGAAATCAACAAGAGGTTAACTGGCTAAGCCAGAAAGGACATGATTTCCAGTAAATGATGCAGAGAAATAACAGGATGTAACACTTACGAGAATGTGTGAATATACTGCAAAAAGAGATGTGTCAAAAAACAACACATGTGACTGTGTAGATATCATTTTGACACATCTCTTTTTAGAGTGATACTTTCAAATCATACTTTTGGTTTAAAATTTTTTTAGCAAGCGGAACTTATCGAAAGTGAAATTTAAATTGAGATTAATATATAAGAATAATATTACATTAATCTTTTAGTTTACATTTCCATAAATGCATATATATATATTTTGGTAACACTTTACAATAATGTCTCATTTGTTAACATTAGTTAATACATTAGTTATCATGAAATAACTATGAAGCATGACCTTTTTTTTTGCTGCATTTACCTAAAGTAAAAAAATAAATAAAAAATCCTGTTCTTAATTGTTTGTGTATTAATTAATGTTACCAGATTCTAATAACAACCCAAACCCTGTGGCAATGATGATTACCTTAAAATACATAAAAATAAATAAATAAATAAATAAATAAATAATAATCAAAAGGAACAAAACCCCACTCTGAACAAGCTTTCATTTAGGCTCACACAGAAATCAAGAACCAGCGTATGAATCTCAGCAATGGTGATTAACAGCATATTCATGTAAACAGATCAAATCTGCACATTTGAAAACAAGCGACTAAAAAGCAGAGTTGTATAGTCCAGGGGTCAGAAAGTAGAAGTCCTGCCATAGTTTATTCCACCCATGAACTCAGTCAGCTGATTTCACTAATTAGTTCTCTCTCCTGTCTGAATTAGCAAATCCAGGTGATTGGAACAAAATTCTTAGCAGGACTTTTACTTTCTGAACCTGGACTTTACACCTCTGGAGAGAACAGAAAAAGAGACGAGCAGAAACACAAGAACTACAACTGACTTCAGACACAGTCTTAGATGAAATCCACTGAAGAGAAAAGAGCAGAGGTGTAAAGTAAATCTCTGAAGATCTCAGCAGAGGAGGATTAAACAACTCCACAAACAGCATTACCAGCTTCACTTATTACTAACCAGACTGACTTTATTTCTGTTAGAATTCCTTATTGAGACGTGTTTAAATTGAAGTTACCATAACAGTGATTAGTGTTTCCATCAGAGGTGGGAGTAAGTCACTAAATGCAAGTCTCAAGTCAAGTCCAAGTCTTAACATTGCAAGTCAAAGTCAAGTCAAGTCATTCTGCATTCTGTCGTTAAGAAGCACTTTAAATGCTCTAAAATAAAAATAAATTAAATGAACACAAGTAAACAAGAATTAATCAAACTTTTCCCATCTTGTGCTAGCCCTACATATAGTTATTTTGCTGTGATGTCCCCTATGAAAGTGTAAACTAAACAAAAACATTCAAAATTTCAATTGAATCCAATTGACCCTTTGCTAAGCCACGCCCGAAAACCGCCACAGGCCAATCGAGGCTTAGCAACCGTAACTAGGCGCGGGAGGTCTGGCAAGCTTTCGAGCGAGAGGGAAACATGCCGCGTTGTGCGTATGGATTGTGCGAATCTGATACCCGGTATCCTAAAATTTTGGACGGGGTGGTGGATTTTGTTCCCTTCCCAAAACCTAAAACCCAAGGGGAGAAATGCCGGGCGTCATCTTCATTTATATAGCGCTTTTAACAATGTAGATTGTTCCAAAGCAGCTTTACATTGATAATAGGAAATTAAAAGTAAAGTGTTTTGGCTTTATAGCAGCTCTAGAATAAAGTTATTGTCCAGCTCGTGGATCAAGCAGTGTGATTAAAGGCAAGACGGAGGCTCACTGACCAAAAAAAACGGCCAAACTAGTAACGTTACCCCAATCCGATCTCGACTCTCCCGGTGTTAGTTCTAGTAAAAGTAAAAGGTAGTTAGTAAAAGGAGGGAACATCAGGGGGCTTGCCGGAGATCTCCAAGGAAAAATTTGGTATGCAAACTTAATCAGCTCATAACAGTAAGTTAGTCCGACGTGTGAGCAGTAACGTTAGCCTAGCGCTAAAAATATAAGCGGGAGAATGTTATCATTGCAAAGTGGTCAGGCTAATGTCTTGTGTTTATTCCACGATACATATGGATAAGCTGTTTGATTTATAAATATTAGAATATTTTCACATTTCACTTACCCTGCTGTGCATGCACAAACTGTTCCTCAATTTGTGTGTTTCCCATTTGAATGGTCAGCGTATGAGGCGGCTGCTGCTTGCGCTGAGAGTCCTAACGTTATAGACTTTAGCTTCAATTTTGATGAAATTTTTCTCTAATCGTTTGCATATTATGTCGTGGATATAGCCCTCGAATGCATACTGCAGTCTTGTTCTCTCAAATTTTCACCTGTCTGCTAAAAATGACTAATTATCTCCTTGGGAATGTCTGAAACCAGTGCATACATACAGTAATAGACGTGCCAGGCGCAAAAGCTTGACAGGCGTAGCAACAGTAACTAAGGAGGGCGGGGCTTAGCGAAGGGTCAATTAGGCCAACCTGAAGACCAACCTGTTCTTTTTTTTTTTTTTAAAAGAACTAAGAACATATATCTGGGAATTTCATATTATTGTAAGAACTACAGCTGTTAAACTGGATCATTTCTATCTATGAATACCCTGATGTATCTGTGTAAACATGGAGTGAACATTGTCACATGCCCCCATCTCAACATATAGTAATAATACCTATAAGTGTCCAGGGATGCAAACACATGTGGTCAAAAAAGAGAGAGGTTATCGAAGCCCTCGCCCCGCGGCAAATTTCCAGATACTTATATAATTGTGATGAATTTAATCCTTTTTAAGTTATTATTTTGCAGTGTAAGATTACAGTTAACACCTTTAAATATTACATAAATGTATTATGTATTTTTATTAAACTTAATGAGTGTATAAATCAGCAGCAAAAAGTAATTCTTGAAAAAATCTGCACAGTAATTTTATAAAAACAAAACATGTTAATAAAAACAAATTACTATTAGTACTCTTATAAAATTCAATCAGGCAATCATACATTTCACAATTTTATATTTATATATTAATGTCAAGAATTCAGAAGTGTATTATTTATATAGCCTACACTACACAGAAATAATATACAATTAAATTATGCTTATTTTAAATGTATTGAGCAGGCTAGGTATAAAAAAATATAGGCTTTTAATCTTTCAGTGCGGAAAACCATGATAATATGAAACGCTTCAAAACAGAACGCACAATGCACGTATGCGCATCGCGGGCGCAGAATGATGTGCTCAAAGCAACATGGAGTCACAGTGTGCAGCGCTGCACTGCACAAGTGCGCATTTAAAAGTTCACGGCACAAAGCGAAGAAATGTCGAGCGCACAAATCCTAGTGTATATCTGTCCAACAGTTTATTGATCATTTGTTTCACAGTTTTAAATTCCAGTTATTGTGCGTTTGATGCCGATTCATAGCCCTTATGTGTGTGATCCAAGCGTGCCGCACAAGCCCTGAAAAGTGAAGCCAAAACGTCTCGATCGCCCCCCGGTGACTGGTCCTAGTATAGGTCATAAGCCCCGCCTCCCCGTGTTATTCAACGGGACGTGAGACCAACTAAACAATTAAATTACACTTCAAATATCTTTTTTCCAAAGGTGCTTTCTTTCATTTGCTGTTGTTTTTATCACGCTGATGTAAGTTCAAGTGTCTGTTTCAAAAATAAGTTGGTTTTTAGTTAGTTACGTGATGCGGTGGTGTAACGTCATGATTGACAGCTGTGATTGACAGGTTCTCCGAGCGAAGTAGTCACTGAAGCACCAACGGACATTTTTTTCGGGATCTTCGGAGGACTGAGGAGATTGTATTTACTTTATTTTAACAAGCCTCTTGTCGTAATGCAATCAATTTTTAAAAATGTGTGCAGAATCCACTCTCCCTGGGTGCATTCTGCGAGAGTGAGGGTGGAGCGTTGATCTCGCGGCTTTACTTCCTGCTCACGACTGCGCAGGTCTGGTCCCGAGATCGCTACTGCACAGACTCAAGTTCCAATATGTCAGCGCCATATCAGGACTCTGGCGGCTTCAGTTCTCATCAATGGAAGAGAGCGAAGGGGCGTCGTCCATCTTTTTTACAGTCTATGGTGTGATCTAACAAGCACACGGTAGTGAGTCATTTAAAAACAGCAACAAACTCCAACAAAATAGTCATTTTATGCAAATCCACAGCCTTTTATATACAGATCATGCATTATAATGTGAATATATCATATTGGAGAGAGTTTTACCGTGCATCCAACCGGAAGAGGCGCGCGCGCTGTTTGAATACTGAATGGAGAGTGACTGACAGCCGCAGAGGAGGGAAAACGAGTTTCCGTAATTAAAAAAAAAAAAAATCACAATAATTGAAAAAAAAAAAAAAAATCCACAAGTCATTTCAAGTAAATAGGCACAAGTCCGAGTCAAGTCAAAAGTCACAAGGAGCAAGTCTAAAGTCAAGTCGAGTCTTTTCAGAGATCTAGTCAAGTAAGTCTCAAGTCCAGAAAATTGCGACTCGAGTCTGACTCGAGTCAAGTCATATGACTCGAGTCTCCCACCTCTGGTTTCCATTAGTTGGGCTCTAAACTCTGATTTTATCTTTTGTGTTTTCTGGTGGCTGTGACAGTGTGTTTGTTAAACACATTTGCAGCAGCAAAGAAAGCTCAGTTTAATCAGGGCAGGTGATGTTGGTTACCTGTTGATGGTTTTATAATCATCATGAAGTGTCGTGCTCCACTGATGCTTTTCAAATCTAACAATTGTGTTCCATTAATATTTTCACTTCACAAAGTGACATTTAGTAGCTTTTTTGTAATGTTCAGAGTTGATCAGTTTATCTGAATATTTTTGATTGTCACCATTGTTGAGATTCATACGCTGATTGTGTGTCACACTGAAGGTAAATTTTTTGTTCTCATGTTTGTTAAAATATTTTAACTGATAGGTATAATACTGCTTGATCTCATGCTGCAGTAACACAGGGCTTATGATATTGATATATTAATTGAGCAAAACAATTGTATTACACAAATTATATCAGTGATTCAGGCAATAACATCATGATTAAAAAGCCATCAACAGGTAACCAACATCACCTGCCCTGATTAAACTGAGCTTTCTTTGCTGCTGCTAATGTGTTTAACAAACACACTGTCACAGCAACCATAAAAGACAAGCAACATAATAAGAGTTAAGAGCCCAACTAATGGAAATGCTAATCACTGTTATGGTGACTTCAAATTAAACACGTCTCAATAAGGAGTTCTAACAGAAATAAAGTCAGTCTGGTTAGTAATAAGTGAAGCTGGTAATGCTGTTTGTGGAGTTGTTTAATCCTCCTCTGCTGAGATCTTCACAGATTTAATGTCTTCTTTTCTCTTCAGTGGATTTCATCTAAGACTGTGTCTGAAGTCAGTTGTAGTTCTTGTGTTTCTGCTCGTCTCTTTTTCTGTTCTCTCCAGAGGTGTAAAGTCCAGGTTCAGAAAGTAAAAGTCCTGCTCAGATTTTTGTTCCAATCACCTGGATTTGCTAATTAGCAGTTTTTCAGCCAGGAGATAGAAATCAGCTGACAGAGTTCATGGGTGGAATAAACATATGGCAGGACTTCTACTTTCTGACCCCTGGACTATACAACTCTGCTAAAAAGTCACATAAAAACAGCAGAAATAAAATAGTAGGAAAATGGGAAATTACTAAGACAATTCATTATTTATGATGGGAGTCATGATTGAGTTTTGATTGGTGGAACCCAGAAAGACCAGAGCTTTGGTTTGGTGTGCATTTTAGATTTCTTCTAGCTTTTTGGGGTTAGGAGGGACCAATACATATAATAACCAGATATTATCTTTGAACATGAAGCACTTTCTGAAAAAAATTATGTCCACATTTGTGGACACTGGGTCTGTATTCACAGAAAACAATCAAGACACCATTGTGTAACAAAGTGCAAATCTCTTTTATTTACAGCCTGAGCACTGTGCCTGAGCAACTTCTGAACATTGATATGGAAAAACAAAATTTATATCCAAATAAAAAAACATAACCAAAAAAACTTGAAAATTTGGTTTCTTTTTTGTAACACTCCAAAACTTCAACTTCTCCAAACTAGGAATGTTCTTTTTATTTGTGGGAAAAGTGGATCACACTTAACCGGTGTGAAAGACTGTGTAACAGTTGCGTTCAACTTGCAAGCAAGAACACCCAGTAGCACCTCAATGCAGTCCACAAGATCCATGGGACAGGGTTGGATCCATAGATATCATATAAAGGCTAGATGTCTTAAGCCGCAGTCACTTCCGGCATCACCGGCGGCCATCTTACCACAGGGCTCTGTGAATTAAGGTGAGTGATCAGCACACACACAAATCCTCTTATCTCGCTGAAATCTTGACGGATTTACAAATGGTTTGGTTTCTTACAAACTTCATTAACAAGGCTATAATTCTTTCATATGGAAGTCCATTTGTATAATTATTCATATGTAAGCAGCGCGGACGAGACATCTAGCCTTTATATGATATCTATGGTTGGATCCACATCTAAGGGGTGGAGATGGGTTGGTTTAGGTAAGGTGGGAACCTCCTGGATTTCGTGTTCTGCAGTGAGGACCATCTCATCGCGCGCTCTCGCACACACACACACACACATACATACACACACACTCGTGTTCTGGGAAAACTCGGGTTCGATGTGAAACATGCAAAGTGTTCAGAGATGGTCCTCACTGCAGAACAAGAAATCCACACTCTAAAAAGAGATGTGTTAAAAAACAACACACAGTATGTGTTGATGGTATTTTGTGTATTTTTTAACACACAATGTGTGTTAAAATGTCACTCTGGACAGAATAGCACTGGGTGGAGGAGAGCTTGTGTTTATGATACTGATTAAAATACAGTTAAAGCAGCCAGAGAAAAACTAAAAGAAGAGTAAAGGGTCAAGAGCTCAAATAAAAGAGCCATTAATCACGATTCTGGTGACTTCAAATAAAACATTTAATGAAACATCAACATCTAAAACTCAGTTAATTCTCAATAAGAGCTTGTCTATGTAGATTCATGATGTCTAAAACATCCAAATGTTCAAACAAACTCTTTATTAAACGTCACTGGACTCCATAAACACAAGTTAACAATACGTTTCAGTTTTCATCCAAACACTCAGTTGTAAAAACACAGGAAGTAACTCTGGCAAATACACACCAACTACAGTCACATGTGGACTCATATACACTCCCAGCCCCAGGAGTGTTAATTTAACACCGCTCCATCTGAAAGCAGGTGATGGCGATTTACTACTAATCAAGGGAACCGGCTTTACTGACGAGATGCGCCTAACAATATCGTGCGATATATCGCCCAGCCCTATATATATATATATATATATATATATATATATATATATATATATATATATATATATATATATTGTAGTGACATTTAGTAGCTTTTTTGTAATGTTCAGAGTTGATAAGTTTATCTGAATATTTTTGATTGTCACCATTGTTGAGACACATACGCTGATTAAGTGTTTGTGTCACACTGCAGAAAAAAATTTTGTTCTCATGTTTGTTAAAATATTTTAACTGATAGGTATAATACGGCTTAATCTCATGCTGCAGTAACACAGGGTTTATGATACTAATTGAACAAGTCAATTTCATTATACAAATTACATAAGTGTTTCAGGCAATAGCATTATGATTAAAAATATGACATCAACAGATAACCATCATCACCTGCCCTGATTAAATTTAGCTTTCTTTGCTGTTGTAAATGTCAGCCATAAAAGACAAAAAACATAATAAGAGTTAAGAAGCCCAACTAATGGAAACGCTAATTACTGTTATGGTGACTTCAAATTTAACACATCTCAATAAGCAGTTCTAACAGAAATAAAGTCAGTCTGGTTAGTAATAAGTAAAGCTGGTAATGCTGTTTGTGGAGTTGTTTAATCCTCCTCTGCTGAGATCTTCACAGATTTAATGTTTTCTTTTCTCTTCAGTGGATTTCATCTGAGGCTGTGTCTGAAGTCAGTTGTAGTTCTTGTGTTTCTGCTCGTCTCTTTTTCTGTTCTCTCCAGAGGTGTAAAGTCCAGGTTCAGGAAGTAAAAGTCCTTCTCAGTATTTTGTTCCAATCACCTGGATTTGCTAATTCAGACAGGAGACAGAACTAATTAGTGAAATCAGCTGACTGAGTTTATGGGTGGAATAAACTATGGCAGGACTTCTGATCCCTGGACTATACAACTCTGCCTTAGTGTCAAATATACATTTAGAATTTACAATTGTTCCTTGAACTCTTAAATTCGATGAACAAAACCAGCATCTCTCGTTGACAGACATCTTATTCTAAACATAATCCTCTGATCATTCGGAATTGTTGTTTGTTTCCGGCCGGTTTCGGCGCATGACATACGTCACAACCACACGTTAGCGATTGGCTATGGCAGATCATGAGTGACTCTGGGCCGATCCAATAGTTTTGAACTTTAACAGAGAACCCGCCTACAAGGAAGTAAATGTTTCTCAATGGAGAGAGGCCAGACTCTCTATACAAATGAAATGTACGAGAGTCTGTTAGAACCAGGCTACCACCAGGCCCCAATGAAGGGGATTTTGTGAACCGAAAGGGATTTCACAGTGTAAATGTGCAGGTATTCCAGATTAGTAATATCAAATAATAGTAATGTAATCAAAAAGTATGCAGTTGACCGATTAAAAAATATCTTAGATGGTGTGTGACTCCATGTCCTACATCACAAATGTGGAAGCAAAATGGCCTGGTTCTGTGCATGACTCCAGGATTTTCAGAGAGTCACATTTATGCACATTATTTGAACGTGGTAAGGGAAAATTTAATATCAAGCTCACTGTATTACATACATTTATTCTGAGCCTAACAAAACTGCATTTTTCCAGGTGCTTACGACGGGATCCTGCTTGGTGACAGGGGCTATGCCTGCAGGCAGTACTTCATGACGCCATTCCCTGACCCAAACCCTGGACCACAAACCCGTTTCAATGCAGCTCTAGCCAGGACATGGGCAGTGGTGGACAGTAACGAAGTAAATTAGGGCTGGGCGATTTAAATCGCGATATTGTTATGCGCATCTCGTCATTAAAGCCGGTTCCTTGATTAGTAGTAAATCGCCATCACCTGCTTTCAGATGGAGCGGCATTTAGGGCTGAGGAGATAATTAAGTGATTAATTTAGTGATGATTGAGCATTACTGGAGACACCTGATGTTAACAAGCAGAATCACTGAAGGAGAAAATCACAAATTGTAAGTTACCATTAAGGTGATGGGTGTTTGCTTTAGTTGGGCTCTAGACAATTATATGTTTACTTTAATATTTACTGTTGTTTGTCTGCTGTTATTGATTTATAACAGTTAAATGAGCAAAGTAAAATGTGATCTGAAAGTGTTGGTTATGTTTTGACATAATCATGCTGTGATCTGAAAAAGGAAACTTATTGAGAGAGTTTGGTTTAACTTGTTAGCAGCAGTTTTGTTATTCTTCAGCCTATGATTATCAGTACTTTACTTATAATTCAAAAATGTAATAAACATTGTTCTGATCAAAAGACAGTCAGATAAATTCATTTAAAACACAGACATCAATATTCAGCCTGTGAATCTCAACTATGGTGACAATAATAAAGCATGTTGCAGTGGCTGCCACCAATCACAACTCATTAATGGCTCCCATCATGCATTGCGGTGTGAATAAATTATGATCTGAATTGTCTATGTAATTTACTTTTCCTAATTGAATATTCTGCTCGTCACCATTGTTGAGATGCATAGACTGAATCTTGACATCTGTGTGTGCCTAAAAGAATGTTTTTTTTTTTTAAACAACTTTTAAGAAATCCTTTATATTATATAAAAAATTCTGGGCATTAATGCAGATTCACAGTTATGCTGTAATCAACAACATAAATTAAAGTCAGAAAAGAAGGATTTTAATGAGTTCAGTGATCAAGTTCAAATGATGATTGTCATAATATAACCAACACCATCAGATCACTTTTTTTTCTTCGTTCAACTGGCAGTTATAACTCAAATACCTCAGACAAACAAAATCTAAAGTTAATAATATATGGGTCAAGAGTCCAACTAAAGCAACCATTGATCGTCATAACGGTAACTTACAATTTGAGATTTTCTCCTTCAGTGATTCTGCTTGTTAACATCAGGTGTCTTCAATAATGTTCAATCATCACTAAATTAATCACTTAATTATCTCATTAACTTAAACACTCTTGAGTGTGGACTCATACACTCCCAGGAGTGTTAATTTAACACTGGAGTTTTTGCTGTGTACAAAGAGCCGTACTGCCGTGCAAAGGCAAAAGACCGTAACTTCGTATTTGGTCGAAAATGAGTTATTTATATTTTTGGCACATTCAAGACCTTCTTTATCATGTGGATAAGTATCTTGAATCAATTCCGTTTTTTTCTCGAGAAAATAATGATTTGTCTTAACAGTAACTTCCAAAAGCCCATGAGAAACCAAGGCAGAACACCGTAACATCAGTTACCGCTCTTTGGCTTTGTTTTGGAACGCTCAAATTACGAGTTACGGTGTTCTGCCTTTGTTTAGCCGCGCGTCAATATGAAGTTACTGTGCCGGTGTTCAATCAAATAATGCTACCTACCAGACTGTACGGTTATCTGCCTTTGTTTTAATGTCCATTAAAATTAAATTTACGGTGTAGCCTGTGTACTTTGTACAGCTGCCATCAGTCGCTCTAACTTCTGATGTCCTCAGAGCGGTCAGAACATTTAGTATGGTCTGCTCCATCGACAAACGTGCGATATCGATCGCGAAGGATTATGCAGAGTTGACAGAAAAACGTTACACATTGCCGTATCAGATGAATACAACCAAGAATTTAAGCTCGGCAAACTAGATGACAGAGTGCCAAAACTTCGCCTTCAGCCCCGCCCTAAACGCGGTCGAGTCAACGCTGGACTAATAGGAGGTATTTTGTCATGTCAAATGTATTAATAATGCCATCAGAATGCAACCAAAGCACAGGATAGCAATAAGTAGATGGCTATAAATAATTGTAAATCATACAAAATAAATGCCATGATCACTAGATTTTATACAGGTGTGTACTATAATGATTTTGTTAATGGTGATCAGCAACTAAATATTGATAATGTGGAAGTTACTGCCTTTTGCCTTGGCATGACTTCTCACTTTTTGCTGACAATACAAAGGCAGAGTACAGTAACTGTAAAATAGTGGTCAAAAGTCAAGTTTGAGCTCAAGATTTTTTTATGTATATAATTTCCATTACTAAAACATATATTTGCCAGATTTCCAGTGTCCTACCTATAATTAATTTGGCGGGACAACTAAAAATCTTTAAAGTCATTTTTCTCAGTTCCACACTCTAGCGACTTAAGGTCTTTTGCCTTTGTAGGGCAGCGTAGTTAACTGACAAGCTGAGCCATATCGCATTAAATATCGCTGGCGATACGTCCGCGATATTAATGCGATATGGCTCAGCTTGTCAGTTAACTACGGCTCTTTGTAGTAAATGCCGCTCCATCTGAAAGCAGGTGATGGCGATTTACTACTAATCAAGGAACCGGCTTTACTGATGAGATGCACATAACAATATCGCGATTTAAATCGCCCAGCCCTAAAGTAAATGTAATTCGTTACTGTAGGCCTACTTAAGTAGCTTTTTTGCGTATCTGTACTTTACTGAAGTATTTAAATTTGGGAAGACTTTTACTTTAACTCCACTACATTTCAAAGTCAAATACCTTACTTTTTACTCTACTACATTTTCAAAATCAGTCGTTCCTTTTTATTTATGAGTGGATAAAAACTTAACTGGTCAAACGAGCCACCAATCACAGTAGCCTACCCACCCAACACGTTTATCTCACAGTGATCTCTCCATATGACCACAATGTGAGTTCACAGTGAGCTAAAAGTGTAACCGCACTGTGCACTCACTGTGTGCTCATATTATGGACACTAGGGCTGGGCGATTTAAATCGCGATATTGTTATGCGCATCTCGTCAGTAAAGCCGGTTCCTTGATTAGTAGTAAATCACCATCACCTGCTTTCAGATGAAGCGGCATTTAGGGCTGAGGAGATAATTAAGTGATTAATTTAGTGATGATTGAGCATTATTGAAGACACCTGATGTTAACAAGCAGAATCACTGAAGAAGAAAATCACAAATTGTAAGTTACCATTAAGGTGATGGGTGTTTGCTTTAGTTGGGCTCTAGACCATTATATGTTTACTTTAATATTTACTGTTGTTTGTCCGCTGTTATTGATTTATAACAGTTACATGAACAAAGTAAAATGTTATGTTATAGTGTTGGTTATGTTTTGACATAATCATGCTGTGATCTGAAAAAGGAAACTTATTGAGATAGTTTGGTTTAACTTAGCAGCAGTTTAGTGATTCTTCAGCCTATGATTATCAATACTTTACTTATAATTCAAAATATTTAATAAACATTTTTCTGATCAATAGACATTCAGATAAATTCATTTAAAACACAGACATCAATAATCAACTTGTGAATCTCAACAATGGTGACAATAATAAAGCATGTTGCAGTGGCTGCCACCAATCACAACTCATTAATGGCTCCCATCATGCATTGCGGTATGAATAAATTATGATCTGAATTGTCTATGTAATTTACTTTTCCTAATTGAATATTCTGCTTGTAAAAGTTTATACGATGACATACCGTTCCAAATTATTTTACATCCTATCAGGACATATAAATAATCCCGCGGTATCTAAAGAGCCTATCCTTTAGTCGTACTTTTAAGAGTTAGGTGAACAGTCTCTACAAATTCGTATTTTATTATAAAGATAATAAGAATTATAAATATAATAAATCTCCCCTTCGTAGTATAAATCTACCTTTTTAGGTACTCTTCAACCGTGTTTGCTATACAACAATAACCCTGTTATAAGTTGTTTCTTTAGCCAGGCGTATCAATCAATCAAACAGTGCATACTGATTATTCACATATCAGAATTCATGCTCACCCTCCTTAGTTTTCCCCCCGGGTGGAGATCGTCCTGATCCAGGAAAGAAAAGGTGAAGCGTACTCAAAAATTCCAAGTTCCAGTCAGATGATTTAGAATAAATGTTTAACAATATTTATTAAAAGAATCAAAATGAAAAGAATACTTGTTACAGAATCTAATAGAGTACTTAGACTAACAGAGTAATATTAGCTAAGCTTTTACAGCTTCTTGCATTCAGGCACTGCTGGCTTCCTGAACTGGAGATTGCAAGGATGAGCCGCTTATCCGTCTCCAGTTTCTTTCTTTTATAATCCAGATTCGAATACCTTTCGTCATATTTACTGTAAGGCAAATCACATGTACAAATGCTGATCCCAGCAAATGTCTTAACACTCTTATCAGTAGTTGCGTGATTGTCCAGTCAACGGAAATCCCCCAGGAGATACAATAGCTTCTCTGTATGTGTGGACAAAGACCCATGTCACTGCTCTCTCATGTGACTTTGAGAATAGCAGCGATGGACAGAAAAACTTTTCATACAAAACAATTATCATTGAACAGTCATGTGTTCAAAACGACCAAGAATTGCATCTGCAGCATTATTGGGTACAGGCTTTTTATTATGGCCCTTTCTGCGTTGTCAGCGAGTTTGAGGTATGGATGAAGTGAATGAAATGCCGCTCTCAGGTGGAGCCTCGTGACTTGACTTCACACCCCCTCTCGGCATTAAATGAGCTTCTTTAATTCTTCTAAATTTGTTCAATCTAACTCTGGGTTTTCTTGGTTTCAGTTTATCTACAAAATCTCTTACACCAAATCTATCCATTCTGCTTACAAAGTCAGTACAGTAGATGCTTGGGGTAATGCCGTCAAATTCTATCTCGTACAGTCTATGACTAATCCCATCATTTTTACATATCATCACTTGAGTGGGCTTGATCCTGGCTCATCCCAGCTTGATGACACCAGGTTCTCAGACTCTGGATAACCTTCTGCCTGTACCACGGTTTGAGTGCTGACTTCCACTGAAACTCGTGTTTGTTCCGCCAGACTTTCAGCAGCTTGTCCAAGTTCACTTGGTTGACTGCGAAGATGAGTCCTCTTTCGGCCACATCCAGAGTCAACGGTACCATTGTCCAGACTCCAGGGGCCTTTAATATGAGGACTCTCTGCGGGGACATAAACACAGCTATAATTGAATTTTTGTCTAGCACTTCCGGGTTGGCTTGAATTATCCAGAACCCAATGCCTATAAACAATTCCTATTATTTCTTTTAAACTTCCATTTTTCTTTTTCTTTAGATACACCTGTGGTTCCAGGTGATATTTGGTAGCCGTATAATTATTTCTACAGCAAGCCTGTACGGTTAGGATTTCACTGGCCTTACAGCATTTAAACTTCATTGCCATGCACCATTCTATATAAATCTTTGACACCCAAGGACCACTACGGTCCATTCTCCTTCCTCGTTGAGTTACAGTCACTTGTACAATTTCATCCATCTTTACATTTTGTATTACCGTACAATTTGAACAGAGGTCTTGTCGCTGATTCATCAGAAAACATCTTATTCTTAAACCTCCTGGAAGCTTTCCACATATAACACAGTTCGTCTGTTTTTTAACTACATTTCTTGGTCCACAAATATCATTTGAGATGCAGTCTAAGTATATTTTCCTCTGCCATCCAGAAGCTGGTGCATCCTATTGGTAAGTTACAAAAGGGTTTGTCAGCTCAATATTTAAACAACATTCTTTCCCAGCTTTTATCAGTTTTGTTACATAAAACCAATCATTACTAACTATCAATATTGCTATACCACACATCACATAATCATCATAGTACTCTGCAATCATCATTATCATAAATGCAGTTGCAATTACAGTTATTTCATAGACAGTCATTTTTGTACCTTCAATTTCTACTCTTCTTGTGGCAAGTATTATAAGATACAAAATCACCAATAGTGTAGAAGAGAGTACTATGTACTTTACAGATTGGATCTCAAGATAATACTTCAATAAATCACATGAAAAAAGTATTATATTAAGTGTTGCCAATCCGATTATGCCTCTAAGTCCAAAAATGGATTTTATCTTAGGGCTTTTCACAACTTGTCTTGCCAGGTTTAGCCTTTTCTCCAAATTAAATGAGGCTATGTTACATATTGCAATTGGAATTTGCCATAACCCTTGTAAACCCATTAGCATAAATATCCAATAAAGGATCAAAATTACATTGTAGATTATAATTTGAAATTTATTTACCGGCAATTCGGAACAGGTTGCAGTTGAGTTATTTCCCCAATTTGGTTTTGTCAAAGCCATTCTTCAGGTTTCTCCAAACTCTTTAGCTGGTAAACTCCGTTCAATATGCTGGTTTTCAGGCGAATGAAGTGATTTTACGAGCCACTAACTTTTTACGATCTTTTTAATTAGCCGTGGGGGCTTCTCCTTCACTCTCATTCTCGGACTCTGAAAGATCAGCTGACAGTCGAATCTTTCTATATTTGGCTTGGACAGCTAACTGTTTTAGCTTCCTACAATGTAAGCATATTTTCACTAATTTAATTAGAATACCTATTATCACCATGATTGCTATCGTGACTCCCACACAATACAGAATAGTTTTTACTATCTCCCATGCGTCTGTCATTATACTCCATACATTTGTGGCCACTGCTTTAATTTTCTCGCCTATATCTTCGAATGCTGTTTTCACTATTCTTCCAATTAATTTAATCAAAGTTACATCTGAAGGGCTTCTGGTTTTTGACCAGTAATCTAAACGGTGAGCCCAGTGAGCTCCAAGGCTCTCCGATTCTGTTAAATCATCGACTGGGTGTAATAAGTCTTTCCACTCACTTATATATTTAATATAAGGTATAATAGCACATATCTTCCTGATTTGCGTTTCTCCTACCATTTGCTTTAGAATCAGTGGGGTAATCTTTAAGTTCTCTCCTGCCCAGAGGGCGCCTTCCATGGCCTCATAATTGCATGACATATAATTCCTATCAATGTTTCCCTTTGTGTTCTTAGCTGCGTAAGATTGCATTATGGGGGCACTAAAAGTTGCATGCTGCCAATTATTAAATAGCTCTCCAGTGCACAAGTACTTATTCTCTATGCGGTCACTCCAAAATTCGATCTTTTTATTATCCATTCTTTCACCTACCATCAATACTTCTGTTCCTAAATCGAATTCTTTAACACATTTAAGGTTATATGCTATCCTTTTTCCTTTTGAAGATTTTACAATATCGAAATTGCCTCGTCTTGTGCACGGTTCCCCATACCAATCCGTAACATTCCATCTTTTGTTGAAGTTTCCTCGAGTGGGCCTGATATATATTTTACTCTGAGTTCCCCACGAGTAACTATCTGGATCAGATACTTTTAAATAATAGCCAGTTTCCCATTGTCCTATATTTTGGGATTTATAGGAGTTTAAGATTTTGTGTGAACCTAGATATTTCATGTGTACCGGCCATATAAGGTTACCTTCTTTTCTTCCAGTATGTACATCTTTTATATCTTGATGTCTTCCGTGGTATCTTATGTAACCATTAGGTCTTTTAGTGATGGTATAATGCTTTAACGCTTCTCCTCCCTGCATCATGTATAACAACAATGCACTCCTGTACTGTTGATCCACTACCTTTGTTGTTAGATATTTTGCTAGTCCAGAGGTAGTTATAAGTTTCTCTGGAATCCCTGAATTCGGAAAATATTCTAGGGTATATGGATGTTTATAATTTCCATTTGCCCTTTTCTTTCCTTCTAATGTGGCTTTTATGGTCCATGTAGTCCTATCTGTTTCACTACCTGTTCCTTGTGTGAAATTATAATTCTTTCTTATCCATTTGTGCCATATAGTAATAGTGTCTTTTTCATATTTTTCCATAAGGGTCTGATTCCATGGGGATTCAGCTTTTATGATACAATACCAAACTTTTTTATTTTTGTTCAATCTGTGAGCACATTGCTTTTTGTGATCAATTGTTGATCTGTCTTTATTACTTGGCCAGATCATTTTCCCTATCCATGGACAATTCAGCAGCTTACTGCACATCGGCGTAGCCATGGGCCTATTATAACAGTTTATCCACTCCGTGGTTTTTGCAGGAATTATAGGTTTGTTTTCATGGATTGAATGAATTATAGTTTTATCTTGGAATTCACTCATACGAAGCCAACGATCTATTGGTTTTGGCCCTGCGCGTTGCGCTGCAGGTGTCAGTGGACTTAATTTTGGTGACTCCCTTTCTTTGGTCTCTTCCATGTCACCTGCCACTTCAAAGTCATCTGCCACTTCTAAATCATCTGCCACTTCTAGCTCATCTGCCACTTCTAATTTACTTCGGTTCTCTTTGTCTAATACCTTTAACCCTCTGATGGTCTTCGTTTAGCAGTCACACTGGGGGCCTTCCCGGTCATAAATGACCGGACACCTAAAAATGAAACTTCCTCCATCCCAGTAAAAACCAATGCAATTTATTTTTGTTCTATAATATTTATTCTTTTTAATTTAGAATTTTGAGACAATTTGATTGAACTTATTAATATTTATGCAATATTTATAGTCAATTTTTTGCCATTGAAAATAATGTTTTTTTTTTTTTTTTTTGGTTTAAAAAAAAAAAAAATTCTATGCAGTATTTTCGGGTAAAATAGAGACTAGGCTTTCAGAAAAAAAATAAAATAAAAAAAAAATTCATCAATTTATTAATCATAAAATTAAATAAAACATGATATTGCATGGGTTTACCACTAGATGCCTGTATAGCTCTAAATGGAGATGTTTGTGAATTCTAGTTGTTTTTGGACCAAATTACTTACTTTTAAGATGTGGATTGAATGTATTTTTTTAGAAATTCTCAAATAATACTTTTTGCCAAGGTTTATAACATTTTATTAATTATTATTTTAATAATTTTAATAATTATTATATTAATTATATATACATATATTAATTATAATTATTAATTATGTTATGTTTTTCACTCTTGATGTTTTAGAGCTTCACCCCTTCATTGCTGAGCATTTTTTTTCTGCATCGTGGCTGATTTGTAGAGAATTTTTGTGTTTTTGTCAATTTCCAATTCATTTCCTATGGGGGTAATTTTGACCGAAGACCAAAATCATAACTAATTTTTTTACGACCACTTAGCATGCTCGGATCATGAACTCAATTTTTTTGTGTGTTCACATACCTAATGCCAGAAAAGTCACCAAGTTTCGTAACATTCTGATGAAGCTGTGATTTTTAAAAATTCAAAACAGATTTTTGTAATCTGAATTTATTGGTGTGTATGTGTATAAACGTGTGTTTGTATGTGTGTGTGTGTGGGTGGGTGTGAATTTTTTGCACTCTTGATGTTGTAGAGTGTCACCCCTTTACTGCGGTGTACTTTTTTTTAGAATCGTGTCAGATTTGTAGATTGTACAGACAAAAATTCAGAGAATTTTTGTGTTTTTGTAAATTTCCCATTCATTTCCTATGGGTCGGTCATTTTTGACCGAAGACCACGAGTGTGACTCTTTTTGTTTACGACCACTTAGCATGCTCGGATCATGACCTCAATTTTTTTTTGTATTCACATACCTAATTCCAGAAAAGTCACCAAGTTTCATAACCTTCCGATGAAGCTGTGATTTTTAAAATTTTAAAACAGAAAATTATTCGGTCAGAAGTGACCGAGGACCATCAGAGGGTTAATCTTTTTATGTTTGCTTTGGCTGTTTCACAATTCCATTCTAAAGTCGAGATTGTCTTTCCATACGAATATGTCCACCATACTAGGTCAAAGTTTTTTACACTAATGTTTCTAGCTGCACTACCATTTATTTCTTGGCCTGTTAATAATACATGTGTTTGATTTAGTAGTTGTAGTTTATTCCATTTCATTACAGTTAATCCTTTTTCAGTTGTTGGACCATAATCTGCAGCTGATTCTAAGAAACTTCCTTCACTAGTACAATTCCAGTATTCTGGATCTATGTCTGCTATCCAGTTTCTTATCAGCTTAGCATTTTTTTCAGGATTGTATACTATCCCTGCTAAAATCAAAGGTGAACCTTTAACCATTATTGTTTGATTATAGCAGTGTAATTTAACTATCTTTTCCATGTTAGTACAAGGATAGACAGTATAGATTTCCTCTGTTTCCTTTGTTCCGAATCCAGCCAAAATGCATACAAAAAGAATGAAAGCCATACTTATACACGCTATCATTTCCCGAAAATGTTCAGTCTTTTCTTGATCGAGCCTTCTGTAGATGGTTTTCAATCTTTGTCTACTCCCCCCTCTAGGCATGTTGGTCTGTGGGTGAGAGAACAAAGAATTGCCTGTCTGACCCTAGAATCGTTGTTTTAGCAGCCAGTCTCGGACCCTTTGTTTAAAAGGTGTAACGTCTGTCCTCCAATCAATATTAAAACCCTGTATGGCAAAGCCGATGCCCATGAAATTTCTGGTACAACATAGATTCACCACCAGTGTTTTAATCATAGATGCATCGTTTTCTTCATTTTTAATCTTATAACAGGCTTCCCCAGTCATAATTATTTGACTTCTGGACATTCTTGTGATGTCTGTTTCTCTTACACCCAGTTCCCATGTCCTGGTTTCGTAGTTATAGTCTGTAATTAGGAAGCTCATATTTTTAATTTCAGTAATAATTAATTGTTCGGCTGAGCTGCGTTCATACTGTCCCTGTCTTTTCACAAAGATAGTTTGCTTTGGCTCATTTAGATTATGTGAGACAACTCTTTCCCACGCCTCCAAACAAGTGATTCGCCCTAGTACCTGACTTAATACAGATCCAATCTCCAGAGGATCTGTATAGGATGGGCTACCAAGTCCTGACAATTCACAGTATCGATATAGCCATGCTTGTTCATCTTCTTCCATTAATTGGATCGGATTACTAACCCATGCTGTCATAATTTTACCCTGTGACACGCATCCCATGGCTAATTTAGATTTTCTGGTTAACCAGACCTCTTTCTTACTGACAGTCTGGACCCATTGCTGCTCTTCTAGCTTTTCACATCTGTTGCACAGTTCCAGTTTAGAGTCACTAAACTTACAGGAACATTTTGAGCCTAGTAAAATTAGTTTTTCTTTACACGTTTTACAGGTTCGGCAGACACAACTCGTTTCTCCTCGTTGTATTTTTTGAATGACCCATCTTTGTTTGCCTAGTCTGCAATTTCCGCATACTGAAATTTCTCCCAAGGCACAGTGGCCGATTCTACCTTCCGGATTGTACCAGGAGAAAAGGTTATGCTCTCCCTTGCTAGGGAGTGTTTTTAAGCTCGTTTTGGTAGGCCGAGACTCATTCGGACCTTCCCAAAGTAATTCTGCCACGTCCGCTGCTTCACAAATACAACAGCTTGTGAATGGAATTAATTTACTATTAGTACCATCAGGGCAGTCCTCATGCCATTTTTTAACTCTTAGTAGCTCATACGCTTCATTTTGGCACCTGACCCATCCTGTTTTTGACTCAATAATGGACTCAAATACTACTTTCTTCATGATTATGCCTTAATTAAGTCTCTTAAGGACCAAATGCCGTTGTTTTCTAATTGTACAGTAGTATTCGAAGTGACTTTTGTTACCGTGTCCACGGTCCCAGTTTTATGCCTAAATCTTTTACCTCTGATTTTATGCAATATAATTACTTGATCGCCTACCTTAAATGGATTGGCTTTAAAATTTCCCTGTTCAGGTTGATCTTCACTTTTGAGTTCACTCGGTTTGATTCTGTAATTTAGAAAATGCGTACATTGGTCAATCAAAGTATCCCACTGTCCTACCTGTTCGTTCTTTACGAAAAATTGTTTACATCTCTTAACAGCGTTCTCGGCTAGTCCATTGCTTTCCGGTCTATATTTTACACTTTTTATCAATTCGACCCCGATTTTATTACAATATTCCTCAACTTTTCGTCCTGTAAGGTTCGGAGCACCATCCCCCCTAATTCTTTTAGGTGGTCCCCGAAATCTGATCCACTCTCTTAGTGCTTGTACGACTACCGCACTAGTAGCTTGTTTGCATGGATATATTTGGAGAAAATTAGAACAATTATCTACAATTACTAAGAAGTAACAGTTTTTTAATTTCGTGGCTGGCCTAATAGGTCCTCCGAAATCCATCGATATTTCATCATTCTCTTTATCTGTTTTAATCTTTCCATACTCATTGAACCTGCTGTTCATGACCTTTCTGCATTCAGGACATTTTTTCCTTATTTCAAGGTAGGCAGCTTTTAGATTCTGTATATTCAGTCCTGTGGCCTTACAATACTTTGACATATAAGTTAAGCTTGGATGCATTAAATCCATATGCAGTGTTTCAACAATATTATTCTCACTTGCTTTAGTGATAACTTTAACAATTTTTATTGTCTGTACCGTTTTATGTCTAATATATTTGTCTACTTCAGCATTACCTTTTGCAGCTGATGTAGTTTGCACTGTGTGACTGCTTTGGTGCAACACTACCGGTCTAACATCTTCCAATAATATTGCAATTTCTTTCCACAAACTGTCCTGTTTTAATGGCTTTCCCTTTGCAGTGCAGAAACCATTTAGTTTCCAAGTGTCAACATGCTCTGTTAGTGCTCTGTATACATAATCACTATCTGAGACAATAATTCCATTATTCGTGGCTGTGGCTTTCATATGCCTTAGGGCTTCTAAAACAGCTTTTACTTCTGCTAATTGCGCTGAGTCTTCACTAGACAATTGACCCTTTTGTTTAAAAACTATTTTTCCTTTTTCTTTTCTTATGAAGCCCCACCAGACTTCGTCATTTTCTTTTGAACCATCTGTAAAATAACAAATATTAGCCCCTTTAGGGATTTCTGTTATTTTGTCTTTTTTGTTAAGTTTACTGTGTCCAAAAATTATCTGAGTATCTTGCAGCAATTTGCTCCACTTAGCCCAAGTAAATTGATGAATCTTAGGAGCTTCACTGACTAGGTTTTTGGATTCTCTCACTAGCTGTGCGATGCCTTCACCTTTCGATTCTACAATTATCTGTTGATCTAGAGCTAAGGTTTTTATCGCTATCAAACATTTAGCAATACTAGCTAAGATGTCAGTTGCTGATTTAGGTTCCTGTTTTAGCTGATTAGCAGGTTTTGGGTACGACATGAACTGTATCGGATTCTTTTTATCCTTTTCATTATACAAGACCAGTTCTATTTCATCTGCAGTATTTTCAACACTTACTACCAATCTTTGATCCGACTCTCTCCTTGCTATTTTACCTGAGGCTAATGCTAAGTCAATTAATTGTAGCCTGATATTTTCTAATTTATCGCTCCAATTAAATACATTTCCTTTTGTGGCTTCATAAAGTGGTTTTGCCAATTTTGCATATCCTGGTACTAGATCTCTGATAAAATTCATGTGTCCCATGAAGCTTTGTAAATTTTTCAGGCTTTTTGGGCTGTTTTGTCTCAAATCCTCCAGTTTTTCTTTGGTGGTTTTTGAGAGTCCACGATCCATACCTGTCATAGCAAAGCCTAAAAAATCTACTTCTTCTCTACCTATTTCGATTTTCTTGTAACTTGGCTTAAAACCTGCATTTATTAGTCTAGTAAATACTTCATCTACGATTTTCAGGTGTTCATCAGGATCGTCATTTATGATCAAAAGGTCATCTATATAAACTGTCACAGGTAAATTTGTCATTAGCGTGACCACGATAGATTGAAATGCGTTCGGTGAATTTTTATAGCCTTGGGGCAATCTTGTATAACAATACGATTTCGATCGGCAGGTAAATGCAGTTTTAGCCATACTATTTTCAGTTAACGGAACTGTCCAGAAACCGTTTGCTAAGTCAATTTTAGTCAATATTCTACCCTTAGGTAAACCATTGGTCACATCTTTCGCATTAATTAAGTACCTCGTATCCGGTTCTGATACTTTATTCAAAGATTTGAAGTTATTAACGACCCTGTAACTTTTATCCGGCTTAGGGACGGCTTGCAGCGGAGAATTAGTGATCGGATTTTGTATTTCTTTAATTACTCCTAATTTTTCTAATTCTTTAATAGTTTCTTCAATTTCAGGTAAGGCTTTTTTATTAATAGGGTATTGACGTTGTGGTTTATGAACACCTCCCTTTATTTCATACTCATATTCTTTGCCTAATAGGCCTACGTCATTTTTAAATTTAGCGGCTCCACCTTTATGTTTTTCCAGGATTTCTCTCAATTTGTTTGTATCAAGTATGGTTTCCTGTACCATTCTATCAATTTCCTTTTTAAGGTCGACCATTTTCATCCATCTGACTGTTATTTCCTTATCAATTTTACCTACAATTTTAGTTGCATCTTGTAATGTCATCAAGTTTTCCGACTGATTAGGAATAATGGCTATGTCCTTCCACAAATACCAGTCTGTGTCAATCGGGCCTTGAGTTTTATTAAAGCTGTATACCCTCATCATACCTTTTTGTTTTATGGCATCTGCAGGTAAGTCAGTAAGACAGGTAATCTCAGCTCCTGTATCAAGAATGAACGTTCTACCATTGTATTCAATATAAAAGAAACCTTCACGTTCTTTAACTAAATCAGATTGGATGGTCGCTTTTCCTTTAAGGATTTCCTATTTTTGTCTTTGTTCAGGCTTGCTAAGTCTCACAGATTTAGGCTTAGACTGACCAGCACTGGATGTTTTTTCTACAGTCATCTTCTGTTTAGCTCTCTGTTCCCTGATTTTGTTTTGTTGTTCAGGAGTCATTTTGTCCCATTCATCCCTAGAAACATACGTGGAGCTAGTTTGCTTACTTGCATATTTTGTCAATGGAGGTCTTTGTTCCCAATTCGGTTTTCTCTGTACTCCTCTGCTCTGAGATCTGCCTCTCCTCTGAAAGTTTGCTGGTCCAAATTGGTCTCTTTCCTCCCTGTAAGATTTCTGCTGCCCAGAATATCTGGACCCCTGTTGACCATCACGGCCTCGAGCCTTAAGTCTCTCTGAACGTCTCAGACCTTGCTGTTTGCTATTTCCCTGGAAATGTAAATCTTGACTGCCTTTTTTCTCTGTCTCTTGTTTGGTCCTTCTATCATACCTCACAGCAAAAGTTTGCAACTCGTCCCATTTAGTCTCATAACCCCAAGATTTCAACTTATTTAGACCTGGGAGATCTTTGTCAAATAGCAACAGTTCTTCTACAGTTTCTGATGCGCTCTTTCCCTCAAGGGCCCTATTCTTGCAGAATAGCAGTAACCCTGTGCTTTTTATTTCTTTCAGCCTTTTCTCGTACCATTCTTTCTTAGTTTCACCAGAAATGTTCCTCTGATGTAGAGAAACATCATTAATTCCTATATTCAGACCTAATAGTTGATTAATCATCAGCTCTATATCTTCATCATTGATATTAAGCCTCTTCCCTAGCTGCACTATTTTCTGGCAGCTTCTCATGTTATCTTTCGGATCCAACTTCATTCCATTAAACATTCCTATCTCTGTAGCTGTTATAGTATGTTTAGTTCTCGATCTAGATTTTCTCTCCGAGCCCTGGTCAAAGTCCTCCTCTAAGCAGACAGACACACTGGATATAGAGTCGTCACAATAGTCATATTGTTCCCTATAGGCCCCCCTATTCTGAGGGCTAATTTTTTCTTTTTTCACTGACGAGGCTGCTATTTCAGCTAAGTTGATGCCTAGCCCCCCTTTGGGCAATTGTCCTGCTCCGTCTACCTCAGAGTACACTTCATCTTTTAGCACCAGTTCAGTCTTAGTTGTAATTTCTGGTAAAGGTCTCCTATAATATATAGAGTTTTTTGATTCCTTTAAAACCTCTTTTCTGAGTTCAAATATGTCACCCATAATCGGATCCCTACCACTCCTTCCTCTATTTTCAGATAGGGTCAAACGCAGTAATAATGACAGAGCTTTCTGACAAGAGTCTTTTTGTTCTGCAAGCATATCTTGTTTAGCTTTAAGGCTTGTGTCCGGCATGTCTAAAATCTCATCAGCTGTCGGTCCAGTAGCCGCTAAGAAAATTCTCTGCATATACTCAGGTTCCCTTCTGACCTTCTCTTTCAGATTATGCCCTGGTGCTGTTAGAGTTTTTCTCCCTGCAAGATCTATATGTTCTCTAGCATAACTACTACTCTTTCTTTCACGAGACAATGGTCTTGAATTTCTTTGATTAACTCTACTTCTCTGTGGGATGGGTTCGTCCCACTGACACACTACACTTTCTTCACCATCCCATTCAGTGTCTTCGCCCTCGGTGGTTGTATCCTCACCTCTAGTTTTAGCCTGGTCTTTTCTATTCATACTATTTAAAGTATGAACCAATTCATTTGCTAGTGGTATATACTGTAGTCCTGGACTAGTTTCTTGACAGTCTAGTCTTTTCTGAGGGCTAGGGCCAGGTTTTTCCACATCTGAATAATAAATTTCTGTATTATTGGAATCCCTGCGTTTTCTCTGTGGCATTGCTGTACCATCATACATTACCCTCGTTTTACCATAGTATACTTCTATACTGGAATCTGTTGTTGGCTTGTATGTTACTTCCATCCCTGGCTCGAAAAGAATTTTAATTCTGTCTCCTTTCATCCTATTGTCATCAATTCGGCCAATAATGGCCCTTACATCTGCTGCTGAAGTGCAGATGAACTCTAGTCCATTATTTATTTCATAATCTCCTATATACCATGCCTCATCCTTTTCTCTGGCTGCTTTCAGTCTTTGGAAATTATCACGTTTTGTTACAGTGATACGGTATACGGATTCCTGATGAGGAGTTGGACACACATTTAAATCTGGTGCTATTTGAGCCATTTGAGTCATTTTGGGTCTTTTATTTTTGGAAATGCAGACTAGGAAACTTATATCCTCTTTTACGGGATCGTTTCTAAGTTTTTACAGATACTCTTTGGTTCTGCCGCGCGGTTTCGCTTTTCTTTTAATAGAGCGTCCTCTATTTATTTTTGCGAAGTTTTTCGGGTCATTCAATTTGATTGATTAAATTCTTTCATCATTTGCTCCGGGTTTTATTCTTTAAAGACCGACGAGCCCCCATGTAAAAGTTTATACGATGACATACCGTTCCAAATTATTTTACATCCTATCAGGACATATAAATAATCCCGCGGTATCTAAAGAGCCTATCCTTTAGTCGTACTTTTAAGAGTTAGGTGAACAGTCTCTACAAATTCGTATTTTATTATAAAGATAATAAGAATTATAAATATAATAAATCTCCCCTTCGTAGTATAAATCTACCTTTTTAGGTACTCTTCAACCGTGTTTGCTATACAACAATAACCCTGTTATAAGTTGTTTCTTTAGCCAGGCGTATCAATCAATCAAACAGTGCATACTGATTATTCACATATCAGAATTCATGCTCACCCTCCTTAGTTTTCCCCCCGGGTGGAGATCGTCCTGATCCAGGAAAGAAAAGGTGAAGCGTACTCAAAAATTCCAAGTTCCAGTCAGATGATTTAGAATAAATGTTTAACAATATTTATTAAAAGAATCAAAATGAAAAGAATACTTGTTACAGAATCTAATAGAGTACTTAGACTAACAGAGTAATATTAGCTAAGCTTTTACAGCTTCTTGCATTCAGGCACTGCTGGCTTCCTGAACTGGAGATTGCAAGGATGAGCCGCTTATCCGTCTCCAGTTTCTTTCTTTTATAATCCAGATTCGAATACCTTTCGTCATATTTACTGTAAGGCAAATCACATGTACAAATGCTGATCCCAGCAAATGTCTTAACACTCTTATCAGTAGTTGCGTGATTGTCCAGTCAACGGAAATCCCCCAGGAGATACAATAGCTTCTCTGTATGTGTGGACAAAGACCCATGTCACTGCTCTCTCATGTGACTTTGAGAATAGCAGCGATGGACAGAAAAACTTTTCATACAAAACAATTATCATTGAACAGTCATGTGTTCAAAACGACCAAGAATTGCATCTGCAGCATTATTGGGTACAGGCTTTTTATTATGGCCCTTTCTGCGTTGTCGGCGAGTTTGAGGTATGGGTGAAGTGAATGAAATGCCGCTCTCAGGTGGAGCCTCGTGACTTGACTTCACATGCTCCTCACCATTTTTGAGATGCATAGACTGAATCTTGACATCTGTGTGTGCCTAAAAGAATGATTTTTTTTTTTTTAACAACTTTTAAGAAATCCTTTATATTATATAAAAAAATTCTGGGAATTTATGCAGATTCACTAACCAACAACATAAATCAAAGTCAGAAAGAAGGATTTTAATGAGTTCAGTGATCAAGTTCAAATGATGATTGTCATAACATCAACATCATCAGATCTCTTTATTCTTTGTTCAACTGGTGATTATAATTCAGAAACAACAGCCAAACAAAATCTAAAGTTAATAATATATGGGCCTAGAGCCCAACTAAAGCAACCATTGATCGTCATAACGGTAACTTACAATTTGAGATTTTCTCCTTCAGTGATTCTGCTTGTTAACATCAGGTGACTTCAATAATGTTCAATCATCACAAAATTAATCACTTAATTATATCTCATTAACTTCAACACTCTTGAGTGTGGACTCATATACACTCCCAGGAGTGTTAATTTAACACTGGAGTTTTTGCTGTGTACAAAGAGCCGTAGTTAACTGACAAGCTGAGCCATATCACATTAATTATCGCTGGCGATACGTCCGCGATATTAGTGCGATATGGCTCAGCTTGTCAGTTAACTACGGCTCTTTGTAGTCAATGCCGCTCCATCTGAAAGCAGGTGATGGTGATTTACTACTAATCAAGGAACCGGCTTTACTGACGAGATGTGCATAACAATATCGCGATTTAAAGCGCCCAGCCCTAAGACCAAAGAGCCCAACTACAGCAAACACTGACCTCTACAATGGTGACCAAACTCTTCAAACAAACTTCAACATGTAAACCTCTTAAACATAATTTCTAAACATCGAAACTTCCCGCTATAACTGTCTAAGAATGTTAGGGGGGATAATGTTCTATCAATGTCATCACTAAACATGTTTGAAATGTTTATAGAGAGTGTTATCCTACCTTTTAGGAGAACATTCTGGTTACAAAAATAAAATTAACTACAGAAAATATTACAAGAACATAACATAATGCTCTCAAAACATTCATAGAACAATAACATTTCTAGCTGGGATGAGCTCATATTGTGGTCATAGTTTGAGCACACAGTGAGAGCGCTGTGCGGTTACACTTTTAGAACACTGTGAACTCAGATTGCAGACGTTGTGACCACATGGTGACATCACTGTGAGATCATAGTGTTGACTGGGTACAACGTGCGTGCTTTGTTTGAACTTGCCTTGGCGCTATCTACTAACGGTGCGTGTCCACTACAGCGGCAAAACTCGCTTAGTGCCGCTGGCAACGCTGTAACGTCTCCGCTTTGGGGTGTGTCTGTTGCGAGTGTGTTTAATCTAAGTTTTTTTTCAACACACGGACAGTATAATCATCAGCGATGCACGCGATTACATTTAGAAATAGACATGCTTTTTCCAAATGCACCAAGCAAAGATCCTTTCAATTTTATACACTTTTATAAACCCAGCCAATATAATCACAATGAACACATCCAAAATAAAATCTTTAACATATATATTAGGGATGGGAGATATATCGCACGATATTGTTATGCGCATCTAGTCAGTAAAGCCGGTTCCCTTGATTAGTAGTAAATCGCCATCACCTGCTTTCAGATGGAGCGGTGTTAAATTAACACTCCTGGGGCTGGGAGTGTATATGAGTCCACACTCAAGAGTGTTAAAGTTAATGAGATAATTAAGTGATTAATTAAGTGACTATTGAGCATTATTGAAAATGCCTGATGTTAACAAGCAGAATCACTGAAGGAGAAAATCACAAATTGTAAGTTACCATTAAGGTGATGGGTGTTTGCTTTAGTTGGGCTCTAGACCGTTATATGTTTACTTTAATATTTACTGTTGTTTGTCTGCTGTTATTGATTTATAACAGTTAACTGAACAAAGTAAAATGTTATCTTATAGTGTTGGTTATGTTTTGACATAATCATGCTGTGATCTGAAAAAGGAAACTAATTGAGATAGTTTGGTTTAACTTGTTAGCAGCAGTTTTGTGATTCTTAAGCCTATGATTATCAGTACTTAACTTATTTTTTCAAAATATTTAATAAACATTGTTCTGATCAATAGATGTTCAGATTGCTTCATTTAAAACACAGACATCAATAATCAGCCTGTGAATCTCAACAATGGTGACAATAATAAAGCATGTTGCAGTGGCTGCCACCAATCACAACTCATTAATGGCTCCCATCATGCATTGCGGTATGAATAAATTATGATCTGAATTGTCTATGTAATTTACTTTTCCTAATTGAATATTCTGCTCATTACCATTGTTGAGATGCATAGACTGAATCTTGACCTCTGTGTGTGCCTAAAAGAACAATTTTTTTTTAAAACTTTTAAGAAATCCTTTATAGTATATAAAAAATTCTGGGCATATATGCAGATTCACAGTTATGCTTTAACCAACAACATAAAGTCGAAGTCAGAAAGAAGGATTTTAATGAGTTCAGTGGTCAAGTTCAAATGATGAATGTTATAATATAACCAACATCATCAGACATCTTTTTTCTTTGTTCAACTGGCAGTTACAATTCAGATACAACAACCAGACAAAATCTAAAGTTAATAATATATGGGTCAAGAGTCCAACTAAAGCAACCATTGATCGTCATAACGGTAACTTACAATTTGAGATTTTCTCCTTCAGTGATTCTGCTTGTTAACATCAGGTGTCTTCAATAATGTTCAATCATCACTAAATTAATCACTTAATTATCTCATTAACTTAAACACTCTTGAGTGTGGACTCATACACTCCCAGGAGTGTTAATTTAACACTGGAGTTTTTGCTGTGTACAAAGAGCCGTAGTTAACTGACAAGCTGAGCCATATCGCATTAATTATCGCTGGCGATACTTCCGCAATATTAATGCGATATGGCTCAGCTTGTCAGTTAACTACGGCTCTTTGTAGTAAATATCCGCTCCATCTGAAAGCAGGTGAAGGCGATTTACTACTAATCAAGGAACCGGCTTTACTGATGAGATGCGCATAACAATATTGTGCGATATATCGCCCATCCCTAGTTATAAAAATACCTGTGTCTGTGTGGACTAGGCCTAAATCTGTGAAGATCTCAGCAGAGGAGGATTAAACAACTCCACAAACAGCATTACCAGCTTCACTTATTACTAACCAGACTGACTTTATTTCTTTCAGAGTTTAATTCTCCATCAAAAGTGTTACATCATCACCACTGTGAAACCACAGCAATAAATTACAGTGACTTATTTTAACACATCATGCATAAAAAAAACAGAGCTACACTGTTATTTAGAAACAGAGATATCACAATTTTGCACATGAATCAACAATGGTGGCAATATTTTTGTATTATTCATGCAGCGAATGAAGCGAATTCAGTGAATGCTGGGAGTTTTACATTATCCTGGAACCCAGCATGCATTGCGACATGAAACTTTTGATTGTCACCATTGTTGAGATTCATGTGCTGATTGTTGATGTCTGTATGTGTCTGAGGCAAGCAGGAGCAGATGTTTTAGAAGCAGATATTGTTCAGAAAACCTGATTACAAAAATGTTGATTTCATGTTGTGGATTCACAGATAAATATGCTAAATATGAAATGCCCATAAATTCAAAGAATATATACAGGAAAAATCTGAAAATCAGATAGTCCAAGATGATTGTGACATCATCACAAAAGAACAAAAACACCTGATCATCTTCCTCTTGACTTTTTCTCACCATAACAAATGTGCTTTATAAACTCACGGTGAGAGCAATCAGAAAAAGATAAATGGTAAGAAGTCCAGGGACAAGAGACCAACTAAAGCAAATACTGATCTCCATCATGGTGACAACAAACTTTATTATTAACTAAATCTCTGTTAATTCTCAACAAGAACTTTTGTACACTGTTAGACCTTACCGGGTTTTTTTACAGTAAAATACTGGCAACACTGTTGCCAGTAATTTACTGTTAATTGTGCAGTTCTTTACTGTAATCTACAGTATGTTACTGTAAAATGCACTTAAACTCAAGTTAACTAATTTCACTTGCAGAAACCTTAAATTGACCAACTGTCATTTAAATGTATTAAACTAAAATGTATAATGCATTTATAATGTGAGCAAAGTATTACTATGAACTTATTTCATTGAAACCACAACAAAACTTTTGTAAATAAAGAGATTTCCACTGGACCAGCAACTACACAGTCACCGCCTGTTAAATAAAGCAACATGCAGCATATCATCAATGTTTGTAGATCTTCTCCTGGACTGAAGCACAGGCTCTACTCTTCTGCACAATGGTGACCCAAAAAACGAAATTTTACAGTAAACTACTGGCAACAGTGTTGCCAGTATAAACCTGTTTTATAACATTTTGTGGGTGTGTCTTTTTATCTTACACTGTTAACCCTTTCAACCCCACAGGGAAATCCACACTACAATGAGTAAATAAGTAACATTGAGACAGTGCTGCAGTGAGATAATTAACCCTCTGAGGTCTGAGCTGTTTTCTGGGCCCTGGAGGTGTTCTGACATGCTCTGACATTTCTGGTTATTTCTGTTACTTGTGACATTTTCATGGCTAAAGTCTAATTACACTGTATTCAGCACAAACTCTGCTACAATAATATATCAACAGCATGTATGTAAAAGTTTGTAGTTTTGAGATAATGACATTTATGCGTGGTTTGTGAAAATACAAAAAAAAAATCTCACTGAAATAAGGCCATGAAACCCCTACTGATTATTTCTTCACAAGACTTTTGAAAATTGTATGACGTAGCCTAGAATATTTGCTGCAAAACTATGTGAAAATCACCCTGACTGCTCATTCAGAGAAGACAATATATTGATTTAAAATTTTTACGACGTGTTTTGTGTGAATAAGCCTTATGCGAAGGGGCGGATTACCTCATTAATATGTAAGGCTTTTCTCACCTGAGAAAGACAAAGAACCTCCCTAATGGCCCTATTAGGAGCTTATCAGGGCCCATCATTCTGAGCAACCTTGCACAATACTGTAAATGAGGAGATTTAAAAAAGAATGGCTTTTAAATTGTTTGGATTTATTTACACAACATAATCCAAATAGACACAACAAATGGTAAAAAAGCACTTATTGAAAGACAGAGACCTTTGTGCCATTCCTAAAAACATTGTACATACCTTCAATTTCCAAGGTGTTTGATTTTCACTTTACCATGTTCATGTTCCAGAGACTCATGTGAATGTTGAAGTCGGTAGGACTCATCTGGGCCCTGAAAAAAAAGTGAACATACTGATATCAAGAGAAAGGTCTGCACGATTTTGGAAATAAATATTAGATTTTTCTGGTTAAAATTGCTTTTTAAAGTTCACAAAATACACACACACACACACACACACACACACACACACACAAATGTTTCCAACAATATATAGTAAATGAACACCAGGTTTGTTGTGCCTTGTAGGCATAGGCTATGCGCAGTGCTGGGTAAAATAATAATAAAAATATTTCAGTAACAACCAAGCTAGAGAAAAATATATTGATTATCATGTTACTTCAAATGTTTCCATTCGTTATGATGATATGAAATGAGATAATAGTAAAAACATGAAGCCGTTTGGTGTGTTTTGCTTTTCAAATTTTCAAATGATACATTCAAACGCGATCAATCTGATACATTCAAACGCGATCGCGCTCAAATATAAAACATTATGGTTACCATATACATATCTACGTTTGACCAGATAGCCACAAACACAGTAGGCCTAACAGTAAACACGGGTCTAAATATTATAATATTCCCCATATATCTAGCAACAGTTCAACTGCAACGTGACATTTATGCAACAATAACAAACATGTAAGAATTTCTTACCTTAAATCTTTCTTGTCTTCAAATTGCGTTCTTCTTCTTCTGAGGTAGCCTAAATCCAATGTAAGCTCAGGCGCGTCTTTCAAACTCGACGAAAAGTGAAGTGAAGTGTTTTGGTGTTTTGTTGTTGAGGTAACGAGCGCGTTCGCGTTCCATGTGGAGATTTGCATGTGAATATCTTTTGCGCGAGTGGGCGTGGCCAAATTAACTGTAATGAGCAAGCGTTTGAGAAGCTGGACATCTTGTTGGTTTTATACAAATTACTTAAACAGAAAATATTTGTTTTCGTTTTGAACCCGATCATTTAAAAGTACACACTTAAATGTTTATAAAGGTGTATGGCTCATAAATGTGTGACAAGTATTCGCTGAGTTTTGTTTCAGTTTATAGACGTGCTCAAGAAAAAAAAGTTCACCGCGACGGAGAGGCAGAACGCACACCCTGTTTATATTCTTTATTTTACAAAAGCACAATGTTTTGATTTGATTGTAAGTGGACACATACAAAAGTAGAAATATCACAGATTCTTTTTTTATATTTCTTTTTTCTGTATGACCATAAATGACGGAGTAATTTAAGTTTATAGTGCTACAATGTGGAGAAAATCCAGCAAAACGCGCCGGCGCGTTTGCCGACCTCAGAGGGTTAAGAGAATATGTAAGTCATTGTTGAGCATTAGTGATGAACACCTGCTGTTAATAAGCAGAATCACTGAAGAAAAGAGAAACACAAGAACAGAAAATAGAGAAACACAATAACTACGACTGACTTCCAGCCATTACACATTATTACACTTATTATTAACCAGTATGACTTTATTTCTGTCATACAGAAGTTGTTATTGAAAATGTTTGTTTGAAGTTACCGTTATAGAGATCAGTGCTTGCTGTAGTTGGGATGCTGATGCTAAAACATTTTTTTTTTTTTTGTTGCTTGAGCTGTGTTTTTGCAAGTCACACTTGTGCGCACACAGTTTATGAATGATTGCAGTTGTAATGCTTATGATGACAAAATCATCATATTGCCTGTTCATTCACTAAGGAATTAATTCTTATTCATTCAGAGTTTTGTTCTCGATCAAAAGTGTTACATTAGCACTACTGTGAAACTACAGCAATAAATTACTGACTCATTTTTTTTTAACACATCATGCATAAACCCCAAAAAAAACAGAGCTACACTATGTTTTAGAAACACAGAGATATCACAATTTAGCACATTAATCTCAACAATGGTGGCAATATTTTATTTTTATTTTTTTTATTATTATTATTCATGCAGCAGTGCATGCTGGGAGTTTTATATTATCCTGGAACCCAGCATGCATTGCGACATGAAACTTTTCACCATTGTTGAGATTCATATGCTGATTGTTGATATCTGTGTTTGTCTGAACCAAGCAGGAGTAAAATAAAATTGAATGAACTATATGATTATTTTTCAGAAGACCTGATTACAGAAATATTGATTTCATTTTGTAGATACACAGATTTATGCTAAATATGACATAACCATAATTTCAATTAATATATACAGGAAAAATCTGAAAATCAGATAGTCCAAGATGATTATGACATCAACACAAAAGAACAAAAACACCTGATCATCTTCCTCTTGACTTTTTCTTGCCATAACAAATATGTTTTATAAACTCACTGTTACAGCAGCCAGAGAGAGATGAAAGGTAAGAAGTCCAGGGACAAGAGACCAACTAAAGCAAATACTGATCTCTATCATGGTGACAACAAATTTTATTATTAACTAAATCTCTGTTAATTCTCAACAATAACTTTTGTACATGTATGAAATAAATAATGTTAAACTGGTTTGTAAACTGGTTTCACACCAGTGTTTCTGGAAGTCAGTTGTAGTTCTTGTGTTTCTATTTTTTCTGTTCTTGTTTCTCTGTCCTTCAGTGATTCTGCTTATCAGGTGTTCATCAGTGTCTCAATTCACTCACTTCTTTTCATTCACTCTGTCAAGGGGACTATATTAGTGAACTAATGTAGGGAATAGTGAATGAGGGTATAGGGTGTGATTGGGAAAACAGCCTCTGAGTGTCGATTTTGAGCACTGTTCAATTACAGTATATTCCTGTAGGCTATTTTTGTTTTCTACGGTATATTACTGTTTTAATGGAAAATGGTATGATACTGTCTAAATTATGCCTTTTTTAGAGCAAGGGTTAACAGTGTACATGTATGAAAGAAATAATCGTAAACTGGTTTCACACTCAGTGTTGCTGGAAGTCAGTTGTAGTTTCTGTGTTTCTCTTTTTTCTGTTCTTGATTCTCTGTTGTTCAGTGATTCTGCTTATCAGGTGTTCATTAGTTTCTCAATTCACTCACTTCTTTTCATTCAAGTGGACTATATTAGTAAACTAATGAAAGGAATAGTGAATGAGGGTATAGGGTGTGATTGGGAAAACAGCCTCTGAGTGTCGATTTTGAGCACTGTTCATTACAGTATATAACCACTGTTAACCCTTGCTGTAAAAAAAGGCCAAATTCTAACAATATCATACCATTTTCCATTAAAACAGTAATATACCGTAGAAAACAAAAATAGCCTACAGGAATATACTGTAAATGAACAGTGCTCAAAATCGACACTCAGAGGCTGTTTTGAGATGGGTCTGTCTGCGGACTGCAAGACTGAGGGCGTAACTTGAAGGGGGTGTAACTTGAAGGGGGCGTAACTTGAAGTTGTCCAAATCACAACCGAATCACACGAGATGTCAGAAGAACGAGATTTTGTTGGCAAGACGGCAGCTCGTTTAGAGGGTTCAGAGACCACGGTAAGAATATTTTCCACAGATAACCGTGTAAGAAATGTTCATACAGTATTGTGTTTTTTTTTTTGGTACTGTTTCTGGAGTTGATAATCTATTAAAAGTTTTTATTTATTTAAAACTAAACCGTCCTCGCTTGGTGTTGTTAAGTATTTTACTGGCTGGCGTGGTAATAATAATGCTGCCTTGCTCTTGGAATTGGCGTAAAACGGCTTTCCTTGGTATAAAATGTACATGAACACCCTCCAATTTCGAACTTGAATGCAATGAGCTCGAAATCACGATTTCAAAAGTTGTAAATATCACATTTCTGATAGCACGTGAAAGCAACATAAGTTAACTAATGGCAGGCAATAAAAACAATATAAGCTAGCTAACGTTAGCCAGGGTAAACATTAGGCTAATTCGGGAGCTCACTCTGTAACATGCAACGTGTAACGTGTAATGTTATTTATTTCCCCTCACACATTGCTGCATTCAGAATAATGCAAGTTTAGTTGTGATTACTTGACGGGTGCCTTTTTACATGAATGTACTGCAGTATTTCTGAAGATCTTGTTCACCAGAACAATAAATGTTAATGTTTGTGATCATTTTAATTCTTATTTTATTTTCCTCTAGCTTCATTCAACAGTTTAAAGTATCTTAAAAAATCCAAACAAATGCCAGTTGTGCAGCAAAATGGGAGATTTCTACATTTGTGTGGGCCACAGTTATGATTCAAGTCAAGGTTCTAGTGCTAAAATTATTTTAATTATCATAATATAACATTCACTTCTACATTAGACTAATGCTTTTTGTTTTAGGCAATAAGTGTTTCTTTTCATTTCTGAATTGTCTTGTTATGGTGGCAAATTAAAGGAGTAGTTCACTTTTAAAATGAAAATTCTGTCATCATATAATACTCACCCTCATGTTGTTTCAAACCTGTATGCATTTCTGTCTTCTGCTGAACACAAAGAAAGATATTTAGAAGAATGTCAGTAACCAGACAGTTTTTGGGTCCCATTGACTTCCATCCCAGCCAGCACAGCCATGTGGGGCCCAAATGGGTTTGACCTGGGCTATCTAACTGGGACCCAGCCAGTTTTGTCCTCGGTTTCCATGTTGGCCCCACATGGGTTTGCCCAGATGAAATGAACACTGCTTAGTATGCACAGTACAGGCTGTTTAATGTAACACTTAATCAGTGTTGGAGGTAATGAGATAATTATGTGATTGAATAATGATTGTGCATTAATGATGAACACCTGCTGTTAACAAGCATAATCACTGAAGGAAAGAGAAACACAAGAACTACTTCCAGCCACTGCCTTGGATGAAATCAACTGAAGATAAAATACATTAAATCTCTCAAGATCTGATTAAACAACTCCACAAACAGCATTACCAGCTTCACTTATTACTAACCAGACTGACTTTATTTCTGTCAGACATCTAACGAAAAGAATTAAGAAGAGGTTTAGATGTTGATTACTTTTTTGAAAGTAATAGTTTGGTTTGATGTTACCATTATGGCGATCCGTGTGTGCTTTAGTCAGGCTCTTGACTTTTTAACATTAGTTGTTCTCTGGCAGCTGTGTCTGTTTGTTATGGCGAGAACAGCAAGAGAAAATATGATCAGATGCTGTAAGCTGATTGATGATATGAATATGATCGTCATATAGTGGCTTAACTCATTGATTATTTGTGAGGTTCATACAGTAGTATGTTATTCATTTTGTTTTATTGTTGTGATTCTACAACAAGAGAATAATAGAATTTAATCAGAACGTCAAATTATTTTTAAAACTCCATTTACATATTTTGGGCTCCTCCTAATCTTACTCACACACAGACATCAAGAATCAACATATGAATCTCAACAATGGTGACATGCTTCATGCTGCAATGCATTCTGGGAGCCATGGATAAGTTTTGTATGATGCACCCAGAATGCATTGCAGCATGAAGCATGTCACCATTGTTGAGATTCATATGCTGATTCTTGATGTCTCTGTGCAAGTGGAACTTTCTGTAGTCCAACATGTGTAAATGGTGTTTTAAAAATCATTTGATGTTCTGATTAAACTGTGCTGGATCTCTTGCTGTAGAATCACAACAATAAAACAAAATGAATAACATACTACCCGTATGAACCTCACAAATAATCAATGAGTTAAGCCACTATATGATGAGTATATTCTTATCATCAATCAGCTTACAGCATCTGATTATATTTTCTCTTGCTGTTCTCGCCATAACAAACAGACACAGCTGCCTGAGAAAAACTAATGTTAAAAAGTCAAGAGCCTGACTAAAGCACACACTGATCGCCACAATGGTAACATCAAATCAAACTATTACTTTCAAAAAAGTAATCAACATCTAAACCTCTTCTTAATTCTTTTCGTTAGATGTCTGACATAAATAAAGTCAGTCTGGTTAGTAATAAGTGAAGCTGGTAATGCTGTTTGTGGAGTTGTTTAATCAGATCTTGAGAGATTTAATGTATTTTATCTTCAGTTGATTTCATCCAAGGTTGTGGCTGGAAGTAGTTCTTGTGTTTCTCTTTCCTTCAGTGATTCTGCTTGTTAACAGCAGGTGTTCATCATTAATGCACAATCATTATTCAATCACTTAATTATCTCATTACCTCCAACACTGATTAAGTGTTACATTAAACAGCCTGTACTGTGCATACTAAGCAGTGTTCATTTCATCTGGGCAAACCCATGTGGGGCCAACATGGAAACCGAGGACAAAACTGGCTGGGTCCCAGTTAGATAGCCCAGGTCAAACCCATTTGGGCCCCACATGGCTGTGCTGGCTGGGATAGTAGGGAAAAAATATATACTATGGAAGTCAATGGGACCCAAAAACTGTCTGGTTACTGACATTCTTCTAAATATCTTCCTTTGTGTTCAGCAGAAGAAAAAAATTCATACAGGTTTGAAACAACATGAGGGTGAGTATATGATGACAGAATTTTCATTTTAAAAGTGAACTACTTTAATATTGAGGAAACAGTGCTACCAGAAAAGTTCATATTTAAAAAAAAGAAGAAATGCAAACATGTTTTACACTTAAACTTTTCTTTTCTTTTGTCAACAGGTGTGGTAAACTGGAACTCCTTTTCAGGGGAGTATAAAAGGACCTACCGCATTCCCTATCTGATCTCCCGTTGCATTCAATGTGATGATTTGTACAAAGACTGTTAAAGGAGAACTCCGGTCAATTTTAACATTGAGCTCATTTTTTTGTAAATTTGGAGTGCTGTCAGTACAGAGAACAACGACAAAAATCGGTGTTGCCTACACTGTGTTATCCTCTTTTTAAAATTTGCACCCTGTTGACTTCAATGGGGCAAGTTTTAAACCTGCTTTTAGCATCTTAACATCCTTGATGTGTCATTACAAGTGCACAGCCAATGTGAGTGATTCCTTCAGAGTGAACACGGGTGAATCTGACTGCAGTAGATGTGAAAGATATGGATAAAAATTATGTTAATTCGGCCAGCGCTCATACCTGTATTTACATCCTGTTTTCGGTCGAAGTCCACAGTACACTGTAAAAAAGAATACATTGATTTTATTGATATCTAATTAATAAAAATGAGGCAACAGATTACAAGCAATATTATTAATTAAATTTAACAAATTAGAATTGAGTAATAATTAATCAAATGAATTCCTTAAAAGGTAACCATTTAAAATGAGTAGAATTTACAAAATATCTTTTATTGCCAACATTGAAGACACCTGGTGTTAACAAGCAGAATCACTGAAGGAGAAAACCATAATTAAAGTCAGCATTGTGGAGATCAGTGTGTGTTTTAGTTGGGCTCTTGACCTTAAATTATTAACTTTGAGTTTCGTTTGGTTGCTGTACATGAGTTATAACAGCCAGATGAACAAATAGAAAAGGTGATCTGATGGTGTTGGTTGTGTTTTAACATAATCATTATTTCACAATCATTTGACCTGAATCACTGAACCTCATATAGAGTCCAAATTATGAGTTAGGTTTACTTTATTAATTATAGCAGCACTGTCCTTGTACGGCATCATATTTTTTAACTTTTACAATGTAAGGCAAATAATTTCTAAAAAGTTTCTCTTACATAAAAAGGAGACACGCAGACATCAATAATCAGCCTGTGATTCTCAACAATGGTGACAATAATAAAGCATGTTGCAGTGCATTCTGGGTTCCACCAATCAAAACTCATTCATAGCTCCCATCATGCATTGCTGCATGAATAAATAATGAGCTTATGTTCAGAGGTGATCTGTTTGTCACCATTGCTGAGATTCATAAGCAAAATCTTGATGTGTGTTTGTGCCTAAAAAAAAAAAAAAAAATTATTTATTTATTTTTTATTATTGATTTGATCATTTGGATTTCATTGAAAAGGCTACAAATATTATACTGCTGTAGTTAATAAAGTTAACTTAACTCATAAATTGGACTCTATATGAGGTTCAGTGATTCAGGTCTAATGATTGTGAAATAATGATTATGTTAAAACACAACCAACACCATCAGATCACCATTTCTATTTGTTCATCTGGCTGTTATAACTCATGTACAGCAGCCAAACCAAACTTAAGGTCAAGAGCCCAACTAAAACACACACTGATCTCCACAATGGTGACTTTAATTATGGTTTTCTCCTTCAGTGATTCTGCTTGTTAACACCAGGTGTCTTCAATGTTGGCAATAAAATATATTTTGTAAATTTTACTCATTTTAAATGGTTAACTTTTAAGGAATTCATTTGACTAATTATTACTCAATTCTAATTTGTTAAATTTAATTAATAATATTGCTTGTAATCTGTTGCCTCATTTTTATTAATTAGATATTAATAAAATCAATGTATTCTTTTTTACAGTGTAATCGATTGTCGAGTTCACGCACATAGGTTTAGTTACCTATGATCACGCGCATGAACTCGACAATTGATTACTATGGACTTCGACCGAAAACAGGATGTAAATACAGGTATGAGCGCTGGCTGAAATATTATAATTTTTATTCATATCTTTCACATCTCAACCCAACTCATCCCCTTATATAACTAGGGCACAATACTTTAATTACAACAATTCATACTATACCAATCCTGCTGATTTCAACACTCAAACACAAAACACTCAATCATACACAAACTTACACGCACAGTAATGTATATTCTAACACACACACACATAGCCTTCCTTCTCCACCCTCATGGTAATCTATCCCAAAAAACTCTTTTTTTTTTTTTTTTTTGTCTTGTCAATTACTGTTTTTATTTGTTTCATGTTGAATGTGTGATACATGCTCTCTATATATACTTTTTATAATATCAAATAATCATTGTTTACTGTACGTTTTATGTTCTTTACACTTTGTTTGGGTTTTGTATCGTGTGAGGTTTTGACAATATTTGTATAACACTTTTTGAAAATTTAATATAAAAAAAAGGATGTTAAGAGGCTAAAAGCAGGTTTAAAACTTGCCCAATTGAAGTCAACAGGGTGCAAATTTTAAAAGGAGGATAACACGGTGTAGACAACACCGATTTTTGTCGTTATTCTCTGTAATGACAGCACTCCAGAGTTGTATAGTCCAGGGGTCAGAAAGTAGAAGTCCTGCCATAGTTTATTCCACCCATGAACTCAGTCAGCTGATTTCACTAATTAGTTCTCTCTCCTGTCTGAATGAGCAAATCCAGGTGATTGGAACAAAATACTGAAGAGGACTTTTACTTTCTGAACCTGGACTTTACACCTCTGACTACATGTCAGCCAAGAGTAAAGAAATAAACCAGAACTGGACCTTATCTGAGCCACAAAATCTGTGTATATTAAATATGGATTCATCTCAGCCTTAATAAGCCTGTTAACAAGCAGAATCACTGAAGGAAAGAAGAGAACAGAAAAAGAGACGAGCAGAAACACAAGAACTACAGCTGACTTCAGACACAGCCTTAGATGAAATCAACTGAAGAGAAAAGAAGACATTAAATCTGTGAAGATCTCAGCAGAGGAGGATTAAACAACTCCACAAACAGCATTACCAGCTTCACTTATTACTAACCAGACTGACTTTATTTCTGTCAGACGTCTACAGAAGTTTTATTGAGAATTAACAGAGGTTTAACTCTAACGTGTTTCATTTGAGGTCACCATAACAGTGATTAGTGCTTCCATTAGTTGGGTTCTTATCTCTGATTATATCTTTTGTCTTTTCTGGCAGTTGTGACAGTGTGTTTGTTAAACACATTTGCAGCAGCAAAGAAAGCTAAAGTGAACTGAGATCAGGTGATGATGATTACCTGAAGATGGTTTAATAATCATCATGAAGTATCCTGCTCCACTGCCGCTTTTCGAATCTAACAATTGTGTTCCATTAATATTTTCACATTACAAACCCTGTGATACTGTAGAATGAGATTGATAAATATTATATTATTTACACATCCATATTTTTTTCAAAACATAAACCCTGTATTACTAAAGCATGAGATACAGCAGTACTATAAGAATCAGTTAGAAGAATTTTATAAACTTGAGCATTAAACGTTAATCTACTATGACAAACATCAATAATCAGCGTATTAATCTCAACAATGGTGACAATCAAAAGTACCTTGCTGCAATGCATGCTGGGTACCAGCATAGTACAAAACCCCCAGCATGCATTGCAACATGAATAAATTATGCAGCTGAATTGTCCTATTATTTTGTTTAATTTTAAATATTTGCTTTTATTATTTGCTGTTGTTTTTTTAGTGACATTTAGTAGCTTTTTTGTAATGTTCAGAATTGATCAGTTTACCTGAATATTTTTGATTGTCACCATTGTTGAGACACATACGCTGATTGTTGATAAGTGTGTCACATAATAGGTAAAAAAAAAAGTTTGTTAAAATATTTCACCTGATAGGTATAATTCTGCTTGATCTCATGCTGCAGTAACACAGGGTTTATGATATTAATATATTATTTGTACAAAACAATTTTATCATATAAATTTCATCAGTGATTCAAGCACTAGCATCATGATAACTAAACCATCAACAGGTTACAATCATCACCTGCCTTGATTAAATTTAGCTTTCTTTGCTGCTGCAAATGTGTTTGACAAACACACTGTCACAGCAGCCAAAAAAGACAATAAACATAATAAGAGTTAAGAGCCCAACTAATGGAAACGCTAATCACTGTTATGGTAACTTCAAATTAAACATCTCAATAAGGAGTTCTAACAGAAATAAAGTCAGTCTGGTTAGTAATAAGTGAAGCTAGTAATGCTGTTTGTGGAGTTGTTTAATCCTCCTCTGCTGAGATCTTCACAGATTTAATGTCTTCTTTTCTCTTCAGTGGATTTCATCTAAGGCTGTCTCTGAAGTCAGTTGTAGTTCTTGTGTTTCTGCTCGTCTCTTTTTCTGTTCTCTTCAGAGGTGTAAAGTCCAGGTTCAGAAAGTAAAAGTCCTGCTCAGAATTTTGTTCCAATCACCTGGATTTGCTAATTAGCAGTTTTTCAGCCAGGAGATAGAAATCAGCTGACTGAGTTCATGGGTGGAATAAACATATGGCAGGACTTCTACTTTCTGACCCCTGGACTATACAACTCTGCAGCACTCCAAATGTACAAAAAAATGAGCTCAATGTTAAAATTGACCGGAGTTCTCCTTAAAGGATACTGGGGAAGTGGACAAAGAGGAAAACTTAAAGGGTTCTACTCTGAAAATGATTTTGCTGGATACTGCTGCATGGACTGTTTTTATGTGGCTGGAGGCACAATCTGATTTTCTATGACAATATTAGTGACATAAATTGTGGATTGGGTTTGCATAAACCCTCCTTGTGTTGCCTTTCAATAAAAGTTTTTTTGTGATAAGTTTGCTTGTAGTTAATTTGTCTTAAAGTATCATAAGATATTTGACAGTAGTGCATTTAACTGTTTATTAGTGTTGTCAAAAAATCGTTTGTCAGCACATCAGGCAATATGACATGAACAGATATTTAAAATTATTTATTTAAAACATGAAAAGATGTTTAACAATATTTATTTAAAAAATAATGTTTTAGACAAAGCCAAATTTCAAAAGAATATCTATATTAGTACTTGCTCCACAGTCTAGTTGAGGTGGGACAATTAGAAAAAAACAATACATTGCAATATGGTTTCTAGCAATACATTATCAATACCTTGGCAGTGGCATAAATGCATATTGAAACTTGCTTTACTGTATACAGACAAAAACAAGCATTTTGAAGATGTCATCTCAAAGGTTTATGTTCTTGAACAGCTAAGAGTCAGTTTAGTGCACTGCATTTGAATATGTTCAGTTAAACTTATGCGAGATCGATTAAGAAGCATACGAAACTAATCGCATACTTTTCTCTAATCGCTCTCACGGTCATTTGATGTCATCTCGTCATATCGCGGAAGTGGGCGTAACTTGAAGGGACGTGGCGGAAGTGGGCGTAACTTGAAGGGACGTGACGTAACTTGAAGGGGCGTGGCTTACGGCGTGACGTAACTTGAAGGGGCGTAACTTGAAGTGGGCGTAACTTGAAGTGGGCATAACTTGAAGTCTTGCGGGGTGCAGACAGATACTATTGGCTGTTTTCCCAATCACACCCTATACCCTCATTCACTATTCCCTACATTAGTTCACTAATATAGTCCCCTTGACAGAGGGAATGAAAAGAAGAGAGTGAATTGAGACACTGATGAACACCTGATAAGCAGAATCACTGAAGGATTGAGAAACAAGAACAGAAAAAAGAGAAACACAAAAACTACAACTGACTTCCAGCAACACTGAGTGTGAAACCAGTTTAAAAACCAGTTTACGATTATTTATTTCATACATGTACAAAAGTTATTGTTGAGAATTAACAGAGATTTAGTTATTAAAAAAAATTGTTGTCACCATGATGGAGATCAGTATTTGCTTTAGTTGGTCTCTTGTCCCTGGACTTCTTACCTTTCCTTTCATCTCTCTCTGACTGCTTTTTTTTTTTTTTTTTTTTTTTTTTTCCGGATAAACCTTTTTTTATTTAAAAATGCTTATTAAGCAATTACAAGAAAAAGATTATCTCAGTATATCTTACATACAGTTCTTATATTTTCAATTATATACACTTAAACTTTATCCATCTTTAACAGGAATTACCCAGAACTTCCATAACTCTTTAAACGGAGAGACATTTGGTATGTTCCACATTAGATCTATTTCTCCGGCTGTCAGTTTCTGTGCATCTCTTAGTATATATCAACACTCAAACTCGACTTTAATACTGATTCGGCTGGAATCTCAAAGGTTTGAAAGACACTGATGTTTCTAGATTTCCATACCGCTTCTTTAATGATGTTTATAATTACCCACCAGCGAATCCATTTACTTTCATTAACCTCGTTTAATTCTCCATACCAAATATCTCCCTCGTTTGGCGTTCTATACAAATCTGACAACCATGGTTGAAAAAGATTCCATATCATCTGAGCATATGAACATTTCCACAGGCAATGTCTAATTGACTCTTCTTCACCACAAATCCTTCTAGGACAAATTATGGTACGGGTACAATTTCTTTTCATCAAGAACACCCGGGTAGGTAAACAGTTTTGAACCACTTGCCAGGCAATGTCTTTGTGGTTGTTAAATAAAAAGTCATTATTCACATTTCTCCACACTTTGATACATTCTGATTCAAAAAGTTTACCAACTGGAGTCATTTTAAACAACCGAGGCGATAGCTTTTCTTCTAAAAATATTCTATTCAGTTGATCAAGTGGGATGTTATGCAACACTGCCTTCTTCACTAATTGCAATATTCTGTTGTACATGACTGGTCTAATTTCTGCATGTGGGACATTCTGTGGTGTTCTCTTATTCCATAACCTCCTTATTTCTTGCCCTACCCAAAACTTTGCAAAAAAACTACTAATATTTGTTTCATCCTCATTTACACAGTTTCTTATTATTGGGAGAAGAATCATTGCGTTTAGTTTAGCTTCAATATCAGGTACTCCCAAACCTCCTTTCTGTTGTTTCCTACATACTATTTCGCGTTTCAATTTTTCTTGGTTCGAACCCCATAGAAAACGAAACATCATTTTCTTTACAGAGTTTAAGAATCGTCTTGGGGCAAGCAAAGTTGCCGCTACAAATGTAAGCGATGCTATAATCTCTGCATTTATTATTAATACCTTACCCCTAAGCGAAAGGTCTCTTTCTTCCCATTGATTTATTTTCCACTCTATTTGATGCAATCTGGAAGTCCAATTCCTTTCTTCCATATCCTTGCACCATACTATCCCTAAAAATTTTATAGCTTTGTCTTGATTTTTCAATCCGAAATTTAGTTTTTGTTCTGACCAATTTAGGTATAAAATCTCGCTCTTACTTCTGTTAATTTTCATACCAGTTGCTAACATAAATCGATCACATAACTGTAATGCTTTTTCTATTGAATGGTTGTTAGTGAGTAGAAGAGTTAAATCATCCATATATAGTGACAACCTTGCTTCTTTGCCCAAGCTCCCCGGGATTACTAACCCTTTCAATTCGGAATTTTGCCTAATCATACGAGCTAATGGTTCTATGGCTAATACAAAAAGTAACGGAGATAAGCCGCACCCCTGGCGCACCCCTGAAAGAACCTTAACCGGGGGTGACAAATGACCATTAACAAGAATACGACTCTGACACTCTGTGTAAAGCAGGTTAATCCACCTATATATAGATTTCCCCAAACCGGAGCTTTGTAACACCTTGCGTAGGAACCGATGGTCTATTCTGTCAAAGGCCTTTTCTAAGTCTATTCCCAAGACTCCCAAGGGAATCTTGCGTTCCTGTGCATAAAGGAAAGAGTCTCGTATCAAGCCCAAATTTTGCTGGAGGGATCTCCCCTTTACTCCACAAGTTTGATCATCCCCAATTAAACTGGTCATAATGGGTTGAAGACGAAAAAATAAGGCCTTAGACAAAATCTTCACATCTGTTCCCAGCAAAGATAGAGGGCGCCAGTTTTTTAGGTCCGCTTTGTCCCCTTTCTTAAACAACAATGAAATGATACCTTCTCTCAAGGATAGGGGGAGTTTACCTAAATTAAGACTTTCATTAAACATTTCCAACATTGTATCTTTTAACTCTTCCCAAAATTTTACATAAAATTCTTTAGGCAAGCCGTCTATCCCTGGGCTTTTGTTGCCTTTCATACTATTCAGTGATTGTGTCAGATCATCTATCGTAAGATCTTTTTCCATATCGATCAACAAACCCTTATCTATCTGACTTTTTGAAAGAAGACTACACATGGTTTCCTCATCCATTATCTTTTCAGAAAAGAGATCCTTATAAAATGAGTGAATATATGAAATCAAATCTTCTGTTTCAGTTAGACGTTCATTATCTTGTTTTTTAAGCTCATCTATACATGATCTTGACCGGATCACCTTTTTAAAAAAATAGCGGGTGCATTTTTCATTAGATTCCATATGTTGTAGTCTACTTCTTATCATAAAACTTCTACTCTGAGCAGCATAGATATCTGAGATATTTTTTTGAGTCTTCTAATATCGTCTCTGACATCGAACCCGTAATGAGCCATGGTAAAGAGTTGTTGTAATTGTTTTTGATATGTTTTGCAAGCCAAGGCTTTTTCCCTTTGGATTTTCCTACCCTCTTTCATAAAAAATTGTTTTGTTCTACTTTTCAGATCTTCCCACCATTCCCCCATTGAGTTATAAAAGAAACGCAAACTTTTCCATTGAGTCAATTTTTCTTTATAACGACGTACAACTTCCTGCTTCTCTAATAAACTAATATTTAATTTCCAAAACCCCTCACCCCTTGCTCTAATTCCTCCAAAATGTAACTCGGCATCCACTTTAGCATGGTCGGAAAAAAAGGACGGAGTTATTCCAGAATTTAATACTGTTATACGCGGTGATGTAAAAGGGAAGTCGATTCTGGAAAAACTCCGGCCATTTGACCAGCTATATCCAGGGAGGTCTGGATTCTTAAGTCTAAAGGAATCAATTAGTCCCAAATCCTCCACCAATTTGATCAATTCTTGAGAACTCGAATCTAAACTGACGTTAGAAAAGGGAACACGATCCTTTTGACTTAAAAGACAATTGAAGTCCCCTCCTAAAATTAGTTCTTTGCCACAAATTAATAGAGGTGTTAATACTTTCAAAACTTCTTTACGACCTTGTAAGTCTGTGGGGCAATATACATTAATCACCCGAAAACAAAAGTTCTCTAATTTAACATCTGCATATATTAGCATATACTGCATATACTCTCTGACTGCTGTAACAGTGAGTTTATAAAACACATTTGATATGGCAAGAAAAAGTCAAGAGGAAGATGATCAGAACTAAAGCAAGCACTGATCTCTATAATGGTAACTTCAAACAAACATTTTCAATAACAACTTCTTTATGACAGAAATAAAGTCATACTGGTTAATAATAAGTGTAATAATGTGTAATGGCTGGAAGTCAGTCGTAGTTATTGTGTTTCTCTATTTTCTGTTCTTGTGTTTCTCTTTTCTTCAGTGATTCTGCTTATTAACAGCAGGTGTTCATCACTAATGCTCAACAATCACTTACATATTCACTTAATTATCTCACTGCAACACTGTCTCAATGTTTAATTTTTACTCTTTGTAGAGTGGATTTCTCTGTGGGGTTGAAAGGGTTAACAGTGTAAGATAAAAAGACACACCCACAAAATGTATTTTAACAGTAATAAACTGTAAGTTATAAAACAGGTTTATACTGGCAACACTGTTGCCAGTAGTTTACTGTAAAATTTCGTTTTTTGGGTCACCATTGTGCTGAAGAGTAGAGCCTGTGCTTCAGTCCAAGAGAAGATCTACAAACATTGATGATATGCTGCATGTTGCTTTATTTAATAGGGCTGGGCGATTTAAATCGCGATATTGTTATGCGCATCTAGTCAGTAAAGCCGGTTCCTTGATTAGTAGTAAATCACCATCACCTGCTTTCAGATGAAGCGGCATTTAGGGCTGAGGAGATAATTAAGTAATTAATTTAGTGATGATTGAGCATTATTGAAGACACCTGATGTTAACAAGCAGAATCACTGAAGAAGAAAATCACAAATTGTAAGTTACCATTAAGGTGATGGGTGTTTGCTTTAGTTGGGCTCTAGACCATTATATGTTTACTTTAATATTTACTGTTGTTTGTCTGCTGTTATTTATTTATAACAGTTAAATGAACAAAGTAAAATGTTATCTTATAGTGTTGGTTATGTTTAGACATAATCATGCTGTGATCTGAAAAATGAAACATATTAAGATAGATTGGTTTAACTTGTTAGCAGCAGTTTAGTGATTCTTCAGCCTATGATTATCAGTACTTATAATTCAAAATATTTAATAAACATTGTTCTGATCAAAAAGACGTTCAAACATAATCATTTAAAACACAGACATCAATAATCAGCCTGTGAATCTCAACAATGGTGACAATAATAAAGCATGTTGCAGTGGCTGCCACCAATCACAACTCATTAATGGCTCCCATCATGCATTGCGGTATGGATAAATTATGATCTGAATTGTCTATGTAATTTACTTTTCCTAATTGAATATTCTGCTCCTCACCATTGTTGAGATGCATAGACTGAATCTTGACATCTGTGTGTGCCTAAACGAATGATTTTTTTTTTTTTTTTTACAACTTTTAAGAAATCTTTAATATTATATCAAAAATTCTGGCCATTTATTCAGATTCACAGTTATGCTGTAACCAACAACATAAATCGAAGTCAGAAAGAAGGATTTTAATGAGTTCAGTGATCTAGTTCAAATGATGATTGTCATAATATAACCAACACCATCAGATCACTTTATATTCTTTGTTCAACTGGCAGTTTTAACTCAGATACAACCGCCAAAGAAAACCTAAAGTACATATAAAAGGGTCAGAGCCCAACTAAAGCAACTACCCATCACAATAATGGTAACTTACAATTTGCGATTTTCTCCTTCAGCGATTCTACTTGTTAACATCAGGTGTCTTCAATAATGCTCAATCATCACTAAATTAATCACTTAGTTATCTCATTAACTTAAACACTCTTGAGTGTGGACTCATACACTCCCAGGAGTGTTAATTTAACACTTAATTTAAGAGCCGTAGTTAACTGACAAGCTGAGCCATATCGCATTAAATATCGCTGGCGATACGTCCGCGATATTGATGCGATTTGGCTCAGCTTGTCAGTTAACTACGGCTCTTTGTAGTAAATGCCGCTTCATCTGAAAGCAGGTGATGGTGATTTACTACTAATCAAGGAACCGGCTTTACTGATGAGATGCGCATAACAATATCGCGATTTAAATCGCCCAGCCCTATTATTTAACAGGCGGTGATTGTGCAGTTGCTGGTCCAGTGGAAATCTCTTTATTTACAAAAGTTTTGTTGTGGTTTCAAATGAAATAAGTTCACAGTAATACTTTGCTCACATTATAAATGCATTATACATTTTAGTTTAATACATTTAAATGACAGTTGGTCAATTTAAGGTTTCTGCAAGTGAAATTAGTTAACTCGAGCTTTAGTGTATTTTACAGTAACATACTGTAGATTACAGTAAAGAACTGCACAATTAACAGTAAATTACTGGCAACAGTGTTGCCAGTATTTTACTGTAAAAAAACCCGGTAAGGTCTAACAGTGTGGTCTATATGGCTCCAGACTCAAAGTGTAAAGTCTTAAAATATGAGTGTTAAATGAACACTCAAGAGTGTTAAAGTTAATGAGATAATTAAGTGATTCATTGAGTGATGATTGAGCATTACTGAAGACACCTGATGTTAACAAGCAGAATCACTGAAGGAGAAAATATGTTTTAAGACACTGTTACGGTGATCAGTGTTTGCTTTAGTTTGCCTGCCCTGTTGCAACACTTTTAGCCCAAAATCAAAATTTTTGTATTAGAAGAACTTTTATGAAATCCTCTGGATTACAGTAAAAATGCTAAATATATGATATACAAGGACAGTACTGCTATAATCAATAATGTAAACAATAAATAACAATAAAAAACAATAAAAATAAATAATGAATATGTTAAAACACAACCAATACCATCAGATAACTTTTTCTCTTTATTCATCTAGCAGTTATAACTCAGTTACAGCAATAAAACAATATCTAATGTTTATAATTCAAGGGACAAAAGCCAAACTAAAGCAAACACTGGTCAAAATAAAGCCTATAAAATAAAGCCTAAATTTAACAAATATTTTGTATATTTGTTTGCAGTTTGTTTCTGTATGATGCCAACACAGCAAAATCCCCAGTGTTAAATTAACACCGAAAAGTGTGAATTATATAAACTCTGAGCAGTGTTAAATGAACACTGAAGCAGTGTTAAAGTTAATGAGATAATTAAGTGATTAATTGAGTGATGATTGAGCATTATTGAAGACACCTGATGTTAACAAGCAGAATCACTGAAGGAGAAAATCACAAATTGTAAGTTACCATTGTGGCGATGGGTGTTTGCTTTAGTTGGGCTCTTGGCCATTATAAGTTTACTTTAGTTTTTGTTTGTCTGCTGTTATTGATTTATAATAGTCAGATGAACAAATAACTAATGTGATCTTATGTTGGTTATGTTTTAACATAATCATGTTGCGATCTGAAAAATGAAACTTATTGATAAATTTGGCTTAACTTGATAATTATAGCAGCTCTGTGATTTTACAGCAGCATATAACTTTCAGTATTTTTAATATAATCCAAAATAATTAATAAACATTGGCCTGATCAAAAGTCTGTAACACAGACATCAATAAACAGCCTGTGAATCTCAACAATGGTAACAATAACTTTTCCTTTGGCTGCCACCAATCACAACGCATTAATGGCTCCCATCATGCATTGCAGTATGAATAAATTATGAACTGAATTATCTTGGTAATTTCCTTTTCCTAATTGTATATTCTGCTCGTCACCATTGTTGAGATGCATAGACTGAATCTTGATGTCTGTGTGTGCCTAAATGAAAGAGTTTTTTTTTTTCAAAATAGAAATCCTTTGTACTATATCTAAAATTCTAGATATGCAGAATCACAGTTATGCTGTAATCAACAAAATAAATCTGAAAATCAACATAAGTCAGAAATAAGGGTCTCAATGATTCAGTGAATCTAATCAAGTTCAAATGATGATTGTCATAACATCACTTTTTTTCTTTGTTCATCTGGCTGTTATAAATCAATAAAAGCAGACAAACAAAATCTAAAGTAAACATATAATGGCCAAGAGCCCAACTAAAGCAAACACTATTCTCCATAATGGTAACTTACAATGTGTGATTTTCTCCTTCAGTGATTCTGCTTGTTAACATCAGGTGTCTTCAGTAATGTTCAATCATCACTAAATTAATCACTTAATTAGCTCATTAACTTTAACACCGCTTTAGTGTTCATTTAACACTGCTTCAGTGTTCATTTAACACTCTGCTCAGAGTTTATATAATTCACACTCTCAGTGTTAATTTAACACTCTCAGTGTTAATTTAACACTGGGGGATTTTGCTGTGAAGACTGTACTGTGAACATGACGATATAGAAATCAACAAGATTTTAACTGGCTAAGCAAGAAAGGACATGATTTGCAGTAAACGATGCAGAGAAATAACAGGATGTAACACTTCTGCAGAATAACAACTACGAGAATGTGTGGGTACTTTCAAATCATACTTTTGGTTTAAAAAAAAATTAGCAAGCGGAACTTATCGAAAGGGAAATTTAAATTGAGATTAATATATTAGAATAATATTACATTTACCCAGAGGTGGGAAATCCAGGGGTCAAAGAGTAAAAGTCCTGCCACACTTCAAATAGAGATGTGTCAAAAAACAACACATGTGACTGTGTAGATAGCATTTTGACACATGTTGTGTAGATTTTAGCACACAATGTGTGTTAAAATGTAACTCTGGATAGAATAGCACTGGGTGGAGGGCAGTTTATGTTTATGAAAAAAATTATAGGTATATACCATATAAAATATACCTATAATTTTTTTCATAAACACAAACTGCCCTCCACCCAGTGCTATTCTATCCAGAGTTACATTTTTAAGTTTTAAATCTTTAAGTTTTCATGAATTAAGATTGAATACATTCAAATAAATAAATTTGATCTTAATTCATGAAAACTTAAAGATTAACGGGTGTTTTTTTGCAGCCAATCACATCATGCCTCTTTTTCAATGTCTTTTTCAAATGCTGCTTTCACTTGTTATGATAGTGGAGCGGCTAAGTGATATAATCGTTCAGTTTATGATAGAAGCGTGAAAATTGCCATGAGCAGTCTCCATGGGTCACTTGACAAGAAAATTGTCCGAGCCACTTGAAATTTCAAGATGGCGGCTATTTTTCAAGATGGCCGACACCTTAGTGGAGCAGTTAAGTGATATAGTGGTTTATTTGGTGATACAAGCATGAAAATTGGCATGAGCAGTCTCTGATGGTCACTAGACAATAAGCCACCCACAGCTACTTGAAATTTCAAGATGGCAGCCATTTTTCAAGATGGCCACCACCTTAGCGGAGCAATTAGGCTTAAGAAATCATTTAGTTTGTGATACAAGCATGAAAATTGCCATGAACTGTCTCAAAGGGTCATTTGACAAGAAACCGCCCACAGCAACATAAAATTTCAAGATGGCGGCAATTTTTCAGGATTACTGCCGCCCGCCATGTGGATCTTTAAATTATACATTTTCTCATAGAAATGTATTGGGTTCCTCAAAAGACTCTGTCAAGAGAGGTAGTTTGACTGTGTTTTGTCTGACTCCTCACCCATGAACTGTCTAGTTTGGTAAAGCCTGTCAGGAGTTGCCTCCCACCGGCATAGCTCTCAGGGTTCATTGAGGTACACAAGCTCCCTTACCACGACAAGGTAACAGTCACAAGGGAGGGAGGTCACAAGGTTAGTTTTTTTAAACTAACGGTTATTAAACATGTCAAATTAATACTGAGAGGTGGGGAAACAAAAATAAGATTAATAAATTAGCACAGTTGTGGTGCTGAACGGTAGAGATGCGCGGATGGGCTATTATTTCAACCGCATCACAAAACTCATCCGTCCGCACCAACGTTTTTGACCAATTTTCAAAACCGCACCCGCCCGCCATCCGCTTAATGTATGCATATATTTTTTATTTGATTGGTTAACCGCCCGCCACCCATCCGAATTTAATTAAAATATAATTTTTCGTCACGTCATCCGCCCGATCCACGGTTTATCCGCGGAGTCCGCGGCTGTAACCGCCAACCGCGCATCTCTACTGAACGGACAGTGCACCAAACAAAAAATTGAGCAATGACTAATACTAAATGTCAATAAGAACAGATCCAGAGGCAACAGCGACTCTGGCTGACACAGCCATGGAACCATGACAAACAGAAAGTATCTCAAACAATACTAAGGAACTAAACTGAAAATGTCACAGTGATAGTCTGGTGACAAAATAAAACATGATGCGCCGATGTGGCGAGGGGAAGCCGAGCCATAGGCCTACACCGGAAAACATAGAGGACTAACACTGGCAAAAGAAACATGCAAATAGGTTCTAGCAGGGGCAACTACATGTGCAACAAAGCTTTCGAGGGCTGGGATCCTCTTGGCCTCTTGACATGGATATCTTTGGTATCTTCAGTGTCTTTAACAGCAGTAGATGCTCTCTTTTGGGCCCTTTCCAGCTTTGTGTTATTGAACATAAGTTTACAGCTTGAATGATATTTTGCTCTCTTTCTTGTCAATGTGTTTTCTATGCCATCACCTTCATCTAGTCAGGTTGGACTAAGTAAGATAGGCAGAGCATTGATCTTATGAAATAATGGAACATTTCTTGCAATGGTATCATAACCAGTATGATCGTGCTCTCTGTTGAATAAACTCGGATGAATGAGTTTGGTTGCCTGCTGACAAATGAAACATCTGTCCCAGTTAGTTTTCTCAACTGTTATGATGGCTTCTGCCATGTCTGCAGCAAATGTATAGGCAGAGGCCGAGGGTTTATCCTTTTACCACCTTTTACCAAGCACTTTGATGTATGGGATACAACTAAGGCCCCATCCACACTACGGCGTTTTAGTTTAGAAACGGAGAATTAAAACGAATACGATCTCCGTCCACACCAGCGTTTTAGCAGCGTATTAGAATTGATCTCCGTCCACATTAAAATGACTGAAAACGCGGATCACGTGACCATTCACCAACACTGGGCATGCGCGTGCCGGTGTAAACCTAGAGACTTTCAAACATAGACTGTAAAAAAATGCTTTCAAACATCAAAATGTCATTTTTTAATATGTATTTGTGTCAAAATGACATATAAACATCTTTTCCTATTCTATTTTGCCTGGAAACGCTTCCAACATTGCGTGTCGCATAAAAAATAGGCGTTGGTTATATTTCTAGCATGCATGCGTTTTCCGCGTGAGCCGCGCCTGAGACTCCAATATGATGAGTTTCTTACTGTAAGAAACTGTTCCAGCGGGTGAAGTTTACTGGTACTGAATATTACCTGTGTATACTCCATGACTGATGACACCCAATCATAGAGCCAAGCATGAGCCTTTGCGTCATAGTTTCTAAAGTCCTCCGATTTGACCCATCCAGATTGAAATGCCCTCCGGAGATTCAAAACGAAAAACGGGTCGGCAGCGTTTCTAAACTTGAGTCTCCATTTTTGCCGTTTTAGTGTGGACGGGAAGTGCAAACGTAGCAAAAGGTCTCTGTTTTTAAACGAAAACGCAGTAGTGTGGACGGGGCCTAAGCTCATGCCTTAACCCTACACTTAGTCCAATCGTTCATCCAATGCCATTTATATCCCGTGCGATCTGTACACCATCCGGTTAACTAAAACCACATTAACCTTGGCTCGGCTCTCCCTCACTGGCACAACCTGTCAATTCAGGTGCGGCTATCTAACTGTTTTGGGGTAGATTAGACAGCATTTGGGATACTAACTTTACAATTCTGACATTGAACCCCACTCTGAGTTTAACAGCAGTGATATATCACCAGTGTGCCCTGGTAGTGCAGATATTCACTCTTGTCTAATCTATCTATAATCAACAAATCAACACAACTGTATTTTGATGCATTAAAAGTTGTTCTTTAGAATAATCTAAAACATATAAAATAAAATGACACCAAATCGTCCTTAATGAAAAACAAAAAACAAAAAAAACATTTCTATCGGAAAATTGATCTTTTGAGGATCCAGGGGTCGGCCATCTTGAAAATAGAAATTTCAAGTGGCTGAGAGTTTTTTCTTGTCAAGCAACCCTTAGAGACTGGTCATACCAATTTGCATGCTTATGTCACTAACTAAACAATTATATCACTTAACTGCTCCATTTAGGTGGTGAAAAAACTGCTGTGGGCAGTTTCTTGTCAAATGACCCTTTGAGACAGCTCATGGCAATTTTCATGCTTGTATCACCAACTAAATGATTTCTTAAGCCTAATTGCTCCACTAAGGTGGTGGCCATCTTGAAAAATGGCCGCCATCTTGAAATTTCAAGTAGCTGTAGGTGGCTTATTGTCAGGTGACCCTCAGAGACTGCTCATGCCAATTTCCATGCTTGTATCACCAAATAAACCACTATATCACTTAACTGCTCCACTAAGGTGTCGGCCATCTTGAAAAATGGCCGCCATCTTGAAATTTCAAGTGGCTCGGACAATTTTCTTATTAAGTGACCCATGGAGACTGCTCATGCCAATTTTCACGCTTGTATCATAATCTGAACGATTCTGCCAAACATAAGCACTTAGCCGCTCCACTATTAATAACCAGATTAACTTTATTTCTGTCAGACTCTACAGAAGCTCTTATTGAGAATGAACAGGTTTTGGTGTTGATGATTCATTGAATGTTTCATTTAAGTCACCAGAATCGTGATTAGTGTCAGCTTTATTTGGGCTCTTGACCCTTGACTCTTTAACATTAGTTTTCTCTGATTGCGGTAGATGTGTATTTAATCTGCACATTTGAAACAGCAGAACTAATCATGAGAAAAATATGCTCAGATAATAATATTATCATCATGGACATGTAGGATTGCAAAGCTCAGCAACAGTTTAATATTTGAAAGAGGAGTGTATATAAAATATGACTTTTAAAAAGATTAGTATATTGCAGATAGCTTAAATGTAATTTTTAAATCCACAGTTTGCACAGAACCTTACAATATATGGTATCAAACAGACCTCAAGAATCAGCACATGAATCTCAACAATGGTGACAAACAAAAAGCTTCATGCCGCAATGCATGCTGGGTGCCACCATAGTACAAATCTCATCCATGACTCACAGCATGCATTGCGGCATGAAGCTTTTCGTTTGCCACCATTGTTGAGATTCATATGCTGATTCTTGTCTGTGTTTTACGGTGGCCGGGAGGGGACATGTTCGGTTCACTTATTTTTGTCGTGGCCACAACATAAACTCGTGGGAACGTCATATTAAGTCGTGGCCACGAGATCATTTTGTTGAGGTAACGACAACATTATGTCGTGGCCACGCGATGCAAAGTCGTGGCTTCAAGATCATATGTTGAGGGAACGATATATTTTTCTCGCGGCCACGAGATCATTTTGTTGAGGTAACGACATCATTATGTCGTGGCCACGCGTTGAGGGAGCCACAGCGGCCAATACTGTAACCGTACCATAGACTGGGCTACAGCAGAGATGGAGATGACAGAAGAAATAACATTTTACTTTAAATTAGGAATGTCATATAAAGATATAGTGCGGTCTTTGGCATTAAGACATGGCTACGTTATAAGTGAAAGACACATGAAGCGCATACTTAGGCTGCGTCCGAAACCGCATACTTCCCTACTATATAGTATGGAAAAAGCAGTAGGCGAGCGAATAAGTATGTCCGAATCCTTAGTATCCATAAAAGAGTAGGCGAGAATTACCAGAGTGACGTACTAATTATCGCGAGATTCGGGCGTACATATACTTATAGTGCGTTCGTATATTCCTACTTTCCTACTACATAGTAGGGGAAAACAGTACGTGAACGGAGTAGTATGTCCGAAACCTCAGTATTCATAAAAGAGTTGGCGAGAAGTTCCCGGATGGCTTACTGTTTCAGCCCAGATTTTCGAGTACTCGACCGATGGCTACTCTTCTATCCCAGGAGGCCACGCGAGAGGATACGTCATTATCAAACATCGCAGAGATCAGCGACGCGGGTGCTTTCAAATGTGAGTAAACACGGGTCCTTGTGTTAAAATTGCATGTGTTGAACTACTGTAGAGTAAACTGTTGAATTGTTGAAGGTGTAAAGATGTTACACAGTGTAGTATAGTTGTGATTTTGCTGTAAAAACACGTTTTATTATGTATAACGTTAGCTAACAGGGGAGCTCCAGTAAGGACACGTAAGTTACGTCTTTAAAGTGGATTTACATAAACCATATACATCCTAAAGACGCTTATTTTAAATGTACATTTACATCTGACAGGAAAATCTTCAGTAAGTATTGCAGAAAAGCACATCACAACACAAAATACCGTAGACATCTGAGTGATGAATGTGTGCTATTATGTAGAACAAATCTATAAAGTAACTAAACATAAGTTATCTATTTTATTTGTCCATTAGTACTGTTGATAAATTGAGGAACATTTATGTTGGATAAAAAGTTAAAACAAGCTCATAAATCACAGAGGTAACGTGGATCTTGTCTGGATGTTACAGGGACAGATGAACAGATGTGTGTTTATCCGGTGGAGAGTGGCTCGTGAAGCTGAATGCTGCTATCAAAGGCTTTGATTGAGTATACTACAGAAATTAATAACAACAACTAATTATTGTAATTTCAAACAGAGCTATTACAGCACTTTTCTGATTCTTGATTTCTGTGCATTTGCTGCACAGCTTTTGTGGTGGAGCAGGACCTGCAAGAGAAGATGATGGCGGCATCTGTGAAAAAAGTGGTTTTGTCTTAATAATACTGAAATCATATGACATTGTGCTGTTAAAATGACTGCTTTTGTGTTATGTTTGTGCATTTTGTAGAATCTGAAATGTCAGCAGGCTGGTGTGAGTGCTGAGGATGAGGAGCCCAGAGCTGAATCCTGGAGATGGTGCCATGAGTCCCTCCATCACTCCACACAGCAAAATCCCCAGTGTTAAATTAACACTCCTCAGTGTTTATATGTGTCCACACTACAGAGTGTTAAAATTAACACTGAAGCAGTGTTGAAGTTAATGAGATAATTAAGTTAACACTGAAGCAGTGTTGAAGTTAATGAGATAATTAAGTGATTAATTAAGTGATGATTGGCCATTAGTGGTGACACCTGATGTTAATATGCAGAGTCATTGACGGAAAGAGAAAAAACAATAACAGAAAAAAGAGAAACACAAGAACTACTGATTTCGAGTCATTACACATTGTTGCACTTATTATTACCAGTTTGACTTTATTTCTGTCATACATCGACAAAAGTTCTTGAGAGTCAACAGAAGTTTAGACGGTAATGTTTTCTTGAATTATTCTTTTCAAGTTACCATTTTGGTGGTCAGTGTTTGCTTTAGTTGGGCTCTTGACTCTTTTCATTTTGTTAATATTAGTTTTTCTCTGGTTGCTACAACTCTGTGTTTATAAAGCACATCTGTTACTGCAAGAGAAAACATGACCTGCTCACAATATGTTTTGATGATAAAAACATTATCATGTAGTGTCCTGATTCACTGATGTCATTCAGAGTCTAAATTTTTGACTATATGCTTGATGTCTTGTTTTAGTATTAGTGATTGTAGCTCTGAGATTCTACAGTTTGAGATCCAACAGCAATATGAAAAATTTTGAAAATACTTTGAGCAAAGAAGTTATTGTGTTTAAACGCACAGACATCAAGAATCAGCATATGAATCTCAACAATGGTGACAATAAACAAACTAGTGACGAACAGATCAACTCTGAACATCACAAAACAAGCTACTAAAGTCAGAACAAAACAATAGCAAAATAAAAGCCAACAGAAAAAACAATGAAAATTACAGGACAATTCAGCTGCATAATTTATTCATGCTGCAATGCATGATGTCAGCCATTGATGCGTTCTGATTGGTGGCTCCCATCATGCATTGCAACATTAAGCATTTGTTTGATTGTCACCATTGTTGAGATTCATATGTAGATTCTTGATGTCTGTGTGTGATTTCAAATCCATCAGATCTTTAAAACATTACTGGAAGTAACTACTGTAGTGAAAAATTAATAAAACAATTAGATAATCAGTTTATAATGCTGGGTGACATCATTGAATCAGGCCACTAGTAATTTCATCATTGAAACATAACCAGGGCTGCATTTCTAAAAGCATCTTAAGCCTAACTTGATTGCAGACCAACTGCAACAAATGGTCTATACGATCAAATTAGGCTTGCGATGTTTTCAGGAAACACAGCCCAAATCATAGTTACTCTTGCCACAACACATATGCTCTATAAACACAGAGTTGGAGCAGCCAGAGAAATACTAATGTTAAGTAATAAAGTGTCAAGAGCCCAACTAAACCAACCACTGGTCACTATAATGGTGACATGAAACGAAACATTCCATAAAACATTACCGTCTAAACTTCTGTTAAATCTAAATAAGACCGTGTGTAGATGTATGACAGAAATAAAGTCAAACTGGTAAAATAATAAGTGCAATAATGGCTCGAAGTCAGTAGTTCTTGTGTTTCTCTTTTTTCTGTTCTTGTTTGTCTTTCCTTCAGTGAGTCTGCTTGTTATCATCAGGTGTCACCACTAATGGCCAATCATCACTTAATTAATCACTTAATTATCTCATTAACTTCAACACTGCTTCAGTGTTAACTTAATTATTTCATTAACTTCAACACTGCTTCAGTGTTCATTTTTAACACCCTGTAGTGTGGACACATATAAACACTGAGGAGTGTTAATTTAACACTGGGGATTTTGCTGTGCACCTGCCCTTACGAGACCAGCCCTTACGAGTCCCTCCATCACTCCACCAGCCCTTATTGCCTCAGATTGTGAAGCACAACACAACACGCAACAACCTCAGCGCCTTCAGCCTACATGATTGTAGTTTGAATAAAGCTTTGTTTCATGTGTTGACTTGTATATGCATTTGTTTATTGTGTGATGGTGACTTTCATTCATTCTTTTACTAATTTATTAATATTTCTCATTGTTGTCAGTAAATAAAATAATTATTTAATTAATGCTTTATTTAATTGTTTGAATGCAAATGTAGATATGTTCACTATATACACATGTAGAGTGTATTCAGTCCTGCATAGCTATGTCATATGACATGCATTACATTTTGTTTGTTTTATTGAATTGAATATTTTCAGTAAAAAGTAATTAAGTATTGGTCAGCATTTATCGTTGTTATTATTGTATGTTTTGGGGTGGGATATCAATGCAATTCATTCTGGGGTAAGATTCATTTTTAATATTAATGATACTTAAATTTTTTTGAGTATAAAATCAACAGTTTTCTCCAAAGGCAAATCTTTGCACAGCTGCCCTTTGTGCAGACATTACAAACGCTGAGGAAACCTGTTCTAGGTAGGGCTGTTGAGTTACTGATGTTATGAGGTGTGTATAATATATATATATATATATATATATATATATATATATATATATATCATGGGTTTGCATACATAATATGAGATTTTTTTTTACACAGGAAAAAAACCTAGTACAAGGTTGAATATTTTAATAGATTTTTTCTTAAATAATTCATTATAAAAATATATATTTATAGGCCTAGGCCTGAGGGATGAAACGAGAGTTAAATTCAACAAGAAAAAGAGGAAAACATAAAGCAGTTAGCCACTTTTGCTTGTGGATAAAAATGTTTGGATATAAAATAAAGAAATTAACAACATTCAAGAGATGACCATTTTTGGATTTCGTAATAAAAATAAATAATATTGTAAGGATAAAACGGTGGGTCACATTAAATATAAGAACTTTAATCAACCCTAAATGTATTCACAAAATAAATGGGCAGCAGTTTCTTCAAAATGAGCAAGTTTAATCAATATCAATATTTACAGATATATGAATTAAACGTGTCGTTCAAATCTTTTAAGTTGTTGCGCGTGTGATAACGCGTCGTAGGTCACATGATAACGTCAACATGGCAGATGTCCGGTTCGCATTCATACTCAACGAGATTTGGCTATAAAGTACCTACTCTTTTAGCGCTCGTTAAGTAAGTACTCATTGAAATTAAGTACCTACTCATTGAGTACGCGGTTTCGGACGCAGCCTTAGACTTTGTCGCACGCATATTTAGGGACCGTCTCAAAACTACATGCGACATTGGCATAAACATTTCTAACATCAATAGCATTTGAAGACAATGACTTACAGCAGGGATGGGCAACTTCGGTCCTGGAGGGCCACTGTCCTACAGAGTTTAGCTCCAACCCTGAAAAAAACACCTGCCTGTAATTTTCTAGTAATCCTGAGGACCTTGATTAGCTTGTTCAGGTGTTTGATTAGGGTTGAAGCTAAACTCTGTAGGACAGTGGCCCTCCAGGACCGAAGTTGCCCATCCCTGACTTACAGTCATAAAACCAACTGTACACTGTTCACCCAGGTCTTATGTATGATGCACACCTTTTAGATTTTTGATATTTATGACAATAAACTGCTAAATCATATGCAAATATTGTAGGCCTATTTCACGACTGCCACATACCTGACACCTAGATGAACAATGTACAGTTGGTTTTATGACTGTAAGTCATTGTCTTCAAATGCTATTGAGCTTTAAATGTGGTCATATTCTGTATATGATCCCACACAGTAGTGAAATACATAGCATTATTTGCATATGATTTAGCAGTTTACTGTCATACATATCAGGGCTCTACGCTAACTTTTTTCCCAAGGAGCACATGTGCTCCTAAACGAAAGAATTTAGGAGCACACAAAGAAATATAGGAGCACAGTGAAAAAAGTTGATTAAACTGCTCAGTTCATATGGATTAGTTTTATGATCTTTTTATGAACTTTTTTTCGAAGCATTAAAGTGGTAGTTGTGTAGGCTGTCAATGGAGGGAAAGAAATCTCTCAGTTTCATCAAAAAGTTCTTCATTTGTGTTCCGAAGATGAGTGAAAGTCTTACGGGTTTGGAACGACATGATGGAGAGTAATAAATGACAGAATTTTCTCTTTTGGGTGAACTATCTGTTTAATTATGCAATTATTAGTTTTAGCCTACTTCAAAATATATAAAATAATGAACACCTCAATAAAGTATAAAGTGCTAAAAACAAAACAAATGCCTTTTTTCCTTTGCAGTACTTGCAGTAGGCTACATTAAGTTGTCCTCAAAAATGAGTTTTTGCCTCAGTGTCGACTGTTTTGGTCGTAACTTAGTCTTTTTTTGAGACCTAAACGTTGCTAATACAATTTTGATACTCATTTGCAAGTATTGATAGTGTGCGGGAGTTCCTTGTTTTTTTTTTGTTTTTGTTTTTTGCCCTTGGTCTTTTGAGATGATGACTATAGGCATCATACTGTGTTGCGTATCTAGCTTACTTAGTGTTTACTGCTTTTATGGTGTAGGGGCCTGTTTACACCTGGTCACTTTATGCGTTTTAACTGATCAAAAGCAAAACGATTCCATTGTGTGTTTTCGCAAAACTGATAAATAAATAAATCGGATCTTATATTCCCGTGCAATATGCAGATTTAATGTAGGCCTATGCAGAGTTCACGTCACCAAAAGCAACAGATATGAGCTGCATTTTATTGATCATAAGCTCATTTCAAAATCAGCGATAAGAGAGCGCGACAGCAGCACTGGTACGTTAGCCTAATATTTCGTTTCTTTACTATTAATGAATATGATTGTGTGTTGAGGGTCTACAACTTACTTTCACTTTCATTTGCGGCAGTTGCGCGTTGGCTTGATCAATAGATCGCTCATCTGTCGTGATGCGTGTTGCAGTAGCGTCAACATATCTGGCTATAACATGACATATAGCCAATAACACGCTCTCACACGTTTATTTTTAGCACTGTTAGGAGGAGTCACTTGACTCTCTCACTTAAAATCCAGCAGTTCCCGCACATTCCCACACTATTTCAGTGATTGGCTCATTGGTTGCGAATCGTCGCTATTTGAATAAAGTTAAGCGCGTCATGTTCACATCGCGCAGTCGTGCCCCGTCCTCGTCCGCTTGCTTGCTTTCCATATGAAATCAGTGGTATGTTTCGCTTCATCGCGCTGTTGTTCAGTGTATTGAGAACAGCCCGTCACACATAAATATTTTTTTCAAGTTCGCACATAACTATTTTTAGGCGCAAATGCGAGTGAATTACTCGCACTGTAGAGCCCTGCTGCCCCTCCTCATGATGATGTATTTGCAGCTGTTTCAGTGTCACTCACACGAGTGCGCCCAAATATTTTTTCACATTCGCACGCCGAAATATTTACTCGCATGTGCGAGTGAAATGGGCGCACTGTAGAGCCCTGCATATCAAAAATATTAAAGGTGTGCATCATACATGAGACCTATATGATTGGTTTTATGACTGTAAGTCACTGTCTTCAAATGCTATTGAGCTTTAAATATTGTCATATTCTGTATATGATCCCATACAGTAGTGAAATACATAGCAATATTTGCATATGATTTAGCAGTTTATTGTCAGAAATATCAAAAATATTAAAGGTGTGCATCATACATGAGACCTATATTAACAATATATAGGGGAGCGCGGGGCACAACCTAACGCGGGGCTAGTTGTAACACGCTTGTTTTAAATACTTCCGCACATGCTTGGATGACGAAACTTTGTTTATTTACTAGTTGCCATATCAACACTATATATAAAAAAAAAAAATCCGCCAAAATTATTTTATTTTTGGAAGATATCCATACACATTTATTAAACCATAGCAAAAGTAAATTTCTTACTTAAGTTAATTTTTCATCTCTATTTTTTGTGTTTATTTAAAATAAGACAAATCTGATATTATTTTAATCTCCAAGATGTTATTTAACAGTTGAGATAGTTATTTAATGTTTCGCTAACTAGCAGAAGACACTAGCAGGGTTTAAATCCCAGTTGTGCAGGCGAGGGCATGTTGTAACACTGCGTTACAATGTGCCCCTATTAGAAATATGCTATTATATTCTATACTTTTATTAATTTTATTGAGAAAACGTGAGAAAAAGGTGAATAAAGACTGAGTGTCAATGTTCAGAAATTACTAATTATTTATTTGTTTTGAACTATGTTGTATAGCTGTGTTTTCATGTGTTCGTAGTCAAAACTCAAAAATGAGTTTATATTTAATTATTAAAAATTGCCATTATTTTATATGAAAAAGTTTTTTAATTGTATTTTATTTAGAAAATATTTTAGTTTGTTTTGTATATTTTTTTTATTAGATCAGATAACATTTTAAGCTGTTTTATGGTCACGTTACAATGTGCCCCTGCACATGTTACAATGTACCCCACCTATGGGGCATGTTGTCACATTTCACTTCCATTCTTTCGGGGTATATCAAGAAAAAAGTATATACTGTATTAATAAAACAAAAACACATAATTGTAGTAGACATGTGGGAAATTAATGTGGGAAAAAATAAATACTCTGAACCATAAGTAGATTTACACAAACTGAGAAAGTCAAAAAGCGTTAGGTTGTGCCCCGCTCTCCCCTAGTTGGTTTTATGACTAAGTCATTGTCTTCAAATGATATTGAGCTTTAAATATTGTCATATTTTGTGTATGATCCCATACAGTATGTGAAATAGGCCTACAATATTTGCATATGATTTAGCAGTTTATTGTCATAAATATCAAAAATCTAAAAGGTGTGCATCATACATGAGACCTGGGTGAACAATGTACAATTGGTTTTATGACTGTAAGTCATTGTCTTCAAATGCTGTTGAAGTTAGAAACGTTTATGCCAATGTCGCATGTAATTTTGAGACGATCCCTAAATATGCGTGCGAAAAAAAAAGTCTAAGAATGCGCTTATCTTTATAACGTAGCCATGTCTTAATGCCAAAGACCGCACTATATCTTTATATGACATTCCTAATTTAAAGTAAAATGTTATTTCTTCTGTCATCTCCATCTCTGCTGTAGCCCAGTCTATGGTACGGTTACAGTATTGGCCGCTGTGGCTCCCTCAACGCGTGGCCACGACATAATGATGTCGTTACCTCAACAAAATGATCTCGTGGCCACGAGAAAAATATATCGTTCCCTCAACATATGATCTCGAGGCCACGACTTTGCATCGCGTGGCCACGACATAATGATTTCGTTACCTCAACAAAATGATCTCGTGGCCACGACTTAATATGACGTTCCCACGAGATATTATGACGTTCCCACGACTTAATATCACGTTCCCACGAGTTTATATGTTGTGGCCACGACAAAAATAAGTGAACCGAACATGTCCCCTCCCGGTCACCGTAGTGTTTGACTAATTTTTGCTGAAGATTAAAATTTGCAGAAAACATTTTTTTATTCTGCACTGCTGAATAGCATGATGCAGTATCACAAGATCGTTATAACTAGCAACACATAAATAAATTAAGTTGTACACCATCCTTATACTCATAAATATAATCAGATCAGCACTTGCTGATTATGAAATCATCAAGAAACATCTGATCATATGATCTCTCACCATAACAAATGTATTTTATTAAATTACAGTTAAAGCAGCCAGAGAAAAACTAAAAGAAGAGTAAAGGGTCAAGAGCTCAAATAAAAGAGCCATTAATCACGATTCTGGTGACTTTAAATAAAACATTTAATGAAACATCAACATCTAAAACTCGGTTAATTCTCAATAAGAGCTTGTCTATGTAGATTCATGATGTCTAAAACATCCAAATGTTCAAACAAACTCTTTATTAAACGTCACTGGACTCCATAAACACAAGTTAACAATACGTTTCAGTGTTCGTCCAAACACTCAGTTGTAAAAACACAGGAAGTAACTCTGGCAAATACACACCAACTACAGTCACATGTGACACATATCTGACACAAGTTGTGTAACTATAACACATTAGTGTGTAAAAGGTTTCAATACACTTCTGTGTAAGAGGAATAACACATTAGTTGTGTTAAAGGTAATACAAAATGTGTAGTCCTTATAAACACAGAGATGTGTTAAGAATCGACACAGTTTGTGTTAAATTTGACACAACGTGTTGTCCCTGAGCACACACACTACATGTGTTAAAACTTGTGTCATTTTTAACACATCTCTTTTTAGAGTGCGTATGTTTACTCGAACCATAAACTCAGTCAGCTGATTTCACTAATTAGTTCTCTCTCCTGTCTGAATTAGCAAATCCAGGTGATTGGAACAAAATACTGAGAAGGACTTTTACTTTCTGAACCTGGACTTTACACCTCTGACTATGTCAGCCAAGAGTAAAGAAATAAACCAGAACTGGACTTAGCCTTACAATTTGCTAATTCAGACAGGAGACAGAACTAATTAGTGAAATCAGCTGACTGAGTTTATGGGTGGAATAAACATAAGGCAGGATTTTTTACTCTTTGACCCCTGGATTACCCACCTTTGCATTTACCAAAAATGAAAGTTCTTTATTACTTGCTCATGTACTGTTCACAAGTGCATATCCTAATAATAACCCAAACACTGCAGAGATGATATTTAAATTAAAACACTTAAAAAAAACATGAAGGGAAAATACCCAAGTCTGTGTGCATGATCATGTAAGCGCACACAGAAATCAAGAACCAGCGTATGAATCTCAGCAATGGTGACAAACAGCATATTCATGTAAACAGATCAAATCTGAACATTTGAAAACAAGCGACTAAAACGTCACAGAAAACAGCAGAAATAAAATAATAGCAATAAGGAAATTACTAAGACAATTAAACTCATTATTTATGATGGGAGTCATGATTGAATTTTGATTGGTGGTACCCAGAATGCACTGCAACATGCTATATAACAATGTCACCATTGTTGAGATTCACAGGCTGATTCTTGATGTCTGTGTGTCTTTACCAGAACAGCACAAACAGTGAGTGAGGACCTTGAACAAAATTAATCAGTAAGTACTTAATTAAAAGTTTCTTTTTTCTCTATAGAAGTTATCAATGTAGTTTATATATGAAGAGTTCAAATGCAAAAGCTTCTAAGTTCCATCTGAAATTTTCTTCTAGAATGATCATTTTTATCAAGCTTGTTCAATAATTTCACTTAAATGGCAACGCAAATTACCTATTAATTGTCATTTAAGTGAAATTACTTAACTTAAATACACAAGCTTTATAAAAATGATCATTCTAGAAGAAAATTTCAGATGGCAGAGACTTTTGCATCTGAAATCTTCATATCTTTGTTATCTAGAGATAATTATACAAGTAGTCAAAACACATCAAACACAACATAAGTTTATTTTCCACAATATTATGTGCTTATTTAATTAGCTAAATGTCAATCATCATCTTTATAACAGAAGATACAATACATTACAACTATCTTCCTGATACAGTATCTTCACATGTATAATGGATTGTCCTGTGTGTCATGGAACAAGCAATGCTATATATGGATAGAATCGTAATTTAAACTTTAATTTATTATTATATCTCAACTAATTTAATGTAAAGAGCTGGATACTAATTAAATAATGTCAACTATTGTAAATTTGCTGATTAGAGTTCCATAGACTAAATATTTAGACTAATTGCACGTTTATATTAATCTCTGCTTAAATATGGGTGCATGGAGGAATATAGCCAATTCCACGCTCAAGCGCATGCATAAATCTTGCCGCAAAGCACCAGTAAATGTAGGCTATTGATAATAACACACACTTTTTATACACATCTTGTTCTGAAAAAAATTAACGAGGCATTTTAATTGTTTATTAATAAACTAGTGTTTTGTAAATCAGTATCGGCTGAAAACATATCTTCACTGTAAAGTGTATATATCTACATATTTCAAGGCTACTCAAATATAGTGATAAGTTAAAATCTACCTTAAATAATTAAGGGATCATTAAACCTTTAAACAACAACCTTTACATAAAATAAAAATGGCTTAGCAGAGGCTGTTTCTTGATATTGTACACAGCAAAAACTTCTCTGCTAAGCCATTTATTTTTTGTAAATGTTGTTGTTTAAAGGTTTTAATGATACCTTAATTATTTAAGATTGATTTTAACTTATATTTGAGTAGCCTTGAAAAAAAAAAAAAAAAATGAAAAAAAAAATAAAATAAATAAATAAATAAATAAATAAATATATATATATATATATATATATATATATATATATATATATATATATATATATATATATATATATATATATATATATATATATATATATATAATATGCTGTACAAGGACAGTACTGCTATAATCAATAAAGTAAACCTATTAGGCTCTAAATGAGTTCAGCAATTCAGGTCTAATAATGATTGTCAAAAATAATAAATTTCAAGGTAAAGAGAAATATCTAAACAATGTCTTACTTTTATTCATTGGTCTAAATACATGTTTAACTCCTCTTTAACAGGATAAAATAAAGGAAGCTTGGAGAACAGAGAAGGTGAGTGAAGTATCATGTTAAAATACATGCTGCACATTTAGAAACATGAAATCATTTATAAGAAGAAAATATTAAAAAAATGTCTCGCTGGAACTCGTTTCTCTAATCTTTTTAAATAACATGTTAATGTTTTTACTCTGCAAGTCTGAGGAAAGTCACAGAGATAAAACCTGTAAACATGCCAAGATTTTATGTAAAATGTAGAACTAATAGTAATTGTTAACATGATGATGTAAAATAAACAGGGCAAGAGCTTTATTACAGCTAAACCAGAAATTACAATATTTACAGAAAAAGGATGTTAGAAAAATGAATGCGCAGTATCACATTTAAGCCTCAGAACAATAGGCCAACTTAGTTTTGTTTTTAAACTCAGAGTTTAAAACAAAAACACACTATTCAGATAAATATATTATAATAATATTACATTCATCTTTTATTTAAAATTTCTTTGTAATTAAATACAATTTCTAATTTCTTTTTTTTTTTGCCAAGTATACTGTTTAAATTAAAACATGAACACTCAAAATAATGTTTTATTATTATTATTATTATTATTAAAAAGTAAATTTTACTGTGCAATTTCTTTCATATTTTCTTCAAGTTTACCGAACTTTTATTTTGACGGGTTGTAAAGAGTTTCTGTGTGTTTGATATGACGGATGAATGACAATAGTTTTATCAAAATAAAATAGTGAAATGCTGGTGAAGTGACTCTCAGAGCAGCTCTGCGATTAAGTTCATAAGTTCATAAGTTCACATGTTTATGTTCTCATACAGTGATGCAGTTCTAATACACCCATATTTTGGAAAATGTAGTTTTAAAGTAAAAAATATAATTTTAGCCACTAGATGGCTATAGAACTACATTATATGCTATTTGCTATTTGACTAACTGAAAGATATCTTTTCACACGTTTTTTCCAGTTGGATCTAATCATAATGTAACATTATTTAAAAAAAAAAAAAATGTCAGTACAAAAAATGCTAAACTTAGACAAAAAAGTCATTTTTATTGTTAGAATTGTGATTTCATAATATTTAGATATGAATCCAACTGGAAAAAACATGTCTTTCAGTTAGTCAAATAGCAAATAGCATATAGTGGAGCTCTATAGCCATCTAGTGGCTAAAATTATATTTTTTTACTTTTAAAACTACATTTTCCAAAATATGGGCAAAAATTTTTACACTAAACCATGTCAAATTATCCATGTTATCCCCATAAATTACATTTAGAAATTTGGGTATTTTATAAAGTGAATTTTACATAAAAAACTGGTTTTGTATAAAAACCTATTTAAAAAAAAAACATTTTTAATTTATTTATATAAATTTAAAATATACCATAAATCCTCCAAAAATGTGGAGTAAAAACATTAATAAACAGAGTAAAAACTATTATTCTGTTACAAAATTACATGTTATTGACTGGGGTCTCTGGGGACCCCAAAGACCACGAAAGTCACTATTTTTTTCATGCTAACATAAAACCAGATATCATTACAATTTATTTTTTTTAATTGTAGATCTAGAAAGGGTTGAGAGACGTACAAAGTTTCATGGCATTTGGACAAAGAGAATTTTTTTTTTAAAAATTCAGCAAAAGTCATTTGCGGGTCAAAAAGACCCCGAAGAGGGTTGTTGAGGGTTGGTTTGTAAGGAAGGACTACACGCCTGCGCACATATATTCAAACGCACATACCTATAGACTGAACTCGTAATACGCATGTGCACGCCATCGGCCTTCTCACAGGTTCGCGTTTTTGAATTTTGCGCAGAAAAAATGTAAGAGTTTTCTGTTGAAATGGTGTCGTGTTGGTGGCCCCATAGTTGGTGACTGGTGATCGTTGCGACGGAGGTGAGTCAATCGGGACTAGCTTTGACAGTGCACTCTAAAAAGAGATGTGTTAAAAATGACACATGTTGTGTCCGTTTTCTTTTAACACATGTAGTGTGTGTGCTCAGGGACAACACATGTTGTGTCAAATTGAACACAATAAATGCGTAAGTCATTTTAACCCTCTGGGCTTCTTCGTACAATAGTCACACTTAGCTTCCTCCCGCCCGAAAACGGGCGAAGCCTTAAAATTTTACTTTACTTTTTCCCAGGATAACCAATCAAATATATTTTTGTTCTATAATGTTTTCTGATTATTATTTAGAATTTTTAGAATTTTTTATGATACTTTGCATTAATTATATAATTTTTATGAGCTATTTTTTCCATTAGAATTAATATATATATTTTTATTTTATTTATTTTATTTTTCAATAAATGCAACATTTCACATCAAAATAGAGTGCAGGCCTAAAAAAAAAAAAATTCAAGTGAGAAGAGCGCCATCTAGTGGCTTCAAAATGTATTAATTTGTGTCATGTCCTATAACCGCCTATAGGCGGCCTATAGCTTTTTTATTTATTTATTTGATTTATTCCCATTCGGAAAGAAAAAATGTATTACTAAGCAACCACTGAATGGAACAACACAAATTATATATCATTTTAAAGCTTAGGATCTCAGCTTTTTAATGCATCTAATTACATTTATTAACTCCTGAGTAATCCCTCTAAAACCGAGTGTACCGCCAGCAGGCACCACCTAGCTGCGAAAATATTCTTTACCATATTTTTAAAAAATCTTGCCTTGATTAACACAAAGTTGATGTCATTTGAAAGCTTAGAGTCTGAACTTTACAGTGAATGTATCCACTTTTGGGGAGGGTGTCTTATTTGCACTCTTGATGTTTTAGAGTGTCACCCCTTCATTGCTGTACACTTTTTTTTTTCAGCACAGTGGCTGATCTGTAGCTTGTACCACCAAAAGTTTCTCTGAGTTTTCCTATTTTTTTGTATTTCCCATTCATTTCCTATGTCGCCCGTTTTCGGACGGGAGGAAGCTAAGTGTGACTTTTTTTTTTTACGACCCTTTAACATATCAGAATCATCTCCTTGATTTTTTTGTGTGTTCATATAGGTAATAAAATAAAAGTCACCAAGTTTCACCCCCATCCGATGAAGCAAAAAAATTAAACAATTCGAAACGTTCAAGTTTTTGCCCGTTTTCGGGCAAAGAAGCCCAGAGGGTTAACACACAAATTGTGTCATTTTAAAAAATAAAGCGAAAAGGCCAGATGCAACAATATTAACCGTTTAATCAATAGTCGAGTACAGAATGCATGT
>NC_137122.1:19225667-19298167 GCF_949319135.1 Squalius cephalus
TAAGGCAATCAATTGATTGTTATTTCAAGTTCTGAAATTTAACGTTTAAGTAAGCAGAACTAGCAGATTTTTATTTTGTACTTAAACATTTCAAGTTAAGAACAATTAAAATTTATGAGTACATTAATTCTCAATATATTAGCTTATATTACATAATATGTAGACGGAATTTAGCATTATACGCTATTATAGTACATCAGTATTAAAACCATCTAAAATTATCTATATTAATACTAATAATAATATATATATATATATATATATATATATATATATATATATATATATATATATATTATACAGAAAATGTTTTGAGCTGGTTCTTTTTTTTTTTTTTTTTTTTTTTTTTAGTATAGAGACATCAAAAATCAACATATGAATCTCAACAATGGTAACAACCAACAAAGCCTTTTTGTGACTTTATAGTAGTTCAGAGTTGATCAGATTTTTTTTCCATTAGCTATGTTTCCATCCACACGTTTTTATCCGAATTAAGTGATATCGAATGAAAAATGCCTTATGGAAACAGTAAAATTCGGTTGAATTTCATGAATATCGACTCAAATGAAATGCGTTCGGTCTCATCGGATTTTATCTTGATCGATTTACGGCTTATGCGATAAACGCTGATGGAAACGTTATTCGCCGAATAAATAATGCGATCCATTTTGTGAGGCAAAACTTTGTTCGCAAATGTGTGCTGGAATGTTGTGCGTGTTTAACACCTTAAAATGTCTCAAATCAATTCGATATGCCAATTTGATCGCAAAACGGCAAGTGACATCATTACGTACAGGTTTTTATTCGCTTTAAAGCCGTTGGATGGAAACACACTTTCACCAGCTTTATTCGCATGATTTTTTTTACCGAACTTCAGATAATTCGATTGACAAGTGGATGGAAACTTAGCTGCTGTCACCATTGTTGTGATTCATACGCTGATTCTTGATGTCAGAGTGAGTCTATGATCCTGTCAAAATATTTTCTGTATAATGACTTCATCAACTCTGAGTATCACAGCATTGCAGGATCTTCCATAGAAGATTTATCATGCAAAAATAACAACTAATATTTAACAACTTAATCAGATATTACACTTCAGATGGTATCACTGAAGCAGAACACTACATGATGACTATTATCACTAAAAAGTGACCAACATCATCTGATCTGAGTTTCTCTTGGATTCCTACCATAACTACTATGCATCAGAGACACACTCAGTTTAAAAACTAAAAGGTCAAGAGCCCAACTAAAGCAAACACTGATCTCTTATGGTGACATCAAACTTTATTATTTTCAATAAAACTTCAACTTCTAAACCTCTGTTAATTCTCAATAAGAATGTTAGTATGAAAGAAATAAAGTCTGGATTGTAATAAGTGAAGATGCTGAGATCCTGAGAGATCTGTTAGTGTTTAATGTTCTGTTGGGGTTTAAAGTGTTTCTGTATGGTGTGTTTCGTGTGTCACCATTGTGTTGAAGAGTAGAGCCTGAGCTTCAGTTCAGGATGAGCAGAGAAGCACTGATGAAATGCTGCGTGTTGCTTTATTTAACAGACAGTAACTGTGTAGTTGCTGATGCAGTGACGTATAGTCACAGCAAATCATGCATGTAGTTAACTGCATGTTTTTTAGTAAAAAAAAAAATCAGTAAATAAATGTGAAATAACTGTTTCTGTTAAAAAAAGATTAATGAAGATTCCTGTAAAAGTATTTTGCACTTATTTAAATTAGGATATTTTACATTAATTTTACAGTTTTTGTATGATAGCCATTGCTGACAGTCATTTGAAAAAAATCCAATGTTTTTTTTATGGGATTTCTCCCAACATTATGAAGGATCGTAAAAATTCAGGAAATAGCTGTAAAATAACAGTGTTTTTCTGTAAAACATTTAAAGAAAATTTCTGTAAAAGTTTTTTGCACTTCATTTAAATAAGGATATTTTACTTTATTTTTACGGTTTTTGTTTGGCAGCCGTAGCTGACAGTTATTGACCCTTTTTTTAAGATTTTATTTTTTACAGTGTAAAGCCAACATTAACAGAAATTCTTCTAAATTAGCATAACAAAACATTAATCACTACTAAATCTCACACTTAACATTAATCTTACACACACAAAAAAAAAAAAAAAAAAAAAAAAAAAAAAAAAACATTATATTACACTTAATTTTAGCATTTACTCTCCCTTTCGAGTTAGCCTTTAATTTCATAAAACTCAAAACAATGAAACAGTTCAGTTTACTTAAAATATATCAGTTCTGTGAACTTGAAAGAAAAAGAAAGTGCTAAATACTCAGAAAAGTTAATTTGACAGTTTAATTTAAGTTTGTCCTACTCAAACCAATTAATTATTTTGAGCGTTAGGGTTTACAGTAAAGCTCTTGCATTCTTAATATCCTCGATTAAAGTATGGATGCGTGTCTCCTGACTATCTCCCTGCATTTAGTAGCCCTCAGTGCTGACAGAGAAGGATATACTATACATGTGACAGGCAATGCAAGGGAAAATAACAGGAGAAGACATGACTCACCGTGTTTGTTGACTGATCCAACTCACCACAGTTGTTTGATAAACTTGTTTTCACGGGAAAAGACGGCAAGCATGGATGGCAGATTAACTGTTTAGTGAAATGCTAGCGCGATGTGCAAGCTATAGCGATGTCAGATCAATTTGACAGACAAAATTAGATAATAAATATATATAATAAATTGCAAATAAATTATATTAAGCAATATAAACGTCAGGAAAGATACAAAGCAAAATCCCCAGTGTTAAATGAACACTCGTCATTGTACATATGTGTCCACACTACGTAAGGGGTAATGTATAGCGAGGCGGTTGTTATAGCAAATAACAACCCCGACAGGCTGAACGGGACCCCGACGTGAAGCGGAGGGGTCTTGAATCAGCCTGAAGGGGTTGTTATTCGCTATAACGACCTCCTCGCTATACATTATCCCGCTTATACATGGCTACCTACAAAATAAATAAATAATTTGACACAAAATATTGATTTAAAAAGGAGTTTACTGATTTAAAAACAATTGTATTGCTTCCGCTAAAGAAAATAGTCTGTTCCGCGTCCATAGCAACGCTCTGTTTTTCATGGCAACGGTGTGTTATACTTCGCAGCGTCTGTTATCAAGAAATAACGGCCGCATTCTACATTGGAATTCAACCAAGCCATGTAATAATGGGTGTTAAAATTAAAGAACTCCAGTCAATTTTAACATTGAGCTCATTTTTTTGTACATTTGGAGTGCTGTCAATACAGAGAACAACGACACAAATCGGTGTTGCCTACATCATGTTATCCTCTTTTTAAAATTTGCACCCTGTTGACTTCAACAGGGCAAGTTTTAAACCTGCTTTTAGCCTCTTAACATCCTTGATGTGTCATTACAAGTGCACAGCCAATGTGAGTGATTCCTTCAGAGTGAACACAGGTGAATTTGACTGCAGTAGATGTGAAAGATATGGATAAAAATGATAATAATTCAGCCAGCGCTCATACCTGTATTTACATCATGTTTTCGATCGAAGTCCAAAGTAATCAATTGTCGAGTTCACGCACGTGATCATAGGTACTAAACCAATGCGCATGAGCTCGACAATCGATTACTATGGACTTCGACCGAAAACAGGATGTAAATACAGGTATGAGCGCTGGCTGAATTATCATTTTTATCCATATCTTTCACATCTACTGCAGTCAGATTCACCGTGTTCACTCTGAAGGAATCACTCACATTGACTGTGCACTTCCCAGTGGGCATTTGATGTCAATTTAACATCAATGTGACATCAAACATTGATGTCAAAATTACGTCACGAAATAGGTCAAAAATGAAAGTCATATTGACGTCAAAGTGTCAATGTCAATTTGATGTCAAGATTTTGACCTCTGCTGATGTTATTTTGATGTTATTTTGATGTTATGCTTTGTTTGTTGGTATTTGATGTCAGTTCAACATTTATTTGATGTCATGATGTTGATCCCAGCAGGCACAGGATATAGACTACAATGTCGGTCAGACGTTGGATTTTGGTTGAAAATGAAAGTCGGGTTGACGTCTAAATCCAATGTTTGTTTGACGTCAGGCTCCAACGTTAGGCAGTCGTTGAATTTTGGTTGGAATAAACCAAACAAAAAGGTGAAATGCATGGCCGTACACTTATTACCAGTTTCACTTAAAACTAACCAGATTTACTTTATTTAATTTATTTAATTTATTTATTTAATAGATGCTGGGCATCTATTTGACATCAGGATGCCATGATGTTGATGTCATTTTAATGCTATTTTGATATCATTCAATATCAAGCTTCAATATCAGATTAAATTTACCTTTATGCAATTATAGTGTCTGCTGTCATTTTAAACGTGAACTAAATGTAAATATGCTAGGATTTAAATAAATAAAAACACACATGCAAAATACATAGACCTAGGCCTAACTTTCAAGATCATTCAGGCTAGGTCTTTTAGATGTTGTCACATTGATTTACAATGAGTAATAAACATACTTTTTTCAAACATTGTTTTGACATAAATTTCACATCAATTTGACGTCTTGTTTCCTGACATCAAATCAACATCGATTCAATGTCAATGATATTGACCTGAGATGTAGGGACCAGAAAAAAACATGTCAGATTGATACCTTTGTTTTACAACCACAAGGAAATAATGAAAAAATATAATGAAAAAATATGCATATTCATGCATGTCATACATGGTGGTCAAAATCTTGACTATTTGTTGATGTCAAATTGACGTCAAGGTGCCCGCTGGGTTGTAATGACACATCAAGGATGTTAAGAGGCTAAAAGCAGGTTTAAAACTGGCCCCATTGAAGTCAACAGGGTGCAAATTTTAAAAAGAGGATAACATGGTGTAGGCAACACCGATTTTTGTTGTTGTTCTCTGTATTGACAGCACTCCAAATGTACAAAAAAAATTAGCTCAATGTTAAAATTGACCGGAGTTCTCCTTTAACACTGAAGCAGTGTTGAAGTTAATGAGATAATTAAAGGTGAACTAAGTAACTTTTTTACCTTAACTGAACAGCTTCGGAGTCATTGGAATGGTTATATTACTTATTTCGGGTTGAATGGTGGTCGTTTCGCACCCCCCTGGTGCCCGTGAGCGGAAAATCCGCACTTGCAAGTTTGAGCCGGCGGGACGCCGGCCGCCGCGTCAGGAAGTATCGTGTGATATCAGGTCTCGCAATGTAAACAATTGCTTTACGGCCAAAAGAAATCTGCTAAAATGCTGTCATTATTGCGCTCCCTCACGCTGTTCGAACCCGAATGAAGAAGACGTTTTAAAGAATGTCCCATCTGCTTTGATGTCGTTGATCTATAGCCTCTGGTGTCTGAGAATCACCAACGAGTTTTTACAACAGTGTTGTCAAATATCTATTCCGAAGCTGTGGGGGGAGCTCTAGAGAGAAACCTGAGAGCAAAAAGCAAGAATACAGCGAAGAAATCCCGAAACTACTGAGCCCTGCTTTAAGTGATTAATTAAGTGATGATTGGTCATTAGTGGTGACACCTGATGTTAATAAGCAGAATCATTGAAGGGAAGAGAAAAAACTAACAGAAAAAAAGAGAAACACAAGAACTGCAAATGACTTCGTGCCATTACACATTGTTGCACTTATTATTACCAGTTTGACTTTATTTCTGTCATACATCTACAAAAGTTCTTGAGATTCAACATAAGTTTAGACGGTAATGTTTTATGGAATTTTTCGTTTCAAGTCACCATTATTGTGGTCGGTGTTCAGAATCTTGACCCTTTAAGTTTTTAGACGTTAGTTTTTTTTTTCTGACTGTTTCAACGTTGTGTTTATAAAGCACACTTGTTACTTCAAGAGAAAGCATGACCTGCTCACAATGTTTTGATGATGATATTATCATCATGTAGTGTCCTGATGTCATTCAGAGTCTAAATATTTTATTATTTGCTTGGTGTCTTATTTTGTAGTCCTGAGTAGGGATGGGCAGATCGATGCTGCAGTATCGATATATCGATACTCACAAGATACTTACTTGGTATCGATACCTCTACAAAAATATTGATATTAAAACTATATTAATAATTTTTGCATCACTAAGTGTTTTTGGTACTTCTTTTTAAGGTTTGAGCTAAATAGAAAACACCCCTCCCTGACATATTTAGCTGGCCCGTGAGAGAAGCGAGCGACGTGCCCTGCCCACAAGTACACGTCATGTACACGGCACGTATCACACACTAGTTGCACACTTCTTTTTTTTCTTTCTATCTTTCTATCTTTCTTTCTAACTATTCTATCTTTCTTTCTAACTAATCCATCTTTCTTTCTTTTCTTTCTTTCTAACTAATCCATCTTTCTTTCTTTCTTTCTTTCTCTTTCTTTCTAACTAATCCATCTTTCTTTCAAACTAATCCATCTTTCTTTCTTTCTAACTAATCCATCTTTCTTTCTAACTAATCTATCTTTCTTTCTAACTAATCTATCTTTCTTTCTAACTAATCCATCTTTCTTTCTAACTAATCCATCTTTCTTTCTAACTAATCCATCTTTCTTTCAAACTAATCCATCTTTCTTTCTTTCTAACTAATCCATCTTTCTTTCTAACTAATCTATCTTTCTTTCTAACTAATCTATCTTTCTTTCTAACTAATCCATCTTTCTTTCTAACTAATCCATCTTTCTTTCTAACTAATCCATCTTTCTTTCTAACTAATCTATCTTTCTTTCTAACTAATCCATCTTTCTAACTAATCCATCTTTCTTTCTAACTAATCCTTCTTTCTTTCTAACTAATCCATCTTTCTAACTAATCCATCTTTCTTTCTAACTAATCCTTCTTTCTTTCTTTCTTTCTTTCTTTCTTTCTAACTATTCTATCTTTCTTTCTAACTAATCATCTTTCTTTATTTTCTTTCTTTCTAACTAATCCATCTTTCTTTCTTTCTTTCTCTTTCTTTCTAACTAATCCATCTTTCTTTCTAACTAATCCATCTTTCTTTCTAACTAATCCATCTGTCTTTCTAACTAATTCATCTTTCTTTCTAACTAATCCATCTGTCTTTCTAACTAATCCATCTTTCTTTCTTTCTAACTAATATATCTTTCTTTCTAACTAATCCATCTTTCTTTCTTTCTAACTAATCTATCTTTCTTTCTAACTAATCCATCTTTCTTTCTTTCTTTCTTTCTTTCTTACTAATCCATCTTTATTTCGTTCTAACTAATCCATCTTTCTTTCTTTCTTTCTTTCTTTCTTTCTTTCTTTCTAACTAATCCATCTTTCTTTCTTTCTATCTTTCTTTCTTTCTAACTAATCTATCTTTCTTTCTAACTAATCCATCTTTTTTTCTTTCTTTCTTTTTAACTAATCCATCTTTCTATCTTTCTAACTAATCTTTCTTTCTTTCTTTCTTTCTTTCTTTCTTTCTTTCTAACTAATCCATCTTTCTTTCTTTCTTTCTTTCTTTCTTTCTTTCTTTCTTTCTTTCTTTCTTTCTTTCTTCCTAATCCATCTTTCTTTCTTTCTTTCTTTCTTTCTTTCTAACTAATCCATCTTTCTTTCTTTCTAACTAATCTATCTTTCTTTCTAACTAATCCATCCATCTTTCTTTCTTTCTTTCTTTCTCTTTCTAACTAATCTATCTTTCTAACTAATCTTTCTTTCTTTCTTTCTAACTAATCCATCTTTCTTTCTTTCTTTCTTTCTTTCTAACTAATCTATCTTTCTTTCTAACTAATCCATCTTTTTTTCTTTCTTTCTTTCTAACTAATCCATCTTTCATTTTTTTTAATGTTTCAGAGCACAGAGGGGGTGGGGTGGTGGATGCATCAGGATCCATGTCCATGTTCTTTGAAAATAATTTTTTTTTTTTTCTTACAAACTTGCTTGGCTTTGATGTATACTATACTATTATATATTATATTATATACTACAAGCTGTGTGCTTGTATTATAAATATATAAATTGATTAAAATCAATGGTTCTATACATTTATTCTTTGAAATGTGGGGTTTTATTTGTAAAATTGGAGATAACCTTATAATTCCAAACAGAATCAAAGCTCTCAGAATTATAAGGTTCTATCTCCATTTGGGCCACCTTAAAAAATCCCATTTCCAAATGTGCCAGGATTTTGATATTCTATCCTCAAAGTACCTGTAGGGTGATGGTCTTGTTGAGCTATAATAGTAGGTTATACTACATAACAGTTTTGCCAGCTGGGATGTAAAAACTTTGATGCTCAATATCTCAGAGCTACCCTAAACGGAGATAGAACCTTATAATTCTAAGCTCACGACATACTAATGGGGTCTGTAATATTTAAGAATAGATATGTTCACAATTGTTGCATCTATTTGATCAAAAATACAGTAGGCTAACACATTAATACATATATTATTACAATTTAAAATTACTGGGTTTTTTTTTATTTATTTTAAATAGATTTTAAAATGTAATTTATTCCTGTGATGCAAATCTGAATTCTCAGCAGCCAATACTCCAGTCTTCAGTAACATGATCATTCAGAAATCATGCATTTATTTATTTGTTGTAAAATTTGCTTTTGTAATAAATGTATTAATGGCCAGTACGTGTCATGTGGATGTAATTTGTAAGTGTAATGATCAAATTTTACGAAACATTTACATTATTTAAAAAAAAATAAGCAGTATCAGTATCGATAAAATTGTACCAAAAAATATCGTATCGTATTGAATTAAAGTCTGGTATCGCCCATCCCTAGTCCTGAGATCCAACAGCAATATGAACAATTTGGAAATTACTTTGTGCATAGAAGTTTTTTTTTTTGTTTGTTTGTTTTTTTTACACACAGACATCAAGAATCAGCATATGAATCTCAACAATGGTGACAATAAACAAACTAGTGACAAACAGATAAACTCTGAACATCACAAAACAAGCTACTAAAGTCATAACAAAACAATAGCAAAATAAAAGCAAACAGAAAAAACAATGAAAATTACAGGACAATTCAGCTGCATAATTTATTCATGCTGCAATGCATGATGTCAGCCATTGATGCGTTTTGATTGGTTGCTCCCATCATGCACTGCAACATGAAGCATGTGTTTGATTGTCACCATTGTTGAGATTCATATGCAGATGCTTGATGTCTGTGTGTGATTTAAAACCTTTTCAGATTTTTGAAGCATTGCTGAAATTAACTACTGTAGTGAACAATTAAAAAAGCATTTGTATAATCAGTTTATAATGCTGAGTGAGATCAGTAAATCAGGTCACTAGTAATTTCATCATTGAAACATAACCAGGGCTGCATTTCCCAAAAGCATCTTAAGCCTAACTTGATCATAGATTAAACTGCTAGAAATGGTCCGTACAATCAAATTAGGCTTACGATAATTTCAGGAACTAAGCTCAGGTCATAGTTTCTCTTGCCACAATAAATGTGCTTTATAAACACAGAGTTGGGCAGACAGAGATAAACTAATGTTAGAAAGGAAAGGGTCAAGAGCTCAACTAAAGAAAACACTGATCACCATAATGGCTACCTGAAACGAAATATTCCTTAAAACATTATCATCTAAACTTCTGTTAAATCTAAATAAGAATGTGTGTAGATGTATGACAGAAATAAAGTCCAACTGGTAAAATAAGTGCAATAATGTGTTATGGCTCGAAGTCAATAGTTCTTGTGTTTCTCTTTTTTTCTGTTCTGGTTGTTTCTCTTTCCTTCAATGATTCTGCTGATTAACATCAGGTATCTTCAATAATGCTCAATCATCACTTAATTAATAACTTAAAGGGATAGTTCACTTTGAAAATAAATTTTGGTATGTTTTAGCTTACCTCAAGGGCATCCAAGATGTAGGTGTCTTTGTTTCCGCAGTAGTTTCAATTTTGATATTTTTAGGTCAAACCGTTCTTGTCTGACAGTCAAATGCAGGTCGATGGTCACTGTATCAAAACACAAGCACAGAGTCCAAATTAAAACAATTCCCCATCGTCCAAATTAAACAATTCCCCATCGTAAGTACACATTGACGGCCTAAGACACGAAACGAGCGGTTTGTGTGAGAAAATGAACAGTATTTATATCGTTTTTACCTCTTGTAACACAGCACACTTCCAAATGATCAGACGGCGCGGGCGGGTATAGATGTATACATAGATGTCGCCTTGGCTACGGTTTCGTTCCAATGAACTGCAGTAGCAAAGGCGACATCTAGTATATACATCTATACCCGCTCGCGGGCGGGTATAGATATATACACTAGATGTCGCCTTGGCTACGGTTTCGTTCCAATGAACTGCGTAGCCAAGGCGACATCTATGTATACATCTATACCCGCCCGCGCCGTCAGATCATTTAGACGTGTGCTGTTTTCAAGAGATAACAACGATATAAATACTGTTCGTTTTCTCACACAAACCGCTCGTTTCGTGTCTTAGGCCGTCAATGTGTACTTACGATGGGGAATTGTTTAATTTGGACGATGGGGAATTGTTTTAATTTGGACTCTGTGCTTGTGTTTTGATACAGTGACCATCGACCTGCATTATGACTGACAGACAAGAACGGTTTGACCTAAAAATATCAAAATTGAAACTACTGCGGAAACAAAGACACCTACATCTTGGATGCCCTTGAGGTAAGCTAAAACATACCAAAAATTAATTTCAAAGTGAACTATCCCTTTAATTATCTCATTAACTTCAACACTGCTTCAGTGTTCATTTTAACACTCTGTAGCAGGGATGGGCAACTGCGGTCCTGGAGGGCCACTGTCCTGCAGAGTTTAGCTCCAACCCTGATAAACTCTCCTGTCTGTAGCTTTCTAGTAATCCTGAAGACATTGATTAGCTGGTAGTTTTTGTAGAGAAAAAAAAGTTCTAAACATAGTTTCTAAACATAGTTCAGAAGGAGCCTAAACATTCAGTCCTGTGAATCATCATTACTGGTTCGATCCCCTTCGAGGACAGCAAGTTTGTTTATCATTAACTATTGAGACTGAATGAGCAAGAGAACATGTGAAACAAGACATAAAATAGTTTTTAGACATAAAATGCGATTCTAATAAAAATTAATTGTTGAAAGCTAATACACATTTTCCTTCTTCAGGGATCAGACCTTGGAAAATAGAGGAGATGGAGAAGAATACGAACTCTCGTTACCAAATTAATACAAAATTCAATGTCACAGCTTCAGACTCCATTCAGGACAAATCGAAATTACTAGATATTGATGGTGGGATGAGCCTGAGTGTTTTAGGTGGACTCATCGAGGTTAGTGGAGCAGCAAAGTATCTCAATGACACCAAGAACTCTTTCATACAGCAGAGACTGACGCTACATTATAATTCAACCTGTGAATTTAAAGAACTGATCATTAACCATTTGCCTAGCATTCAAAATATGCCAGACAATTATAATGATACAGCTACACATGTAGTGACAGGAGTGCTGTACGGAGCAAATGCCTATTTCATTTTTGACAGAAAAGTTTCAGTAGATGAGGACACAACCACTGTGGAAGGAAATTTAAAAGTGGCCATTGAGAAACTGAAGGGTATTTCAGTGAGTGGAAATGTTGGTCTGAAGATGAATGACAATGAGAAAAATGCAGTAAAAAATTTCACATGTACATTTTATGGAGACTTCCAGCTACCGTCTAACCCGACCTCTTTTGAAGATGCAATGAAGGTTTTTGCTGATCTTCCAAAACTGCTGAAAGAAAACCAAGAGCTGGCAGTTCCTCTGAAGGTTTGGCTTTATCCTCTGGACAAACTTAACTCAAGAGCTTCAAAACTTCATAAAGACATCAGCATGAATCTAATCACACAGATAGAATCAGTGATTGAGAGTTTAAATACAACTGAGATGAAATGCAGTGACCTAATAGAAGACTCTCCTGCTCGGACATTTGCTGCATTTCGTGATCAAATTCAGCAAATGAAAAACAACTGCTGCACGTACAAGTTGAGACTCGTGAAGACACTCGGCTCTCTGCTGCCAAACATCCGTGGAGACGTGATGAAGGAAACTGCACTGAATGATCTTCTACAAGAACATGATAAATCTCCATTTAGAGGAAGTGATCTTGCAGAATGGCTGAATGAGAGACAAAGAGAGTCTGAGATCATTAAAACAATCCTCGGACGGCTGATCGATGCTGGTGCACAGGTAGAGCTCAATGTAGATGCTATCTGGATGGGCCTGGAATACGGAAATTTGGTGAGCTACACATTCACATCATTGGACTGTTCAGACGTGCTTCTTTCTAAACAAACTGCCTATCTGAGTTCTTCAACACAAGGAGAAACTGGCGAGAACAACCCTGGTTCAAAGCAAAAGTCTTGGCTCACTTCAGTAAACAAAAAGACCATGAAGAGAAACTTGAAGATATTTGAGAATTTGATCAATTCAAAGGAAAGCTGTAAACAAGCCAGATTCGTTGTGTCCTCAAAGGAAATGGAGAATCATCCTGGATCCTGCATTCTCCTGTATGAAAGTGAATGTGATGAAGCTGTTTGCTTTACTCCTCCATCCACACCAGCCTGTCCAATCACTGAAGAGGTCAAAGGTCAGAGTGTGGTTCTAAATGTTCCTCCATCATGTCCTGCTACAGTGGAGCTCAGATTACTGTATAAACCGAAGCATGACACAGTCTGGAGATCTGAACCTGTGCTGAAGGATCAACACACAGTTACTCTGACTGATCTGAGACCAGGAACTGAGAATGACATCAAGTGTACAGCGGTGGGGAAACTCAAGTACACCGTAGACAGTGACATAATCAGCGTTACCACTGAGGTATGATCAAATAGATTTAAATCACTGATTAAAAATATATGCAGCAATGCGACAGTGTGTTTTTATAATTAACTTATCCACTTATTGCCGGTTTCACAAATCAGTATCAAATGTGTTTTTCAGAAAAGTTCAAGGAAAAGAGCAGTTACAGGTGAGACATTTACTTTTTTATTTTCTACCTACTATGTTGTGGAAATAAATGCTGTAGTCATGTACATTATTTAGGCAATGGCCTTTTATTTTAACCCTTTCACGCATAGTGGTCACTACAGTGGACAGCTATTAAAGAAGTATTTTCTTGAATTTGCACGGGTTTTTATGGCAAAGTTGCACATCAATCTCTTCATTGGACCCTGGTGCATCGTCCTATAAATTGCAACCAAGTGGCAAGCCTTTGTGTTTCGATTTTTTCCCCCTCCAAACCAAGATGGCCAAGGGTCAGTCAGACATGCCAAGTTGCTCCAGAATATCCACCCATTCCTTCTATCCTAGGAGACTCTTGTAGGTAAAAAAATATTGCAGCATAAAGCAATATCTAATGAGTCATATCACAGTAAAATTTTCCAAGTTTTGATTTTAGATTGAGAGAAAACTCTGATTAATCACATGTCCACTGTAGTGGACGTCATGCATGCAATGGCTATATTTCAGCTACAATTCATAATTATAATGTGAATATTGTTTTTGAAATTTAAAACTTAAAAACTTAATATGCATTGACTTTTTCTACTGTAAATAAATGTATTTGTATTATTAGAATACTTTTTTCGATGTCAATGAAAATTACAATGATTACATAATGTATGACACTTGTAATGCATTACTTTACTTGTTAGATCAAAAAGTAATCTGATTTTATAATGCATGTTATTGTAATGCGTTTTTTTACTAATAACATCAAAAAGTAATCTGATTACGTAATGCATGTTACTTTTAATGCGTTTCTTTACTCATAACATCAAAAAGTAATCTGATTATGTAATGTGCGTTATTGTAATGCGTTTTTTTACTCATAACATCAAAAAGTAATCTGATTACATAATGCATGTTACTTGTAATGCGTTTCCTTTCTCATAACATCAAAAAGTAATCTGATTATGTAATGTGCGTTATTGTAATGCGTTTTTTTACTCATAACATCAAAAAGTAATCTGATTACGTAATGCATGTTACTTGTAATGCGTTTCTTTACTCGTTACATCAAAAAGTAATCTGATTAGGTAATGCACATTACTTGTAGTTAATTACTTGTTAGATCAAAAAGTAATCTGATTAGGTAATGCATGTTACTTGTAACACATTACTTTACTTGTAACATCAAAAAAGTAATCTGAATGTGTTATGCATGTTACTTGTAATGCATTACATCCAACACTGATCATTTCAGATGAGATTGAAAAAACGTATCGCTAGGTTTTCTCAGAGGAGGGCTATGATAGAAATGTGCATGTCCATCTTGAACATAATCAGAATTATCAGCTAATAAGGGTAAATCTCCATACTCTGGTGCACTGGAGGGAGCATCTGAGTGGTTTCCACAGTTGTACCTTGACAGGCTGTAGAAAATTCTGATGGAATCACGTCCTCATGTTCTGATATCAAAGATACGCGAAGTGCAACTTGTATGAAGTTGTATGAAGCCATTGCAATATTTTGCATTTATATTTTTTGTATATATTTTATAGTTTTCACATTATTTGATATAATTGCATTGATTAGTTTGTTAAATTCACATACTTTATCTGTTTGATTATTGTCTTATATTTAATACAGTATATCTTCAGTTTAAACCAACCGCATGCTGTCCACTCAAGTGGACATCTGAAGATCTCTTTGAAAAATTTGTAAAAAAATAAAAAATAAAAATCAATTCTTGTTTTTCATGCCCTAAGAGCAATAAAAACACATAGGAAAAAAATCCTGACTGAGGTTATCATAATTCATGCATGAAAGGGTTAAAATGTATTTGATTGTCTCAGCAGTTTATGAAAGGCAAAAATTCAGGTGGTCATTCATACTTTATTGTTTTAATTATTATGAAGTAAGGCCGAATGCAGTTTCTCCCACAGATTTGGATACAATCGGCACTGTGGTACATTAGCACAAAGTGCATTTAAAAATTAAACCTTTAAGCAGATGAAATTATGTTTGATCTGTGTATTTTTGGAGAATTTCACTGTAGTAACTGTCTTCTTCTGTTAGCAGATGTAGCACACAGTGATGATGTGAGGATTGTTTTGCTGGGAAAGACAGGTGTTGGGAAGAGTGCAACGGGAAACACCATACTGAGACGAGAAGCTTTTAAATCAATCCTGACTTCACGCTCTGTGAAAGAAACAACCGATTTTAACGGAAGACATATCTCTGTGATCGACACTCCAGGCCTGTATGATACTGGAGTTGATAATGTTGAGATCAGGAAGGAGATTGTGATGAGCATCTCAATGGCGGCACCTGGTCCACATGTGTTTCTGCTGGTGATTCAACTGGGACGATTCACTCAAGAGGACAAAGACACAGTGAAGATGATCCAGGAGACTTTTGGAGACGAATCCAGAATGTACACCATGGTGCTTTTCACCAGAGGAGATAAACTTAGAGGAAGAAGAATGGAAGATTTCATTGAAGAGGATGATAGTTTAAAGAACCTCATCCAGCAGTGTGGTCACAGATACCATGTGTTCAATAACAACGAGACTAAAGATCAGACACAGGTTTCTGAGCTGCTGGATAAGATTGACCGAATGGTGGCAGGAAATGGAGGGAGTTTCTACACCAATGAGATGTTCCAGCTGGTGGAGAAGAACATCAAAGAGAGACAAAAGATAATAATAAAGGAAAAAGAAGAAGTGATCAAGAGAATAGAAGAAGTGCTGAGAGCCAAATATGCAACAGAAATAGAAGGAATGAAGAAAGATAAAGAGAGAGAAAGACAAGAGATTCAGAATGAACTGAGAAAAGGAAAAGAGGAGTTTAAAAACAGAGAAGAAAAGATCAAGAAAGAAAGAGATGAGAATGTACAAAAAGAGATGAAGAGAAAACTGGAGATGAAACAGGAAAAATTTGAAGAGGAGATTAAACAAAAAGAAAAATCTCTAGGAGAACAACAACAGGCCTTTATGAAATGCATGGAAGAAAAACATGAGGAAGAAAAACAAAACCTACAGGAACGAATTCAAAGAGAAACAAGAGAACAAGCAGAGCATGAATATAATGTAAATCTTGACAGACGAGTGGCTAAAGCTTTAAAAGAAGCTGAAGAAAAACATGAAACCGAAAAGGCTCACGCTTTACAAAAAGCTGAAGAAAGACACAAGAAAAAAGTTGATGAAGTTTTACAAGATGCAGAGAAAAAACGCAAGATATCAGTTGGTGAAGCCTATAAAATTGCTGAAGAAAAATACAAGAGAGAAGTGGATAGAGCCTTAAAAGTTGCTGAAGAAAAATCCAGGGCTAAAGCTTTAAAAGAAGCTGAAGAAAAATTAATGACAGAAAAGAATAAAGCTTTAAAAAAAGCTGAAGAAAATTTCAAGATAGAAAAAGCTAATGCTTTAAAAGAAGCTGACAGAAAATACAAGAAAGAAAAGGCTGAAGCTGAAGCAAATGAATCATACAGATCAAAACGAGCTAGTTCCTGGAGTTACTATGTTCCTTTTTTTGGAGGAGCTGCTGGAAGTTTAGTTGGTACTCTTGAAGATATAGTGTATTGATAACAAATAATGTTATCAATGTCAAGCTCAAAATCTGAGGAGTGAATTCAGGTATATTGGGACAACATTTTATTCAATGCAATATTATAACTAATATAATACTAACAAGGGTTATTAGGATGTTTTGGTTTAGTTGGACAAAATTTCAATTTCAAAAGGTAACTACTGTCTCAATGGCTAAATACTGGTTTGAGACATCATTCCCAGATGAATGTCAGACATGTGATTGATTTTGACCAGGGAACAGACTTTAATGATCTGGTATGTCAGACAGTCTGTAGACTTCTTTGGGTTCAGTGACATTTTCGTTGTATAAGGGATAATGTGTATTCTGCCGGTTGTTATCGCAGAATAAACCTAGACAGGAAGATCAGGACTGATGTGAAGTGAAGGGGTCTTGCATCACCCTGAAGGGGTTTATTCTGCGATAACAACCAGCTGAAGGTACATTATCCAGTTTATTACATGGCTACTTGTAAATAATTAGACAAAATATTGATTTGAGTTAAATTATTTTATTAGCTCTTTCAACACAAAGCTTCCGCAAAGACAAAGTTTCTAATTAACGGCTTTGAGCTCAGATGAATTTCAGACTAGACGAACATTTAAGGCATAATGTAAAGTCATACACTTGCTTTTGGTAACTAAATTTTGGTCAACTATAACCAAAACTCTTAATAACGCTTGCATTTTAGAGTTATAAAATTACATTGACCTTGGTGAGAGAATGAGCTTCTAGTGCAGTCATGATTTGTCTCAATATAAGTGAATTCTACAGAAAATAATTCAAAGAGAAACAAGCAAACGAGCAGAAAAAAGGGGGACGACATTAGAAAGAAAAAGAAAAGAAAAAAAGGAATTTTGCTAAGTATTTTAGGCATAGAAATTGTTAGAGAAGACTGGATGGACACATATTAGTCACTGTAAATTAGCTAATGTTTAACATTTTGAATGAGACCAGAGAAATGCTGTAGGATGGAGTCATGGGGAAGAACCTTGTCTTTTAGTGACTTGGGGGCCAACCTCTTGATGAAGATATGGGTATGATGATTAGCTTACACCAGACTACAGTTTAGTTGACAGCCAAATGGTCTCTATGGTCTTTGTTTAGGCTATCTCTGGTTATAATGGAGTCAAAATAATTCCAACAAAGTTTAAACAGACTTGTTTTTCAAAAAGACTAGACTCTGTTTTCCGTTCTGTTGTTTTTGTGTTTTCGCAGATCGATGTCTGTGATCTTTAAGAAATTTGCTGAGAGGTTCAAGCATTATTATACCGGCAAACAGGCCGAGAAACGGAACTGCAATCTTCAACTTCAAGATGGTTGTTCTGGAAGAAAAGACTACCGAGACATTTTAAGAACAGATACAGTACATTCTGAACTACAAAAGATATATTAGAAACAATCTATATTACTATTGAATTTTACTTTATTTTTTTTATTTTTTTCAAACATCCATGACTGAAAAGAAACTAAGACAGACACCAACTGCTTTTAATTTTTGTTTTGATTTTTACTAATCATGCAGTGGTGTTTTTAAATTGTATAATTGTTCTACACAATTTAAATCAGGCCAGTAAATAGAAGGTTTTTAATCATCATGCTGCCTTGACGTCAATTTGACATCAACAAATAGTCAAGATTTTGACCACCATGTATGACATGCATGAATATGCATATTTTCATTATATTTTGTAATTATTTCCTTGTGGTTGTAAAGAGGCCCAACAAAGGTATCAATCTGACATGTTTTTTTCTGGTCCCTACATCTCAGGTCAATATCATTGACATCAAATTGACATTAACACTTTGACATCAATATGACTTTCATTTTTGACCCATTTCGTGACGTCATTTGACATTTTGTTTGATGTCATATTGATGTTAAATTGACATCAAATGCCCACTGGGTGGAAGATGTGATCAAAATTAACATAATGTTGATTCACTGATTTGTCTATAGCTAGAAGGCCATTGTGATGCCAATCTGGCTTTGACTTTACACGTATGCCAAAGATCTAAAGGTTCACATATTGGCAATTGTATGCACATTCATTACGATTGATTTTCTGATTTGATCTCTATAACTGGACAAATAACATGGGCAAATGTCCTTGCAACTGTTTAATTTAGTCATTAATCTAGCTAAAGCTCTTCAGGAACAAGTAGCTAAACTCAATGAAGATGTTTTTCCCCTAATCTGGAATAGTAAGAAATAGTGAGATACTATGTTAGATACTTGGAATAATTTGAAGAATTTTAGAAGTTGCAGTTTCAGGATTGTTTATCATCTTACTTCTGTACATTAGTTTACAGCTTTGTCAGATCATTTAACAGCTGTAAAACAACAGTTTGAGACACATTCCCCTGAACAGACGCTGGTATGCGGTATGACAGAAGAGACCTGTTCTTTCCTTTAAAAGGACATGTAGAAAGTATGTTTCTATACTTTCAAAGTTTGATAAGGATTATGAAAGTTTGCTTGCGCTCAATCAATTTGTGTTTGCATATATGATTAAAAGGGGGGAATGAAGGAGCTAATAATTATTTCTAGCAACCTGTGTGTGTGTAGCTTCAAGAGAGTGACCATTTGTGTTGTGGTACATCTTTTTATTCATTTATAATCATTTATCATTTAATTATACCATTGAATCATATAATCATTTTCAATAACCATTTAAAGGGTAACTAAACCCTAAAACAACTTTTTTTAGTTAATGATCTGTTAGACTGGGGCTTTATTAATGCTGTTCATTGATTCAAGTAACTTTTTTTTGACATTTGGCTTTAAAGTGTTTTAATTCTACGATATATGGTGTAAAAACGTCTGAGTGCTCCCCTCTTTAGGTTGAACAGTGGCTACAGCTGTTGAATTTTCCTATTGGAAGTTATGGTGGCCGATGACATCAGAGGGTACCAGCTAACCACGCCCTTGCCTACAGAGAGATGCGTCTCAGGTGCACGCCCCCTCTCCACTGGGCTCTTCCCACTTTTCCACCCCCTAAACCAGGGGTTTAGTTACCCTTTAACCATTTATGTACTCATTTAACTGATTCATTTATCGTTCATTTCACTGATACATTTATCGTTCAGTCATTTTATATTATTTTTCCATTACTGTTTAATCTTATGTTAGGTTCTGTTGTCTTCACAAGCAAGTAAGAGATCAGAGAGTGTCTCCGTTTAAAGGTTTTTAACGTAAAACGCTTGTGATATAATAACTAAAGGATTTGTGCTGGTCAGATTCAGTTTTACTGAAACAGACAAAACTAAGATTACTCAATAAACTCTGCTTATTTTACCTTCAGTTTGTCTCCTGCTTTCTGCTACTGGACAAAATGCATGAAAAAAAACACTGATTTTGGGGGAACAAGACTTGATGTGAACTCATTTTGGGTACACAGCAAAATCCCCAGTGTTAAATTAACACTGCTCAGTGTTTATATAATACACACTCTCAGAGTGTTATAAGTAACACTGAAGATAATGAGATAATGAGATAATTGTGCATCAATTAAAAAAAGTTACACATAGCTACATAGAGGACAAAAATGTCTGTCAAAAAACTGTCATAAAAATTGAAGCTTGAAGTTTGGTATCATTTTAAAGAATACCCTTGGCAGATTATTGCTGAAGTAAAACAAAATAAGTAAATCCAAAAAAAAAAGTTATAAAGGTTTAAGTTTATCAAAATTATTTATGAACATTATTTTATATAAAATATATATTTTGTGAAACAAGTTGAACTCTAAAATGGCTAGAATAGCAAAGCCATAAATCTAAATATAAGTTGTGTTCCGAATTTGAGGTTGATATCTCAAAAAATGAGCTTTCAGTAAGATTTTGTTTGGGCGCAGTACCAGACTTTCCCCATTGGATGCCAGCAAAACTCCACTGGTGCACACAGTGATTAGAGTTGTTCTCTCTCAATATTACAAACACACACATGCACACAAACACATATTTTTTTTATAACACGCATACCAACCCAGGGTTCCCACGGGTCCTTGAAATCCTTGAAAGTTTGTGAATCTGAAAAAATGTTTTCAAGGCCCTGGAAAGTTTTTGAAAATAAACAAAATAGAGACAGGTCCTTGAAAGTGCTTGAATTTATTTTGTGCAATAAGTTTTCTGGAAAAAAATTCCATATTCACTCCGGTCCCCTAATGTGTTATTTCGCCAAAACTTCATGGCCTATGCATACTAGCTTGCTAGATTTACACTAGTTAAGCGCATTTACGCGTTACGTTCAGGGTTTTTCCTGCATAGAGAATTATGAGGTGGCTGCCTCCGTCAATTAAACATTAATTAATGTAGGCCTACTGATGGTAACAAAGTTGCGCTGTTGAGACTCGCGCAGTTATTTATAACATATTATAGTTAAGAAACAATATATAGCCTAGGCTACACACGATCAGAGTGATGTTTTCCTGAATGCCATCAAGATTGAAACCGAGACTGATTTCATAACAGTTCAAGAAACAAATAGTTAAAATTAAGTCACTTACATTTGAGACGCAATGACTGTTTTTGTTCTGTTTCAGCAGCGAAAATAGTCCCAAACAAAGATCACAGCAGAACCACCGCGAATCTCACAGCAACGAACACTTGTAGCATTACTGGATGATTCAGCGTTTTGAACGAATCGGTTGAGTCAAAGATTCAATTACCCATTCATAAACTGCCTCATTCTGAATGAATCAGCCGTTTGAACGAATCGTTTGAATGAATGACTCAATGACTCGCTCATTAAGACGGTCGCCTGCCGCCTCCTACTGGCGGTTTAGTTTCATAAAGTATCATTCCTTTTAACATTCCTTATTTGTATATTTAAAAATATTTAAAATAATCCAATTTAATACAGTTATACTTTTTCATTGTAAATTATTTAATTGGATTGGTAACAGCCTAGTGTCTTATTATTTTAATTGAATATATTGATCAAATTTAAGAATTTGAAATGAAAGATGGAGCATACATTTAATAAAATTAGGGGAAAATGCCCTTTATAAAGGTACAAAACATTTGTGTTTTCAAACAGCGATGTAATAAAACATTGACAATTTAAGCTTGAAGGGAGTAAAGGTTTAGGCTATTAAGGAAATGTAATTTTGCCAAAAGAAGAACTTTTATTTTAAATAAATGTTCATTTTAAATCAGCCTACTTCAGAGTGATATGTTAACATATTATCATGCTTAACACTAAAGGTGATGATACACAGGGCAAGTTTTTGAGCAATGTTGCCATCAACGGGCAACCAGATGAGACACAGGGCCCACGACCAATCTAAATGATCCAGATAGAAATGTATTGCCCATTTTCAATGGCAACGTTCCCAAGAAACAATCGCTCTGCAAGATTGCCCAACAACATTGCTCAAAAAGTTTCCCTGTGTATCATCACCTTAAGAATTTGAATAATTGTAATGTGATCAGATGCAGATATCTAAATCAGAGAATATGGGTGGTTTGCGGGTGGATTATTTATTTTTAACAGTGGATTTGGGTGACTCAAAGTGTACCAGATTAATGAATTTATCTTTAAAATTTACAAAATTTTCTTACGGGGGGGCATGCCCCCGGACCCCCCTAGAGGTACCAAGCACCACACACAAAAATACTGTGGAAAAAACATTAGGCTATATGAAGATCTACAAAAAAATTTTATTATCTTATTATTAAAGTACATTATTAGGATTTTACCACCTCCGCCTCATTTTGAGTCAGGAAAAACCCTGGTTACGATAAGTGTACGTTGTACGTCACCATGACGTTCACGCGTGCGTGAAACTACTATGGTACCTCAACGTTTGTTGTTGGACGCAACAAATGTGTCCCCACATTAAGTCCTTGAATTTGAGGGTATTGGACCTGGAAAGTCCTTGAAAGGTCCTTGAATTTGAAGTTAACCAAGGTGTGGGAACCCTGCCAACCACACTCTGACATCCATACCAACACACCCACACAATTATCGTTGCATAATTTATCCAGTTGGCTCTATAATATGCCGAAGCAGAAAACAGGAATAAAGCGAGTACTTGCTTTATAGGCCAAACCTGAAAAAATGGCACTATCTGATAAAAAATGGTAAAAATGTAAATTTTCAAGCCTTGCCAACAGAATGAAAGCCTCTTAAAAAAGATTGCATCATTTTATAGTTAAACGGCCCTGGGATTAAAAAATGCAGTTTTAATGGGTTTCAATGGGGGCATTTTTGTCCAAAAGGCACAGAGAGGAAGTATTTTGTGTAACTAGTGCAAAATAGATTTTTTAAAGGAAATGGCGGTGAAATAGTAAATTTCCAAAAAAATACACACCTGTGCCAAAATGACCGCTCCTGTTTGCCAGATCTGGACCACAAGCAGGCCATAGCAATGCCACATCCCACATGTCAGCCAAGAGCAAAGAAATAAACCAGAACTGGACCTTATCTGAGCCATAAAGACTGTGTATATTATATATAGAGTCATCTCATCCTTAATAAGCCTGTTAACAAGCAGAATCACTGAAGGAAAGAAGAGAACAGAAAAAGAGATGAGCAGAAACACAAGACCTACAACTGACTTCAGACACAGTCTTAGATGAAATCAACTGAAGAGAAAAGAAGACATTAAATCTGTGAAGATCTGAGCAGAGGAGGATTAAACAACTCCACAAACAGCATTACCAGCTTCACGTATTACTAACCAGACTGACTTTATTTCTGTCAGACGTCTACAAAAGTTTTATTGAGAATTAACAGAGGTTTAATGTGTTTCATTTGAAGTCTTTTTTTGGCTAACTATTGTCTATTTTGGCCGCAGTGACAGTGTGTTTGTCAAACACATTTGCAGCTGCAAAGAAAGCTAAAGTGAAATGAGATCAGGTGATGATGGTTCCTGTTGATGGTGGTGGATGGTGTTGCGCTATTACATATCATACAATGGCTAGACTCGGAGCGTCCTTCGAAGGATGCAGCCTTCACTTTGGGACACAGCTATTCAGTTTCAGCGTCGAGTCTTCTGAGGTGAGGAGAGCGGTTCACGATATTTCACATATTTACACAACCATCAAACACAATTTATACAGTTTGAATAAGTGACAGACTCATTTCTGTATTGTTTTCATCGGCACAGTGATACTTGTGCGTCTTTTCTGCCGTCTTCCTATTGAAATAAACATTTATGGGATATTTTTAATTATGGGATATTCAGAATATAAATTAATTAAACATTACTATGGAAAAAAAACAAGACATGAAAATATAATTACTTATAATTGTGATGCTAAAAAATCATTTATTACATGAAAGAGCTCTACATGCAGTGTGGGATAGTGAAAGTCTGTGGTGTCACATTGTTTAAATAAATGTCATAAAAAATATACTTATGATTTGATTGAAATGGGGAAACTAACAATAATGATATTCTAACTGTCCAATGTTAATGCCACATTTATTTATAAAGCGCTTTACAATACAGATCTTCTCAAACTTCAAAATAAAAACCAAAAAAATAAGGTTAATGTTTACCAGGGAACAAAAATAAATTGTGAATAAAAATCATCAGTTATAAGTCTGACATTCAAATGTAATTAGGAGCTTATCACAAAGAGCAGGAAATTATAAAACAAGAAGCATTCCTATTATTCCAGTGCACAAAAAAACAAAAAACAAAAAAAAAACAAAAAAAACATGTAGCCTAAAAAAGCAAAAGGATTTTCCTAAAGTTTTGATATAGAGTCTGAATGCTTTCACATGAAGCCCAACAGGTTTGCTACAGTCCAATTAAGTTAAACAAAGCACATTTACTGTCATATGTATTGTTATTTACAATATGTACAATGACCTTCTTGACTATTTGGGTGGTATTAAATGTCCATGACATGTCCTCGCTCATATCAACCTCGAGGAATTTATAAAAGCTTACCATCTCCACCTCTGACCAGTCTATATAAAGTATTTGTGATGTTGTCCTTGACCTACACCTTCTTGTCAGGGTTTCAGCCTGTCTACATTAGATTCGAGATTTGTTAAGTCAGCAACAGTAAAAATAGGCTTCATTCTAGTTCTGACATATTCAAGGCACTTTAAAGTGTTACTTTCAACAAGACAAGACAAATGGATTCAGATTGTTCGCTTTGATGGACACATCAACACGGAGCATATTTTCTGCAGGTATTACAGGTTTCAGCTCCACAAGTCATGAATCCCCTTTCTAAAATATTGCCTCCAGTGGTACTGCCCCATTGAGAAATCGTCCCCTTGGAATTATAAGGTTCTTTCTGCGTTCTGAGCCGTTTTGAGATATTGAGCTTTAAAGTTTTTGCATTCAATTCGACTGTGTAGAAAGAACCTTTTTATTTTCTAAATAAAAAGTTCCAAAATGTACACAACTTAAAAAACAACATCACATAAAGTCAAGAAGTGGTCACAGAATAAAAATATGTGAATAACTAAATTTGGACAAAAATGTCAGATAGAACCTTATAATTCCAAGGGGACAAAATGTTGCTTTGCATTATTTAATACGCATCTACAGCACACGTGTGAAACTCAGCTATTGGAGGACCAACATCCTACAGAGTTTACAGTAGGGAACTGTCTTATAATCCTGAATACCTTGATCAGCTGTTCCAGGTGTGCTTGATTTGGGTTGAAGGACAGTGGCCCTCCAGGATCTGAGTTTGAGACTCCTGATCTTCAGTCTCTTTCTCTTCTTCAGCTGCTTTTCTTTCTGCTGCTGTTTTTAGTTTTACAGCTGGACGTCTTGAACATCTGAAGGCCTCTAAACTTCTGGTTAAATCTTTCCAGCAATTTATCTTCGTCCATGGTTGTATCAATGAGCTAAAATACTTCACTCGGGTGTAGAAACTAATTAAAATAATCGAAAGTGGGTCACAATAAACGTTAAAATCAGTCTTAAAAGAATATGTTGAGATTCCACAAGTTATATAAAAAATTGCATAGAAATGCAAATTTTGCTAGAGAAAGTTTGGGTTTAACACGGCACCATCTTGACCCGCCTCCGCTTCTCAGTTCGTATTTGTGCATCCTTGTTTCTTTTCCTCACGTCTCAGCTCCACCCCTGTAGAACACTGAAACAGTTGAAGCAAATGTGTCGAGGCTTCGGAACAATCTGACACCCGTCTTCACAGTGACCCCTAGTGGTCAGAACAGTGTAAATGCAACAAAACAAAACAAACATGCATAACAACACCTTTTACAAATCTATTGCAACATTTTTGATTGAAAGTAAAATCTTTCAAATGCAATTATCTAATCATTTAATAAGATTATCAAGTGTCTATGTTCTTTTGTCATGTTTTTGTTTGTTCTATGGATTGTTCAGCTAAGCAATCTACAAATATATAAAACTGTTTAGAGATCAGGTAAAACAGACACTTGTTCATTTGTTCTCAGTGACTCTTCATGATTCATGGGTTGACAGAGATCATCCCCCCCAGCGGTAAACCATTGAAATTTTATTTTTTTATTACATTGAGTAAACAAACAAACAAACAAAGAAACAAATATATAAAGAAACAGTGACAAACTTAAAAGTTAAATAAAAATGTGAAAATTCTTTTAGCTAAATTTAGTATTCATAAATGCCAATTTGAAGGAAAAATTGTTTTTGACTATTAAGTGAATTTGAATATTAATAATATTCAACTATATTATTAGATCAGAAATTCAACAATACCAAAAAACAATATTGTTTTAAAAAAATAAGAAATCTGCAAAGTGTGTTTAAATGTTTAGCAGATTAAGTAATATTCTGTCACGGTTGGTCAGAAAGTGAAACGAAGATTCAAGTGCGGTAAAGGAAATTTTAATAAACAATAAACAAAAACCAAACTACAACAAAACAAGGCAGGAATAACTCGGGTACATCACCAGGGGAAAACAAAGACAACGATCGACACAGACTGCAAACAAGTGGGAACTAATAAAGGGAAACTAATCAAGGGGGAACAGGTGGGAGAACTTAAACAATAATCAGATAACAAGTGGGAGGGATCAGACAATGACAAGAGCACATGGCCCAAAATAACAAAACACCCATGTGCAACACAAGACAGGACAGGCATGTGACATATTCCTTATGATAAGATTTGTCATAAGAGAAAAAAACAAATAACACATTTTTGAAGCACAGTTGAAAGCTGGGCATAAGAGCCTTAATAAAGGAACAGAAATCTGACCAAAAACAAACTGAATGAGGACAACTACAAAATAAAGGATAAAATGTTTCATCATGTAGACCACAGAAATGTACAAAATGAATCAATATCACAATTAAATCTGTTCACAAGATACTAATTAAAAAGGAAATATTTATAAATGAGTTTAAGCGACATTTCTTTGATTTTGTTTGTGATTAAATATTTATGAGGAAGATTCCAGATTTTATTCCACATCAGACTATCAACACAACCATTTCAAAATGATATGATAGCAGGTCTGAAGACAATATCCCTTTGAAACAAAGCATGTACACGACGATTATTATTTTTAATATAGGAAAGAAAGAAACAGATATGGCCTACTTCAGTATCAGCAGGATCCATTGAGTTTGGAGAGAGCGGAGGACAGGTGTTTTTAAAGGGGGGGTGAAATGCTCATTTTCACTCAATCTCCTGTTAATCTTGAGTACCTATAGAGTAATATTGCATCCTTCATATCTCCAAAAAGTCTTTTGTTTTATTATATTTATAAAAGAAAGATAGGCTGTACCGAGTCTTTCCGGAAAAAAACGAGCGGCTGAAGGCGGGCCGTGTGGGCGGCGCTAAAGCTGTGCTAACGCGCCGAGCTAACAACACACAGAGACATTTGTTCAACAGTTTTACTCACCGTCCGGTTCCAACGCACGACCGCGAACCTTTATCATTGCGACAAACCGGAACTTACAACTTAGTTTTTGAAACTTTGTCCATGTTTAGCATGGGAATCCAACTCTTTACCAGTGTAAAAAACTCAGTATGCATGAAATAGCATTTCACCCCCCCTTTAAGAAGCATTTTTAGACCAGAGGGAACAGCATCCAGAACCACAGCAAAATATAACTGGAATATATATTTTAAAAGAAATTGAGAACAGATCAACATAAGTTCTTCATGGTTATACAGTTGTCTAACAAAAACGATATCATTACAAAATCAATTCATAAGAAATAAAAGACTTAGATTCATACATAATGTGCTTATTATTCCAGATAAAACACCGGATTGGAGAGAAGTTGTGTTTATAAATGTAATTCCAATAAAGAAGCATCTGGCTTCGCCTCCTTTATTTCGTGTTCCCAGAGGAGGGGTTTATGGAAATGTTAGGGTTGGTGATGTCACTAATCCGGGAGGAATGTCGTGTAGTCCCTACCAGCCATTTGTTGTAGTCCTTAAAAACTGATTCTTTAAAAGAAAATATCTCCCTTTTTATTGAACTTTGAGCGTTGTAACTTTGCAGTTTATGCTCAAACAGCAACATTACACACTAACTAAAGTTAACAAAGTGAAATCATAATCAACCACCCCATTAATTCAAGAAGCTAATATAGAGGCTAAAAAAAAATTTTAAGAAGGGAAATTGGTCGACAATTTATCTGAAATTAATCTAAAATTAAAGTGTCTTTTTTTTTGGTTTGGGAATTAAGATAATTAGGCCTTTAGGTGGGAGTTTACCATTTTCAATACATTAAAAGAAAATATTTCAAAGAAAAGGAGCAAGTTCTTCTGAAAAGGTTTTAAATTCGGAATTCTGAGGTTTAAGCATTCACACCAAGGGGATTTATTAAACTTGAGCTCTTTAATAGCTTGAAGGAGTTTATACATATAAAACTATCGCAATGTTGTTTTTGATCTACATTTAAAGATTTCAAATTAGTAAGACTATCTATAAAAACAGAGGAATCATTTTCATTAAACCCTGATTTGTAAAGAGTGCTAAAAAAAAGTCGAACAGTAATCTGCAATGTCCGCTGAGTCGTGTGTTAACGTCCATTAATATTCAAATGGAAAATTGTATTTGTTTTTGTATGGAATTTTTCTAATAGAAAGAAATATGCAGAATTCTGTTTACCCTTTTCCAACCATATCTGTCTAGGTCTAATGACCCCCTCTGCCCTCCTTATATAAATATCATCTAATTGGCTTTAAAGTGTGAGTAACTCAAGATATTCATTATCTGAAAAAAAAATGATTTATCAGTAAAAGCCATAATTTTAGAAATGATCGTCTAATCTTCAAGTCTTTTAGCTTTAAATAATAAACTTCCTAATTTTCTAAGAAATTTACAAGCTTCACATTTAAATAACTCCCAATTAATGCAATAAAGCTTCCAATAAGAGTTATGATAGTTGGAGGAAAGAGAGGAATGTAAAGAAATATTGATAGACACTGCCTTACGATATGTTAATGGCGAGGGAAGGATATTAACAGAAATATCTTCTTTATGTAAACTGCACAAAGTTAACCAGTAGTCAATACAAGACATAACACTACATGCTATTTCATGTGAAATAACTAATTCCAGGGAATTTCTCTCAGCAAAAGTCTATTACTCCAAATTTCCGCCTAAAGGCCTTCAGTGTGGAGTTATAAGAGTTTACACTGCGAGGTGGCCACCGGTCAGGAAGAGTCTAAAGTGATATTAAAATCTCCTCCTTTTATATAAGTGAATTTGGGAATTTAGATAAACAATGTGTAAAAACAATCTCTAAATTGTTGATTAAAGCATAATTTTCAGGTTTAGAATGTAAAAATGTATAATTGATGATGTTTATCCATTGTAAACGTATAAATCTATATCCATTACTGTGCTAAAATTTCCAGAGAGTTGTCATGATATAAATATATATTGGCTGTGACCATGAATCCACACTCATCCACAGCTTCATCATAAAAATGCCTTTGTTATGAATAAGCGACCTAATTATTATTTGAGCTGTCATGTGAAAATCACATTACGACACAATTTGATTTATTTGATTCCTTCCAAAGATTTTCAACTTCTTCTTGTAGCTTTTTTAGTTCATCTCCTTTCGCAGCTTGTAGGCGTTGATGGAGATTTCCAACTTTGTGTTCCTTAGTTAGGAATTCATAGAATTGTGTTATTAGCCCTTTCTGGAGTCCCAGGATTTGACAGATTTTTTCCAGAATTTCATGTTGTTTCTGATGTTCTTCCAGCTTATTTTGGAGCTCTTCTTTGCTCCCTTTTAAATTATTTGTTTCTTCTGCTTGTTTTCTGGCTTCATCTTCATGTTTCTTCTTCATGACTTTTATATCCTCTTCATGTTTATTTTTCATTTCATCTCTCTCTTTCTCTTCTCTTTCTTTTCTCTCAGTTTCTCTTCTATTGAACGCTTCTTTATGTTCTCGTTTCAGATCTTCAATCCTTTTCTCCCATCTCTTTCTCTCTTCTTCTTGTCTCTGAATCTCTTCTCGTTTTTTTTTCTCCCACTCCCCTTTTCTCTCTCGTTCCAGTTGCTCATAATGTCTTTCCATTTCAGTTTTCTTGTTATAATATTCTCTCTCTTTTTCTTCTCTCTCTCTTCTCTGTTTCTCTCTCTCCTCCTCTATCTTCTTTCTTTCATCTTCTCGCTCTTTTTTAAAATTAGTTTTCATTTTCTCCTGTTCTTTGTGTTTTTCTCTCAGTTGTTCCTCGTGTCTCTCTTTTCTCTTTTTTTCTTCTTCCTCTCGTTTTCTCATCTGTTGTTTCTTTTCATCCTCCCATTCTTTCTGCTTTCGTTTAATTTCCTCTTTAGTCTCTTTTCTTTCATTTTCAGCTGCCTTTATTTTTCTCTCCCATTCGTGTCTTTCTTTCTCTTCTTGTTCAATCCTTTTTTTCTCCTCAGAATTCCTCTTTTTTGTTTCCTCCTCTTGTTTTTTTTTTAACTGTGCTATAATACGTTCTTGTTCGTGTTTCATCTTTTCTTGATCTTGTCTGTATTTCTCTTCTCTCTTTCTATCTTCTTCTTCTCTGTCCTTTCTCTGTTTTTCATACAGTGATCTCTGATATTCAATCTCTCTCTTCATCTCTTCCATATTTTGACGATATTCAGCTCTTCGCTCTTTTTCCTCTTCTGATCGTTTTTGGTTTTCAATCTCTCTTTTCCTCTGTTCTGTTTTCTCTTTCTCTTCAAACTCTCTTTTGAGTTTTTCCTCTTTCTCTCTGAATTGATTCTCCATTTTCATTTTCTCCTCATCTGCTCTTTGTTTCTCTTCCTTGACCCTCTTCGTCATGATTTTCATGTCCATCTCATATTTAGTTTGTAATTCTTCTCTCTGAGTCTGCATTTCTCTCTCTCTCTCTTTCATTATTTCCTCCATCCTCTTTTTAATGGACATCTCTGCCTCCTCAAACATGCTGTTAGTGAAGTATCGACCCTCATTAGTTTTCTTCACTTCTTCTATCATGCTCAACAGTTGAGTAACTTGAGTTTTGTCTTGGTTTTCTCTGTTATTGAAAGCCAGGAATCTGTTTCCACAATCTCTGATTATCTTCTTCAGTTCAGCAGAGTTACTTCTCTTCACATAATCCTCTATAGATTCATTCCCAAGTTCGTCTCCTCTAGTGAACAGAACGATGCTGAACTGAGCAGATTTATGACCAAAGATCTTCTTTATCAGATCTACAGTGTCTGATTCCTCCTTGGTGAATCTTAACAAACTCAACACAATGACAAACACATGAGGTCCAGGTGACGACATTGAAACACATTTCACTATTTCTTCCACCACGTGTTCATTTGACAGTGTCGTGTCAAAGAGTCCTGGAGTATCAACAACAGTTACTGATCGACCATCAACTTCACCAACTCCCTTCTCACAAACAGTCGTCACTGAATCAGTGTTTAATTTGCTCTGAAACTCTTCTCTTCCCAGAATAGTGTTTCCTGTTGCACTCTTTCCATTTCCTGTCCTCCCGATCAGCACAATCCTCAGACACTCCAGATCATCTGGTTGAATCTCAACACCTAGAAAATCCAGTAAGAATGCATTTGTTAATGTCACGCACTAGGTGTGGTCGTTTTCAACCCGTATCTACACAAAATCATACACCAAATGTCACTGATTGTCTTTGTGGATTTTCACTGGAATAGACTGAAGTCAAAGAGGGGTTTTTGCTTTTAAAAAACGCCAGCGCATTTTGCTTGATTTTTTTCACATAGCAGCAAAATAGATTTAAAATACTCCGTCATTTATGGTCATACAGACTTAAGAAATATGAAAAAATAAACTGTTAAATGTCTACTTTTTGTCCACTTACAAGCGAAAAAAAAACATTGTGTTTTTGTAAAATAAAGAAAATAAACAGGGTGTGCTTTCTGCCTACACAGCAAAAACTCCAGTGTTAAATTAACACTCCTGGGAGTGTATATGAGTCCACACTCAAAAGTGTAAAGTGTTAAAATATGAGTGTTAAATTAACACTCAAGAGTGTTAAAGTTAATGAGATAATTAAGTGATTAATTTAGTAATGATTGAGCATTATTGAAGACACCTGATGTTAACAAGCAGAATCACTGAAGGAGGAAATCACTAATTGTAAGTTACCATTAAGGTGATCAGTGTTTGCTTTAGTTGGGCTCTTGACACTTATATGTTTACTTTAAATTTTGCTTGTCTGCTGTTATTGATTTATAACAGTCAGATGAACAAAGAGACAATGTGATCTGATGGTGTTGGTTATGTTTTGACATAATCATGTTGTGATCTGTAAAGCAAAACTTATTGAGATGGCTTACCTTGTTAATTACAGCAGCGCTGTGATTCTACAGCACATGATTTTCAGTATTTTTCATATAATCCAAAAATATTTCATAACCATTGTTCTGATCAGAAGACATTCAAATGAATTTATTTAGAAACACAGACATCAATAATCAGCCTGTGAATCTCAACAATGGTGACAATAATAAAGCATGTTGCAGTGGCTGCCACCAATCACAACTCATGTATGCCTTCTATCATGCATTGTGGTATGAATAAATTATGATCTGAATTGTCTATGTAATTTACTTTCCCTAATTGAATATTCTGCTCGTCACCATTGTTGAGATGCATAGACTGAATCTTGACATCTGTGTGTGCCTAAAAGAAAGATTTTTTTTTTTCAAAACAACTTTTAAGAAATCCTTTGTATTATATCTAAAATTCTGGATATTTATGCAGATTCACAGTTATGCTGTAATCAACAACATAAATCTAAGTCAGAAATAAGGATCTTAATGAGTTCAGTGATCATTTTCAAATGATGATTGTCATAACATAACCAACACCATCAGATCACTTTTTTTCTTTGTTCATCTGGCAGTTATAAGATACAACAGCCAAACAAATTCTAAAGTAAATGTATAAGGGTCAAGAGCCTGACTAAAGCAAACACCCATCACCATAACGGTGGCTTACAATTTGTGATTTTCTCCTTCAGCGATTCGGCTTGTTAACATCAGGTGTCTTCAATAATGATCAATCATTACTAAATGAATCACTTAATTAGTTCATTAACTTTAACACTCTTGAGTGTTAATTTAACACTCATATTTTAACACTTTACACTCTTGAGTGTGGACTCATATACACTCCCAGGAGTGTTAATTTAACACTGGAGTTTTTGCTGTGTATCCGTCTTGGTGAACTTTTTTTTTTTGGAGCACGTCTCTAAACTTAAACAAAACTCAGCGAATACTATTCACCCAGGAATGAGCAATATATCTTTATAATCATTCAAGTGTGTACTTTTAAATTATCTAATTCAAAACTAAATCAAATATTCAATCAAAAGAAAGAGATGTCAGTCACTCTCATTTCAGCTTATTAAGTTTAATGTGATCCCGCCCACGGAGAGCGCGCGCTATTCAAATGCAAATGACTGAGGCAATCCATGCAAACTGTGAACGCCCCCATATCAGCTCGAGGAAACACATCAAGTTTCATCAGATCATTGTACTTGTTTACACCGTCTCGCGGCGCTGTGAGGAATAATACTATCGTAATAATAATAATGGAAAATGTACCTCAGAAGTGCTGGTATTTCGAGGAGCAACGGATCAAGCTGAGCTGAGGAATACTATTGTAATTTTTTTCATTCTAAAGTGAATCGCGTTTCTGTGTGTGAATGAATGAACCCCAGAGATGTGCGCTGTGATGCACCACAACTCCCAAAAAGACGGTTTAAATTTGAATCGCGTTTCTGTGTGTGAATGAATGATCCGCTTTTAGCAAACTACAGTGAGGAAAATAAGTATTTGAACACCCTGCTATTTTGCAAGTTCTCCCACTTAGAAATCATGGAGGGGTCTGAAATTGTCATCGTAGGTGCATGTCCACTGTGAGAGACATAATCTAAAAACAAAAATCCAGAAATCACAATGTATGATTTTTTAACTATTTATTTGTATGATACAGCTGCAAATAAGTATTAAAAACTTTAATTTTTAGTTTTTTCAATAACCATGCATAAACATTATTTTCTCAAAAATACAAACATGTACAAAAATGTTGCTCACATATTATGGTAGCCCTGTTTGTACTAAATAGAGTGTAATTACACCTTTGCCATTAATATGTTTATAAGCAACTGGAAAAAGCACAAATGTCAGGGCATGTCAGAACATCTCAAGGAACACCTGTTCTCTAAAACACCTTAGACCCCAGAGGTTTAACAGAGGCTTAGATGTTGATGATTTGTTGAAATTAATAGTTTGGTTTGATGTCACCCTTATGGTAATCAGCGTTTGCTTTAGTTGGTCAGTTTAACTCTTGATGTATTAATGTTAGATTTTTTCTGATTGCTGTAACTGTTTGTTATGGCAAGAACAGTAAGAGAAGATGTGATCAGATGATGTTAGCTACGACGACGATCATGATATAATCATCATGTAGTGCTCTGATCAGCTGATCTCTTCTAGACCGTCATGTATGATGTTAATTTTATATACTTGATCATAGTAATGTTTCTATAACATGACATTCAATGGTGTCTTAATAAGAAAACAAACAATGAATTAGTGATGGGCAAATTAAGCTTTGGTGAAGCACTGAACCACTGAGAAGAATTGTTTTGAAAATGGGTTCATTACTCGAAGCTTCAGTAACAGCGACCTCGCCTGGAGAAGTGCTAAGGCTGCATCTAAATTATCCCGGCTAGATAGTGGACACAGCAGCTCGATGCTATGCGGTGAAGTAAGTGCCTATTCATGGATGAAGTATTTCCATGGTACTTCAGTTCAGCAGAACACACCAAGCACCTTCAGAGATATTTAAATAGAGACGTCTCTCTTTATTAAAACTTATTAAACAGACAGTTTAGTAAGTGTACAGACAGTCGTTCGTGGCTCGTGTTTTCAAGATGCCTGCTGCCTGTAAATGCATAATGTACTGTCTTTATAAAGTAGCTTCTTATAAAACTGTCTGTACACTTACAAAGTCCTCAATGCTTCGTTTTGCATGTAGGGAACCTCATTATGCTACCGTGTTAGTGTGAGGCTATTTTGAGCCTTGTTAGTGGTATTAACTAGCGATTTACTTTTACTTACACTGTGCCCCTTATACTAGTGTTATGAGCTAATCTGTTTCTAGAACTCTTCACATTCGATTTTCATGAAAACGCATCCCAGGGAACGATCGACTCGGTAACCATGTGTTAATTACCCCTAGGTTCATTTTTCACTGGAATTGTCCTTTAAGCAAACACAAATAAAAATTTTCTCCTTCAGTGATTCTGCTTGTTATCATCAGATGTCTTCAATAATGTTCAATCATCACTCAATTAATCACTTAATTATCTCATTAACTTTAACACTGCTTCAGTGTTACTTATAACACTCTTAGTGTGGACTCATATAAACACTGAGCAGTGTTAATTTAACACTGGGGATTTTGCTGTGATGACTGAATTTTGTTAGAAAGAAATGTTCTACATCCTTATGAAGATTCATAAGATATTTTACACACACACACACACACACACACACACACACACACACACACACACACAAAACTCACCTTCTGTCTCTTTCTTCTGCTTTAATTCTTTAATTTCATTCTCCATTCTCTTCAGACTTTCTTCATATTTCTTCTCAGTTTCATGTCTGACTCTATTCTCTCGAGCTTTCACATACATCTGAAGTGAATATGGTGCAATCTTCATTTTATCCATATAATCCAGTAGTTCTATGATCTGTCTCGAGTTTTCTGGTTCATTTAACCCAATCACTCTGTACTGATCCCCATAGAGGCTGATTAAACTCTGAGATTCTGGATTGGATTGTATGGATTCATTCACATGTTCTTCAACAGAGAGACTTGACCCAAAAATTTGAATGAAGTGATCTCTGGAGTCAAATATCTTCTGGATCGTCTCTATTTCTGCTTTCTCTTGATTAGTAAGTGGAGAATTAGGAACAATGAGGAGGAAAAAATTAACTCCAGGATCACAGAGAGACACACAGTGGAGAGTCTCATGCATCACTTCCTCCTCTGAGAGATGATTGACAGCTGGAAGCTCCACCAGACTGATCACACGTCCATGAAGCTTCAAGTCTTTCTTCACACAAAGTTCACTGCTTGCTCTCTGATGTGATTGTTGTATCTTTTTCCCTTGTAAAAGTTTTGACACAGAAACTTTAAGTGATTCATCACTTCCACACAACACCAGGTTCAGCTTCTCTTTTCCAGAAAAATTCACTGACGCTGAAAAAAATATTAAAAGCCATTTCAAGTTTTGGTTCTGTACATTTCCTTAAACACACATATTTGTACATGTATATCAAGTAAAGGTACTGTATCCCTATATGTAAAGTAAGGTATACAGTACAGATGCAGGCAGGGTCTCATTTCACATTCAAGGACTTGCTGGATGTACATCATCCCACATATTTCAAAAGAAAATAATTGGATGCAAAATATAAAGAGTTGCTGGAATCACCATACTTTAATACATAAAGTAATACATCCTTTTCATTTAACTTTTGACCCGCAACAGTAGAATAACAACAAACTATTTAAATTTATTATTTTTTTTTAGATTTTAGTTTAGATTAGTTTATTTGTATTGCACATTTTAAAACATTGTGAGTTGGCCAAAGTGCATTCCATTAAAAACAATATTCCAACAGCATAAATAGCCAAATATACAAAAAGGATTAAACAGCTTGACCAAGATTTTTACACCTTTTACATGACACTATTTATTTTCATTGCCATAGGTTAAAACAACAACAACAACAACAAAAATAGTTTCAATATATAAAGTTCTCGTCTTTGGGTTGCTGTTCCCCTACTGACCAGCAGGGGGTGCTCTCCTAGAGTCTTCTATGCCATGCTCCCTCCAGGCCTACAGATGGCACTTATATTACGAGCACTGTTCTTTCCACTCCTGCAGATGACCCCAACGTCCCTAAAGGTGAGCATACACTGTGTGATGTCTGTGTGATGTCAGCAAGGTACCTACTCTCACTGAACGAGTAGATCGCATGCGATGTAAAGCCAAAGCTCAGGATTTATGTGCTCAAACTATACGGTCCGAACGTCAAGCTGCGACTTCACTGCTCACACTATACGTGTGAAATATGCGCGAATCAGCACGATAAACCCTTGTGCCAGGTTGCGCCTATGGACGATATAATGTGTCCAGAGATAGGCTATTGTCAAAACAAGCATCAGCTATCAATATCAAGATGATTTAGCATTTCCAATTTATGTATTAAATTATTATTTGTATTATTGTTATTATTACTATTATTACTAGGGAAGGCCTAGTCTATTTTTATTATTAAAGTGAGAGGCTATTATAATTAAATTGCCACGCAGTAATTTCATAGCCAATCACCGCATAACCAACGTGCTGTGAGGTTAATAAAATATTACATAGAAGCTTACTCCTCCTCATTAAAAATTTTCTAAAACATTTAGGTTGATTACAATTAATTATATGCATATAATTAATTATTAACAGTCTATAATATGTCCGAACACTGCAATAATTCATCAATGAATTAGGCGAGTGCGCATGCGTCGCGCCTGAGCGCATTGTTTGTGTTTGGAGCTCCATCGAATTGATTCATAATCCTTGATTTTCTTCTTTAAACTCATTTACAAACGTTCGACACTATAGATCATAAAATACTCCTAGATCGACTACAAAATTACACTGGTGTTCAGGGACAGGCATTAAACTGGTTTAGATCGTACTTATCAGACCGTTACCATTTTGTCTGTTTAAATGGGGAAAAATCGAAGATAATGTCAGTAAACTATGGAGTGCCGCAGGGATCTGTGTTAGGCCCTCTGCGATTCTCAATATATATGCTGCCACTTGGAAATAGTATAAGAAAACATGGAATTAGTTTCCACTGTTATGCTGATGACACTCAAACATTTATTTCATCAAGACCAGATGGAAACGCCAAATTATCTAAATTGACAGAGTGTGTTAATGATATAAAAAAGTGGATGTGTAATATTCTGCTATTAAATTCAGATAAAACAGATTTTATTTTATAAATTTTATAATTATTTTATAACAGATTTTATACTTATTGGTCCAAAAAACTGCCCACAAAACCTCTTACAATACAACTTTAATTTAGAAGGATGTCCTGTTACTTTATCCACTACAGTAAAAGACCTGGGTGTTATACTAGACCACAACTTGGCCTAACATATTTCATATGTTAAAATAACAGCCTTTTTCCACCTTAGAAACATTGCTAAGCTACGTAACATGCTATCTGTTTCTGATGACAGAAAAGTTAGTTCATGCATTCATGACCTCGAGACTAGATTACTGTAATGCTTTATTAACTGGTTGTCCTGCAACCTCAATAAACAAGATACAGTTAGTCCAAAATGCCGCCGCTAGAGTTCTTACTAGATCAAGAAAATATGATCATATAACACCGATTTTAACATCACTTCATTGGTTACCTATAAAGTTCCGTATTAATTACAAGGTATTGCTGCTGACTTATAAAGCCCTAAACGGCTTAGCTCCAGTCTATTTAACGGATCTTCTATCGCCCTATAATCCATCGCGCTCTTTAAGATCACTAAATTCGAGGCTTTTGGTCATACCTAGGATATCCAGATCATCCAAAGGAGGGAGAGCATTTTCACATTTAGCTCCAAAACTCTGGAATAGTCTTCCTGATACTGTCCGTTGCTCAGACTCGCTCTCCCAGTTTAAAACTAGATTAAAGACGCATCTCTTCAGCCAGGCATTTATATAATATTTTTAATCTTACAGTTAAATCCGGTCTCTAGTTCATAAACGCCAGAGGAGAACTGGCCCCCGACTGAGCCTGGGTTCTCCCAAGGTTGTTTTTTTCTCCATTAGGTCACCTGATGGAGTTTTTCGGTTCCTTGCCACTGTTGCCTTTGGCTTGCTCAGTTGGGGATACTTAATTTAATTAATCAATTCAACAATACTATTGATCAGCATTACCAAACGTGGATGTTTTACACCAGAAACAAACACTGATGTACTATTTTATTTAATACTGTGAAGCTGCTTTGATACAATCTGTATTGTGAAAAGCGCTATATAAATAAAGTTGACTTGACTTGACTTGACTAGGTAAAGAAAATATGATCATATAACACCAATTCTATCATCTCTACACTGGTTACCTATTAAGTTCCGTATCAATTATAAAGTATTACTACTGACCTATAAAGCCCTAAATCGTTTAGCTCCTAGGTATTTAACGGAACTTCTATCGCCCTACAATCCATCGCGCTCTTTAAGATCACTAAATTCGAGGCTTCTGGTCATTCCTAGGATATCTATGTCCACTAAAGGAGGGAGGGCGTTTTCACATTTAGCTCCTTAACTCTGGAATGGCCTTCCTGATATTATTCGAGGCTCAGACTCGCTGTCCCAGTTTAAAACTAGATTAAAGACGCATCTCTTTAGCCAAGCATTCACATGATTATCTTTTATACTACAGTTAAATTGGATCAAATGCATTAATATTATGAACGGCAGCTATGCTAATTATTTCCCATCTGCTTTTCTGTTGTTATCTTGGGCCGCGAGTCCCGAGGTAAATAGAGTTCGTCAGCTCCAGTTTTTATCCAGCCTCTCATGGACACTTCAGATGCCCAAACACCCGTGAAGAGACGACTCGACGCCTGTAAAGAGATGACTCAACGCCAGTGATGTGCCCTAAATTATTACATGATTAACTAACTTTATTTTTCTATGTAAATGCACTTTCTGTAAAGCTGCTTTGAAACAATGTGTATTGTGAAAAGCGCTATACAAATAAATTTGAATTGAATTGAAAATTTAATTTAATTGGAAGAAGTGGGTAATGGTTAATCCATTTTTCAACACGAACTGGAGGTAAGCAACAGTAATTTGTAGCTAGTTTGAACTACAGAACTTAAAGATCTCCCTTTTTTCTTTCTTTTTTTTTGCTGCAGATGAAACTTCTGTTTTTTGCGCAGGCGCAGTGAGGGAAAAAAACACTGAGTTTAGGGCTATCGGTTCGTAGCTCTGCTTCAACTGTGCGATATAGTCATGAGGAGCGAACAGAATTTCTAACATGCCAGAAATTCATCCGACCATCCGGTTGGGAGAGGTTAATCGCCTCTCGTTTCCCCCTGTACACTGCACGAACACTGCACGACAAACGAAGCATGACAAAGCTGAAAATCGGCCCAACCCGAAAAAGAGTCGCACGAGTCAATTCGGCTCAAAATCGGACTAAAATCGCACAGTGTATGCCCGCCTTAACCTTGTTCAGCACTTTGCTCGTTAACCCTCATACCCTTCACCTGTGTCTAGCTCTTTATAAAGGTGATGATACACAGGGCAACTTTTTGAGCAATGTTGCTGGGCAATCTTGCCGGTCGATTGTTTCTTGGGCACTTTCCCATTGAAAATGGGCCATACATTTCTATCTGGATAATTTAGATCGGTCGTGGGCCCTGTGTCTCATCTGGTTGCCCGTTGACGCCAACATTGCCCAGCAATATTGCTCAAAAAGTTGCCCTGTGTATCATCACCTTAAGTCTGTTTGTTCCCTGCCCTTTGTGTTCAGGTGCATGGCGGCCAATTCAAATAAGCCAAAAAATACGTATACGAGGAATCTTGGAAATCGAACTGGGAATGGATCAGAGACTCTAAAAATGGAAGATACAGGTGAAGAGGAGTATGATATGGAGGTAGGATGGATAAAGGTCAGAACAGAAAAGAAGGTTAACAAAAAGAGGAAAAAAGGTAAGGAGGAAAGATCAGAAAGCAGTTCAATAGCTAGTGAGGAACGAAGTAATATCAAGAGTGAATTTAAGATAATATTGAAGTTTAAAGGAGAGGTAGGAGTTTCAGGAGTTAATCCATTGACTTTGACGTATGAACTGAAAAAGTTGGTAGGAGAGATAGCTTTCGCAAAAGTGCTACAAGATGGAGCTTTAATGATAGCATGTAGGAATGAAGAGCAAAAAAAATAAAGCCATACAAATAAAAACAGTTGGGATACAGATGGTAATGAACTGCAAGATCGTAGGACAGGAGTCCCCCCCCCCCCATAGCAGTTTTCTTTGACGTAGAAAAAGCTTATGATATGTTATGGAAGGAGGGTTTGTTGATAAAATTAGATCAAATTGGAATAGATGGAAAATTATATAATTGGATTAAAGATTTTTTAATTGAAAGAAATATTGAATTAAAGATTGGGGAATATATATCAAGGAAAGGAATAATTGAGGATGGAACTCCTCAGGGTAGTGTTATAAGTCCTTTGTTGTTTATTATTATTTAATAATGACGTATTTGCAACAATAGATAAGAATATAAATAAATCGCTGTTCGCGGATGATGGAGCTCTGTGGCTTAGAGGTAGGAATGTAGAGTATATTGTTAATAAAATGCAAGAGAAATGTTCTTACAAATGGGGTTTTAAATTCTCAGTGGAGAAAACCAAATGTATATTTTTTTACAAATAAAAGATCAAGTATCGATTTAAAGATGAAATTATATAACAAAGAGATAGAACAAGTTAAAGTGATACGATTTTTAGGTATGTGGTGTAAGGATGGACTTCTACTAAGACTGAATTCAAGAATTTGAACCTGCAATAAAACAATAAAACTCACTGAAGAAGAGATCTATGGGACAGAGAGCACTAAACAAATTCTCCAATCTCGTCTCTTCCCCCCATGCTGAGTTCCTCACACTATCTTCTCCCCTCCAGGTCTCATTCAGTCATGCAAAACACAAAAACCTACTGTCTCCAGCTGTTTTATCAGAGGTCAAAATAAATACCTCTGGTGCGAATGGTAAAGAAGTTTCATTCCCGCAGCAGCAGAACAGTGAGAACAAAGAAAACAATGCCTGTTCTTCTGATGTGGGAGATGCCCCAATAAAGATCGTTGATAACATTTATCTTTATCCCCCAAACTCAGGCGTGACCACTTGGGGCATGAGAAAGGGTCCAACGAAAGCTGAATAAATATTTGGGTGTAATGAGTGTAATTGTAATGAGGTGTATTTCAGGACGAGAATGGGGAGCTGATAGAGTGGCATTAAAAACAACTTATTCGACAATGATAAGAGCAGTATTAGAATGTGGTTGTATCGCATACGGAACAGCAACTAAGTCACAGTTAGAAAAATTAGAACAAATTCAATCAGGAGCTTTGAGAATATGTTGTGGAGCTTATCCTTCCTCTTCTGTTCCAGCATTACAGGTGGAGATGGGGAAGATGCCAATTCACTTAAGAAGGAAGTAATTGATACTGGCATACTGGGTAAACCTAAAAGGGCAGAAGGATAGTCATCCAACAAAAGGTATACTTGAAGCATGTTGGGAACATGGGAAAGGGGAAGATATCAGTTTTGGTTGGATTATTAAGGATAATAAGTCTTGAGCATAGATATCATATCTAAACGCTAGATGTCTTATTGCGCAGTCACTTCCGGCATCACCCTTTCGGCCATCTTGTCACAGGCAGGCTTAATGTAAGGTGAATGATCAGCACGCACACAAATCCTCTTATCTCGCTGAAATCTTGACGGATTTACAAACGGTTTGGTTTCTTACAAACGTTATTAACGTGGCTATAATTCCAAATGCTTGAACATGTATGTTATAATTATTCATATGTATGCATTGTATGCATGCAGTGTCATAACTACATCTCTGACGTTTATAACAAACCAAACCGGTTGAAAATCGGTAGAAAATTGAGCAAGTTATGGTTATTTAAAAGTACATGCACCATTAAACGAGTGAGCAAGCTGCCTGTGGCAAGATGGCATGACGTGGCATGACGTCGACCTCCATTGGCCAGCAGCGCGCACGAGACATCTAGCCTTTATATGATATCTATGGTCTTGAGCCTATGTACCCTGTGCTTACTGTGACAAGTTCTCAATTTAAGTTTGCTCTTTATTATACCTTTTGACCCTTGTGTCTATTTTGTTTCTCTGGTTTATGGAAGCTCGGCTTTCCTTGTTCATTTGTACTTTGTATTTTATTTATTTTTTTAAGTAAAGATTATATATATATATATATATATATATATATATATATATATATATATATATATATATATATATTTATTTTATTATTATTATTATTATTTTTTTTTTTTTTTTTAAACACAAGCATCCTGGTCATTGCTCTTCTGCTCTTGGGTGCACTAGACTTATTTCCCTCATCTTAAAGCCTCCTGTCCACCATCTAGCCGGGATCATTTAGATGCAGCCTTGGCACTTCACCAGGCGAGGGCGCTGTTACTGAAGATTCGAGTAATGAACCCATTTTCAAAACAATTATAAGTGGTTCAGTGCTTCACCAAAGCTTCATTTGCCCATCACTACCAATTGGTTATTGGTCAATTATATGATGTTTTATTAACAAAGTACGGGAGGAGCACATTCAGATAATTAACACGAGAGGAGAACACTCAGCAATCAACAATCAGAGGTACACATATACTGTATGTATATATATATATACAGCAGTCTCACCTCAATCCATTAACAGTTTAGTAGCATCCCTCCACCACTCCTTCTCCACACTTCTAGTCATTAACATTTACATACGGTGGGAGTACTCTGGGTTCGGGCTGAACTCTGAGCTTTGAGCCCTCCCCCCAGACAGCACACCAAATACACATTAAACTTTACTCACTCTAATTGTGTGTAAGTGTGAACTCGTGATATAATAGTTTAGCAATACATTTGATTGTTCTATTTAACTCTTTAATTATATTTTACCAGTTTATATTAGGAAACTATGTCGCTCAGAGGTCCTCACGCCTTCTGTTTAAACACGGGTCTCAGGTTCACAAGCTCATCAGTTTTGGTAATTCCATCCCATGGAATTGCATACACTTGAATTTAACGCAACGTTTACTTCAGTAGAGGTATGGCCACTACTACAGATAAGTCAACCAACTTTAATAGCTTTGGACTGGCCATGCCGTGATTTCCCACGTACACTTATCTAAAGTAACATTTAATTAAAACAAAGGTAAGACACACACACCCAGATTTAGGTTGGTCAAACAGCACGTTTGCTGCCCTAAATAGAAATTCACTTCTTGTCTTTGCAAGCCAAGTACACTTGAATTAGTGCCAATATTAGTCGTCAGCATCACTAATCTGATGCAAAACTTGCTGTAACATACGAATGATTTAATCTACCTGGGAAAACAATTTCAGAGTCAGTCGGAATAAAATCAAATGTAACAATTTATTATGTCAGGTAAATGTATCATGCCAGATTCATAATTAGTTCAAAGATAATAAATACAAAACATCAAATGCTCTGGAATAAAGAGAAAAGATGCAAACCTGACTTTAGAAAATACATGATACAGAGTGTCTCGGCCACTCTCAGCATCACAGGCTAATTTGAGTTACAAATCACGCCGATCCTCTTGCTGCATTTCTTTATATAGACAGAAACTTCTTTCACATAGAAACATTTACTAACAATGGGAATTTGCTGTCAGAGTTTACACCTTTTGGGAGCAGGATACCATTTGCTTGGAGACCCACCCTCCTCTGTGTGCCAGTTATATCTAAACTCTTAAATACCTTATTACCTTTTGTTTGACTTATTTGGGAATGAGAGCTTTGTACCAGTCGCACTGAGACATTTCAAATTAGGTATACCAAACATGTGTAATACTGTATGTTAATTTTCATATTAAACCATATAGATTTTTGGGTGAATTTTGGGGAAATCAGCATGAGAGAGAAGGAATGGGGGAAGAGATGTAGATTAGGATGATTCTGAGGTGAGACTTGTGTCTCGAATGATGCACAAGAGTTATTTCAAATGTTAATTGCCTTTGTTCTCTCAGACAGTTGCCCTCCATGGCTGGACTGGCCATTGGGCATACCGGGCATTTGCCCGGTGGGCCGACGTGTTTTTTGGGCCGATATATCTCATACTCATAATTTTTTTTTTTTTTTTTTTTTTTTTTTAACGGCCCATAAAATTTGTACATCTGCGGCCCATTCGTTTTGTTTTGTTTTGCTTAATTGGCGGCGCTGGGTTTGTGCCGGTGTAATGCATTGGTCAAAGTCAGTGTTAGTTTTTTTTTCTGACAGACCAGCCCATGAAACACGTAGATCAGCGGCCCATTGGCTCTTTTCTTGATTGACACTGGGCTGGCCCAATCACAACTTTAAACGAGTGAGCGAGCGTGCAGCAGTGTCAGTGTGTATCTGTCAAAATAGATGGAGAAGAAACGCAAGGAATGTGCAGATAAATAGCGTGAAAAAATAGAACCAGGCCCTTAAAGCAGACACTGTAAACTGTGTCAAAATATATGTTTTCTGACCTTCATCAGCTCCTGTGGCAGATGATGATAGTGAGGACGGAGGATCAGGAGAGAGATGAGAGAGTGTAGAGTCCGCGGTAAGCAGAACTACTTTCAAAACACTTAGGCCATGTCATGAGTGTAGATTATTTCCACATCTGCATAGTTGACGATTACCGCAATTCACTAGAAATTTAATAAGAGGCGTTTGTAAACCATGTTTTCCGCCAAAATAAAAGCTTGATGCAGTTTGCGTCAAAATAAAAGATCATGTGCTTATCTCTTTCAAGTATAGAAATTGGTACAACTAATTATGAAAGTTTCCTTTATTTTTTGTGCATTTGTTTTACAAAATATGGCTATTACTGTCGTTGGATTAATATTAATAACTATTATTATGTAGTAGGTGTAATGTAGACACTGTAACTAAAAGAGGTTTGAATTTTTCTTTGTTTAATTTGCACACTGAATGGGTTGGAGCTTTTCATTTTGAACTCTCAAAGTGCACCAGATTGATGAATTTAACATTAAAATTTACAAAATTTTCTCACGGGGGGGGCATGCCCCCGAACCCCCCTAGAAGGACAGAGGACACACCACCATAGTTTTAACAAATATCCTGTAAGAAACACTTGTATTGCTATGCCAGAGCCGCTTAAAGCTTGTTTTAGGATTCACCACTGTGGAGTATAGTTCAACTGTATTAATAAATATACAATTTTGACTTATTTCATCTGTTAACTCTCACTTGTTCCTATACTCACCCATTACATGGCATTAGTGGTTTTAATTAATAGGAGTTGGTATGCATATAATTAAGGGCGTGCAAAGATGGGTGGTGTTTATGATCATATTGTGGGCCGGTCTGGGCAAAAATGCCCGGGCCGATTTTTTTGTCCCAGTCCAGCCCTGTTGCCCTCTCTTCCAGTTTTTCCAGTCTTACAGGACATGTCCGGGAAAAAAAGGACGCATAGTTAAACCTAACATAAGGGCCTCATACTATAGGTTCATACTTACAGGTTAACAAGGAGGTTCAATAAACCAACACTGAACTTACTTACTGTAAGCTGGACTATGATACTATTTTCTTCTAAATCTGCTGTTTAACCAAAACAAACTTTGTTGCATTATTTTAATCTTGTTGCATTATTCGTTGCATTATCTTTCTTTGTTCATGTTGTCACATGAGAAAATGACCATGTCGGCATGCCGGTTGACTCTTTCTGCGGTTGGCCAGCCACCGCTTGTGTGCACAGCCGTAGGCCTGATTGACACTCGCTGCTCGAGTCGTGTATCATCGAGCTGCCGGATTGCAGAGCGGGTTGTCAAGGCAACCCAGCGCTCACTCAGCACTCTAGGTGCGCGATCAAGACTCGAGTGCCTCAAATGAGGTCATTTCGTCTATTCTCTGATTTAGTTTTCCTCTTGGCCACCAGGAGAGGGCTATTTTTGTGAAATATAAATTTGTAAAAATGTTCAGTCTGTTCAGATATGATGTAAACCATATTGTCCTGTGGCTGTGACTACAAATAAACAGAAATAGACGCGACTGAATAAGTACTTTATTAACACCCTTTAAGTGTCACCCCCCTTTTTTTAAATATACATGAAAATGCACATTTCGAATTTAAATGGTTGTAATTAAAGAATGCTTTGGAGTATAGACGTAAAATTGGTCTTGTTTTAAAGAAGACGTTTGGCAGATTTTTTTGTTGAAGTGAAATAAATTAAGAAAGTGAAACAAAAAAAAAGTTATAGAAGTTTGAGTTTATGAAAATGTACAATGTAAAAAATTTAATTATTCATATTTTTTATAAAATATATATTTTTAAAACCTGGCCGACTCTAAAACTGAAAAAAAAAATCTGAATAAGTTGTGTTTCAAATTTTAGGTTGATATCTCAAAAAATGTAGCCTGGCGAGCCAGACTTACATCAAGATGTTTAGTCTGGCAACTCACCATAGACACGCTCACTCCGAGGGGCGGGATAAACGGCTGTCTTTCAAATTCCCTCTGCACGCAATAGGACAGCGCTTCAACCAACCAGAGCGTTTTCCCAACAGCGGAGCTAGTTTATAGATTCAACTTTTGCCATATCTGGCCGGCAAAACGACAAACACATCTTCCTTTTTTTAAGAATGACTTAAGTGCCGTTCTTTGCTCTTTTCTCAAAGAAAAGCCTAACTCCAAGTCCTCCAGAGTCGCGGCCAAAGCCGATTCGAAAGACTGTTCTCCAGCAGCCATCATTCTTTGTTTTCAAGTCGAAGGCAGGTAACCGTCGCAACTCTGTCGTCATTATGTTAAGACCGCCCCGGCCTACTCTATACACGACGTGATTGGCCTGACCCAATTTAGGTTTTTGCAGCTAGAAGGTCTATTGAGAGTTGCTAGACCCACCTGGCTGCGAAATACATTTTGCTGCCGCTAGGGTGCGTCTAGATTTCTAGGCTACAAAAAATGAGCTTTCAGTGAGATTTTGTTTGGGCGCAGTAACAAACATTTTCACTAGGTGACAACCGGACTCCATTACTGCCCATATAAGGGCGCCTCCATTTCCATATGTGTTATTAAAAACATTTTAATATCTTTTTTTCTAAAATAATTTAATGGATGATACCTTTTGAACTCTTGGCATGAAAACAAACTGAGGTTTCAACCATTCTTTCATGATTTTTCATGTTCATTGCTATTTCAAAATAAAGGTCTGAACACGCCTTAGAAATATGAAAATATTCTTGTTGCAAATTGATAAATTACAGCTCCTATCTAATTTATTTTGAAAATCATTCACCAAATATGAAAACTAGAGTTTGTAAGCTTTCAAATGATATATAGTTTGTCAAGATTAGTTTATGTTTATTATAGGATATTACTGTTTTAAATATGTAATGATTTTGGGCCCACCGGTGGGCCGGTGACACTTAAGAGTTGTGTCTTCTTTCTTTTGTGAAATAACATTATAATAGGCTATTTCTGTGTGACTAATGTCCAATCTTGACACAAATTAATTATCATTAGCAATGTATCACTTATTATTGTTAAACTATGGTAAAACATTGATACTTGGGTTTTAAATCTTACATCAAAAATGCCAACGAACTATTTATTTATACTTATAAGTGAAGCGCTGCGGATCTTCTGGCCTGATTGTGGAAACGCAGCGTGGTTTTGGGCTCGGTGCTACATATCCGAGGCTAGCCCGGCACAGCCCGTTTAAAGCCCTGGCTCACACTGGCATGAAAGTGGAAAAGCAACAGTTCATCACAACTCAAGATGAGAAGAATATATGCTGATATTGTAATATTATAATTATGATATTAATGCTTAGATTATAGACACTGGCTGATAGTCGAGCTGGATAAAAAAAGTTATGTGCATAGACTTGTCTGGAAGCTTTTTTAAATGAAAATCTATATGAATTTAGTTAAATTGTAAAAAGATAATTTGAAGCTCAAATGTGAAAACTTGTTCAAAAAGACTTTGAACAGTACCTTCATTTTTGTTTTTCTGCCTCTCTTCTGTTTTTTTATGGGGTTTGTGGTGAGAGCTCTTTTCGTTTCCTTCCTCTGCTCTGGTCTGCTCTGCTCCTACAGAAGTTCCTTTAACATCTTCATATATCACACATCTGAGATATTTGTCCTTGCTTTTCTCTTGTATCATATCAACCCTCTTGAATATTTCTGATTGCCATTTTTCATCGAGCTGCAGATGTCCTCCTCCACACTCCTCTATTAACTGATGAACAGCTGTTTTCTTTTTCCCCATAAACCAGTATGATCTTGCCTCATTATCAGTTGTGAGGATGATGGTACGCTTAAATGCTTCTTCACTGAATTGTTTCAGCACATATTTCACTCTTCTCATGTCCTCCTCAGTGAAGTCTTCATGCTGCAGTACGAGTATGAAGGCATGAGGTCCTGGAGCAGACAGAGACACACACTCTCTCACTGTGTGTGTGATCTGATGATCTGAGATGTTTGGATTCAGCAGATGAAGAGTGTTAATGACAGTGATATGTCTGTCCTTCAGTATTCCACTGATTATGGAACAGGGCTGATGTGAATCTGTAGATATTTCGTACTCATGCAGATCAATTTCCAGGATTGAGTTTCTAACTTGACTGTTTTTTGATCCATTCTTTCCCAGAAGAACAATCCTCAGATCACACACTGGGGGCAAAGAGAACGATAATTATAAAATCTCAAATAAGAGACTTATCTGATTTGATCAGAATGCTTAATATTCTGGTTTTATAATATATATATATATATATATATATATATATATATATATATATATATATATATATATATATATATATATATTCTTTTTTTACACTACTGCTGAACAGCTATAATACTATTACACTGCTTATATTAATTAAAATACCACTATTTACTTTCCTTAAATCCTTAATGCAACGTTGTGCTCTCAATACAAGAACAATGAGCCTACACTACATTTGCAAAAATACTGGAATTCTCGATAAATTAATTGACTTACTGTTTGCACGATCAGCACCTCGGGGCAACTTTTTTCCCTCTGAAAATGACAGTATCAGATCTGCTGATTATATCATCACTGTGAGAGAACAAATTATCATGTTTTTCTGTACAGATATGGAGATAATGTGATGCAGCGAAAAAACATTGTTGTGATTCAGATTCATAAATGAATATGTCCGCGTTTATATCGCTCATCCTGTTCTCTTGCATGCATTTATTAAAATAGGGTGGACTAACTCAACGAAAATCGTTGCCACTAGATCCGATTACACTAACAGTACAGCAGCTAATTATGCATTAATCCATCTGGAGAAGATAATAGCAGACAATATTATGAAATTTAATATGTAATTTTAGTAGTACTTTTATGTATTGCCGTCTTCAGACCAAAACAAGTAAGCCAGAACCGCTGTATCACAAAGTATAAAGATCATTTATTGTTTGTATGTTCGAGGCTGATGCATTCTTTACTTCCTGCATTGCGATACATTTTATTGCGATACATTTCAAACATGCACTTAACAAACATTAAATTAAAACCAGTGTTTTTTTTTTTTTTTTTTTTTTTTTTTTTAGACAATCGAAAGTAAGCCTATAGCAACATAATTTCGCTCCTATTTCGATCTACATGTTCTAACTGGATTCTCACCCATACTGGACGTTATGTCTTCGCCACGGGCAGCCGGGACTGAAATCGAAAGAGAAAGAGAAGGTTTTGCGCGAGAAATAGCCTATCCGTTAGAGAACACCAGTCATTTAATGAAAGTTTACATTATTTGAATGTATTTAACTTTATAATATTGTATGCAGATCAATTAGCTAATTTGATGATAATATTAAGAACACATAGGGGAGACCGGGGACAGTTGCAACACTTTTTGCATTTCTCTCAGTTACTCAGAGACTATTTGGACTAGACCACCGTATATATTAAACTTGCATCTGTCTGCTAATTTACCCATACCATTTAAAGATGATTATATATGACATATCGTTCACAGTTTTTATTTGAATGGAATAAATCAAATGTTGCAACTGACCCCAACCCAGGGGACAGTTGCAACACAATCATGGGACAGTTGCAACATGTTAAAAATACCTTAAATCTCACTAATTAACTTAAGCTTTTTGTCTCAATGAGCATAGAATTCTGAAAATATTAACTGTTTTAGGCCTACTATAATATTATAGTATTATTTATTTCAATATTATTATTGTAGCCTATTATTTATTAATTTAGTCATATTTATCAAATAACAGTTATTGAGTTTTGTTTGTTTATGTGTAGAACATAGGCCTACATGGATTCAGTGTGCAGGTGTTACAGATGCTATTCAATCTCTCCATATTTCAGTGTCAGACAGGAAGAATTGAACAATTTGCAATGCAACAAACTTTTATTAAACATGTAATTTATAACTTGTTGCAACCGTCCCCGACCCTATCAGCCATGACAGAACATCATACGCCTGCTAGACACACTGACTTTGACACATGCTATGTCACTTAGAAGTAAACAAAACAATAATTCAAACTAAGTAAGTTTTGATTAATTCATACAAAATGTCAAGACAGTATGACAAAAATATATCTCATGAAAAAATTTACTTTCATACCTCCAAAACAAGTTTTCTTCAATAAATGCAGCAGCAGATGCTGAATATGTCCACTGTCTTCTTGGTCTAACTGTGCATGTTCATTACGAGTGTCATCACTCTAGCTTGTTTCTGATTGGAGAAAAACGATATGTTGCAACCATCCCCATGTTGCAACTGTCCCTGGTCTCCACTACTGTAGGCGATAAAGACGAAAAGAAACAGCCACATTTATATTGTCAGTTCTCCTCATCATTTACAATTACTTACAACATATGCACTTATGGGAATAAAAAAGTATAAAATAAAATAAAAAATAATGCTGCTTTAATACTGGGTTTAAACAAGGGAGTACCAGATTTAATACAAGCATCAATGTAAAACTCAAAATTATTAGCAATGACAATGGTAAGACACTAACACAAATTACTTGAATTACAGATCTGACTTATAAAATCAGAATTAATACCGTTTCTGAGAATATGGGAGAAAAAAAAAAAAGAAAAAAAAGTGACTATGGCCTACTCACCTTCAACATATCTGAATCTGGTTATTAGGTGAAGCTGGTAATGCTGTTTGTGGAGTTGTTTAATCCTCCTCTGCTGAGATCTTCACAGATTTAATGTCTTCTTTTCTCTTCAGTTGATTTCATCTAAGACTGTGTCTGGAAGTCATTTTCTTGTGTTTCTGCTCATCTCTTCTCTTTCTTCTGTTTTGTTTCTCTGTCCTTCAGTGATTCTGCTTTTTAAAGGTATAGTTCGCCCAAAAAGCTGTTAATTAATCTGTTAATTTTCTCTCCCTCAGGTCATCCAAGATAAGTGACTTTTTTATCTTCATTAGAACACTAAATACGTTTTTTAGCTGAAACCGCAGTCTTTGGCGATTCATAAAGCAAGTCAAAAAAATATATACAGACTAAACAAAATTAATACCTGTGGCTCCTGATGATACACTGAGGTCTTATGAAGCAAAGAAATTGAAAATGATTCACAAATCTGAAATGCAGTCTTGGCAAACGGTCCTGAGCGCGTTCATGGCAGTCTGGTGTGCGAGCATTCTTTCGCATTATGAAGTGCAGCAGCTCAAACGTTGGGAATCTGTGAAAATACAATCTTCTCGATTGAGATCGCTAGTGTAGACTTGGAATTAAGCCTTTCGCCATTATTATTTGATTCACGGGACAGCAGTTATCTTGCCAAGAAAAATCTTTATTCTTTATATGTCAGGAGAGAAACTTAAGAAGATGTTGTATTCATGCCAGGTCTATGCGTTTGCGTGTTTCTCTGTGTTTCTCTGAAGTAGTAGTTACTCTGCTACTTCAGAGAAACACAGTGGAACATGTAAACGTTGTTTTACTGACTGAGCTTATATTAAGAGGGGCTTACAACTTCCTTGTAAGGTAGAAAAGCATGTTGTTTATGTTCAAAATTGACCATATACCTCTTTCTTACATATGGTACAAACCACTTTCCATATTAAGAAACTGTCCCCCAGTGTATACATTAGAGATACATTTGCATCAGTGGAAAACATTCCTTTACTTAAAGAATATGCCAACTGTAACATCATCAGTGGGACATGTTGCATTGCACACATACTCCAGCTCCCCTCCCTGACTGACATCCTTAAACACACGTGTTCATAAAATATATATTCTAGCTCATGCATTTTAAACTTCATAAGGTAATACAACTGATTATGAATAGGCCTACTAATAAAGAACAATAATACAGATAATATAATATGAAATTATGAAATTATAATAAAAGATGAAATTTTAATCTTTAGCTAGTGAACGCAATCTTATTATTATTTTTTTTATATATATAGGTTGCCGCAGCCAGGATAAACACAAGTAAGTAGGCTACCACTTTGATGAACAATACAACACGCAATTACCTCACTCTCTGTAGTAAACAAACAGGGTCAGCTCACGTGTGAGTTCGCTCTCTCACATAGGCCTACATCATCATGAGACAATAAGCTTGCGCTCCAGATTGTTGTGAATGCGCTCAGTGTAGTGATAAATCAATGGCACACACTGCTGATATGATAGACTTCTTTTTACTGTTGATACTATAAAACTTTTGATAAGTGATTCAACTGGATGAGATCAGTGAATCAAGAGACTATATGATGATTATGTCCTCATCATCAGTATAATCAGCAATAACCACAATTTGTTTCAGTCAGAGAAACAAACTGATTTTAAAATGTCAAGGGTCAAGAACTCAACTAAAGCAAACATTGATAGGCAAACACTCTAACCAAACATTTACAATTAAAGATCAATACGCTGATTTCACGCAGCCGCCATTTTGAAATCGAAAGCGAGGCTCCGGTGGTAAAAACCCCGGAAGTAAAGATAAACAACAATGCCTTTGGACTACCAACCTGAAGCTGCTGCCGCGATTTACACTTTTAGATGTTAATATCCAATGTAGGATATGTATATAGTTCATTCCTGCTTCTTTTTTTACTTTCCGAATTATATAAAAAAAAATATTTTATTTATAAATGAATTTCACTATATATAGTCTAAAGTATGAAAGAAATGTATGTACAGTTTTAGAATTGACACAACATCATTAAACACAACAATACGCCATCGCATTCACGACTCTCCTGTGATTAAAGGCGACACTTCCGGTTTTCTTCCCACCGGAGCCTCGCTTTCGATTTCAAAATAACGGCTGCGTGAAATCAGCGTATATCTAAACATCTGTTTATTCTCAATAAGAGCTTCTGTAGATGTATGACAGAAATAAAGTCAAACTGGCTAGTAGTGTGATAATGTGTAATGGCTGGAAGTCAGTTGTAGTTGTGTTTCTATGTGTCTCTTCTCTTTTTTCTGTTCTTATTGTTTTTCTTTCCTTCAGTGATTATGCTTGTTAACAGCAGGTGTTCATCACTAATGCTCAACAATCACTTAGATATTCAATTAATTATCTCACGGCAACACTGTGTCAGTAGCCGCGTTTCTATTACAGATTTGCGCAAATGTTTTGCGCTATTATCTAAATATCGATAAAAAACTATTGCGAAATGACGGCGTTTCCATTAACCGATGTTATGCGACTAAAACGTCCTTTTTTCTCTCGAGATAAGTCATTCCAAAAATCACGCCAATGGACGTTGGTTTATATAATATCACAGCCACCGAATTAGACATTATTATTATTATTATTAATGGAAGGAGACGTGGCGTGTTATCCAAGCATTAATGGCAGGGAAAGACCCTTATAATGCGAACGACACATGGAGTTTCTGGGTGTTTCGCCCTCATTTCTGCTCCGAGGTTTTGATGGCATTTCTTTGAGATTTAGAATCCAGTATTCCTATAGTCTAATTATTGTTTATTTTATGAATTTAATAAAGAACTCTGTCTCGTATTCTGTCCAAACGATCCATGTAGGCTACTTTTGTGTCCATTCGTTTTTCCTTTTTTTAACCCGTAGTCTAATTGAAAAACGAAAAATGAACGGTTGTTGTCTTTTTAAAACGCAAAGTTGAACACCAAAATTTTTATTTGAACTGCATGGCTACACCAGCTGCTGCGCAAAAAAGTAAATATCAACGAATTTTCAGATTTTTGTTTATGACTTTTTGCCCCTTTATTAAACATTTAAAATATTCACAAATTAATATGGAAAACATGTCAATTTTACTGGTTTTCTAAGGCCAAATTAGAACCTGGAATTTATGTTTTTCCCGCAGTGCTGAATGAGAAGAGCCATTAATATTATTAATAAACTATTGTTTTCTAAGTGTCGGCTAAAATCACATCTCCGCTGTTAAGCAAATGCGCATTTAGAGAGAAATGCACCTTTCATACGAATTACAAAATCAGAAGGTATTAGCTTTTGATTCGAATTTGTTCGTTTTAAAGTGGACATTTCAAGCTTTAGCCTACATAGGCTATATTTTGTTTCAGTTCTCGCGCTCCAGTTTATGGAGATCATGAAAGTGCGTCTGATTGTTTTATTTTATTTTACAAAAGCCCAAAGTTTTATTGTTATTGTGAGTTTACATAAATAAAAGTAGTTGAGAATAATGTATTATTATTTTCTGTATGACCAGAAATGATTGAGTATTTTTAAGTTGTTTCCACTGTTGATAGGAAAATGCAAGTGTTCGCGCCCGCGCCTCCGTGCCATGCAGTGCGCGCTCCACACTCAGCTTTGTTCTTTTTTTGCATAAAAGCTCTTCTAAATATAGCCTATTAAATGTTATAATAAAATAATATAAAATTATTATTAGGCCTATTTGCGTAGATATACATGATGGACCTCAAAAACACTGCGTCTTCTAAGTCAGGTGACTGTAAATGCGCAAAAACTGTTTCCATTGCAGTTTTGCGAAATATTCCTTTTTCGAATTGCCTGAAAAACCACTTCATGCGAGCGTAAAAACTTTTTTGCGACAAATGGGAGTTTTTGCGAAATTGACGTGTTTCCATTGAGCGTATTTTCAATTCGCAATTTCAATTTGCGCAATTTGAAGGGTAATGGAAACGCGGCTAATGTTACTTTTACTCTTTGTAATGTGGACCCTAGAGGATTTTCCTGTGGGGTTGAAAGGGTTAACAGTGTAAGATAAAAAGATACACCTACGAAGTTTATTCTAACAGTAATACACTGTAAGCTATTAAAAGTTTACCGTATAATTTAGTTTTTTTGGGTCACCATTTTGCTGAAGAGTAGAGCCTGTGCTTCCGTCCAGGAGAAGAACAAGAAACATTGATGATATGCTGTATGTTGCTTTATTTAACAGGTGGTTACTGTGTAGTTGTTGATCCAGTGAATATCTCTTTATTTAAAATTAGTTATGAACACATACCATTTTTACCAGAATGAGTCCGATACCGAAACTTTTATTGTTGGTACTTCCAGATACCGATACCTGTATTATCGCTGCATTTGTCATTGTCATTAGTTGGCTTAATTTGTTCATATATATATATATATATATATATATATATATATATATATATATATATATATATATATATATATTTCATTTAGTTATTTTCATGCCTAATTAAGCCTGCTAAAAGTTTGAGCTTTTGTTACTTTCACTGTTTGTTATATTGCTCTATGATATTTCATCTTTCATTTAATAGCACATCACATATCTAAAGCAGCTCCAGCAGAGCTCAGTGCTGAGGATTGGCTCAGTGGTTCAAATGTTTAGATATCAGTGAAATATCACAATTCTCTATTACAATTTTGATGCTACAGAAAAACTACTCGCCTAATTAATGTGAATTTAAAACATTACTAAAGACAAGTAAGCAGTCAGTAATAAAATAAGAACAAATAATAAAATTACAAATAGCAGAAATAAATACAATAGAACAAAGAAAGGCGACAAATGAAATCAGTGTTTTCAGAGTTTTAAAAGTAGTTGTCAGGTACAGAAATTTGAATAAAATAATCAAATGTGAAATAGATGGATACATAGATACATAGATGGATCTTTATAAAGTTAGAAAAGGTATTGGTGACACTTTATTTCGATAGTCCACTTCGGGCATTCTACTAACTATAAGTAACTTTGCAGCTACATGTCAACTAACTGTCACTAGAGTATTAAGTCAAGTCAAGTCAAGTCAAGTTTATTTATATAGCGCTTTTCACAACATAGGTTGTATCAAAGCAGCTTCACAGTAATAAAACAATACATCAATGTTTGTTTCTAGTGGAACGTCCACGTTTGGTAATGCTGATCAATAGTATCGTCGATTGATTAATTAAATTAAATATTCCCAAATATCCCCAACTGAGCAAGCCAAAGGCAACAGTGGCAAGGAACCGAAAAACTCCATCAGGTGACCTAATGGAGAAAAAAAAAAACCTTGGGAGAACCCGGGCTCAGTCGGGGGCCAGTTCTCCTCTGGCGTTTATGAACTAGAGGTCGGATTTAACTGTAAGATTAAAAGTATTATATGAATGCCTGGCTGAAGAGATGCGTCTTTAATCTAGTTTTAAACTGGGAGAGCGAGTCTGAGCAACGAACAGTATCAGGTAGGCTATTCCAGAGTTTTGGAGCTAAATGTGAAAATGCTCTCCCTCCTTTGGTGGATCTGGATATCCTAGGTATGACCAAACGCCTCGAATTTAGTGACCTTAAAGAGCGCGATGGATTATAGGGCGATAGAAGATCCGTTAAATAGACTGGAGCTAAGCCGTTTAGGGCTTTATAAGTCAGTAGCAATACCTTGTAATTAATACGGAACTTTATAGGTAGCCAATGTAGTGATGATAAAATTGGTGTTATATGATCATATTTTCTTGATCTAGTTAGAACTCTAGCGGCGGCATTTTGGACTAACTGTAGCTTGTTTATTAAGGATGCAGGACAACCGGCTAATAAAGCATTACAGTAATCTAGTCTCGAGGTCATGAATGCATGAACTAACTTTTCTGCATCAGAAACAGATAGCATATTACGTAGCTTAGCAATGTTTCTAAGGTGGAAAAAGGCTGTTCTTGTAACATATGAAATATGATTTTCAAAAGACAGGTTGCAGTCTAATATAACACCCAGGTCTTTTACTGTAGAGGATGAAGTAACAGGACATCCTACGATGTTAAAGTTGTATTGTAAGAGGTTTTGTGGGTGGTTTTTTGAACCGATGATTAGTACCTCTGTCTTGTCTGGATTTAATAAAAGAAAATTGCGCGTCATCCAATCTTTTATATCTTTGACACACTCTGTCAATTTGGATAATTTAGCGTTTTCATCTGGCCGTGATGAAATATAGATTTGAGTGTCATCAGCATAACAATGGAAACTAATTCCATGTTTCCTTATAATATTTCCAAGTGGCAGCATATATATTGAGAATAATAGAGGGCCTAACACAGATCCCTGCGGCACTCCATAGTTTACTGGAGTTATGATCGATTTTTCTCCATTTAAATAAACAAAATGGTAGCGGTCAGATAAATACGATCTAAACCAGCTTAGCGCTTGTCCTTGAACACCAGTATAATTTTGCAGTCGATCTAAGAGTATTGTATGATCTATAGTATCGAACGCAGCACTAAGATCAAGTAAAACTAGTATTGAGATACAGCCTTGGTCAGAAGATAAAAGTAAATCATTTGTAATTTTAACAAGCGCAGTTTCAGTGCTATGATGCGGCCTGAATCCAGACTGAAACTTTTCATAGATGTCATTTTCTTGCAAGAAAGAGCCCAGTTGAGCGGACACAGCTTTTTCTAGTATTTTAGACATAAAAGGTAGATTTGAAATGGGTCTATAATTTGCTAGATTATGTGGATCTAATTGTGGTTTCTTAATGAGAGGTTTTATAACTGCCAGTTTAAATGTTCTTGGAACATAACCTAAAGATAAAGACGAGTTAATAATATTGAGGAGAGGCTCCTCCACTATAGGTAACACTTCTTTCAAAAGTTTAATTGGTATAGGATCTAGTAAACATGTTGTTGTTTTAGATGAAGTGATAAGTTTATTTAACTCTTTTTGTTCTATAGTTGTAAAGCATTGTAATTGTTCTTGCGGGGTGATAATTGAGGCTGAATTATAAGACGCAATTGAGGATTGAACGTTTACAATTGTGGTTCTGATGTTTTCTATTTTCTCAGTGAAGAACTTCATGAAATCATTACTACTAAACTGTAACGGAATATTTTGTTCAGGAGACATCTGTTTATTTGTTAGTCTAGCCACAGTGTTAAATAAGAACCTAGGATTGTTTTGGTTGTTTTCTATTAGTTTGCGGAGATGCTCAGCCCTGGCCTCTTTTAGGGCCTTTTTGTAACGTGACATACTGTCTTTCCATGCGATTCTAAAGACCTCTAAGTTAGTTTTTTTCCATTTACGCTCTAAATTACGGGTTTCTCTCTTTAGAACATGCGTAGTATTGTTGTACCATGGTGCTTTACTTTTCTCTCTAACCTTTCTTAATCTAATGGGTGCAACAATATCCAATGATCCAGAGAGAATGGTGCTCATAGTGCTAGTTAATTCCTCAAGTTCATCTGTTTGTTTAGGTTCACTGAGCAGCTGAGACAGATCAGATAAGCTATTTGAAAAATTATCTATGGTAGATGGAAGGATTGTTCTGCCTAATCGATAACGCGGCGCAGCATGACATATTACAGGAGTACGTAATATGCAAGTTACCATGTAATGGTCAGTGACATCGTCACTTTGTGGAATGATATCTATATCGGTTGGATCGGTTCCATGTGATATAATTAAATCGAGTGTATGATTAAAACGATGAGTTGGTCCGGTAACGTTTTGCTTGACCCCAAAGGAGTTTAATAAATCTGTAAACGCAGCCCCTAGCGCATCATTTGAATTATCTACGTGGATATTAAAGTCTCCAACAATTAATGCTTTATCGAAATTAACTAATAGGTCTGAGAGAAAATCTGCAAACTCTTTTAGGAAATCAGCGTAAGGCCCAGGCGGTCTATATATGGTAGCCAAAGCTAGAGATAATAGGGATGTTTTTCTAGCATCTAAGAGCGTAACATTTAGTACAAGTACTTCGAATGAAATAAACTTATAGCCCGTTTTCTGAGTAACATTGAGAATATCTCTATAGATTGTTGCAACACCGCCGCCACGACCAATCAGACGGGGCTCGTGCTTATAGGAGTATCCTGATGGAGTAGACTCATTTAGACCGAAATAATCATTTGGTTTAAGCCAGGTTTCAGTAAGGCAAAGTACATCGAAGCTATTATCTGTGACTATTTCATTTACAATAACTGCCTTAGGTGTGAGTGATCTAATGTTTAGAAGACCTAGCTTTAGAAATTGTTTTTGATTACTAATAGCAACATTTTCTGGTTTAATAACAATTAGATTTTTTCTAGATCCTGCAGTAGATTTATTATTTAATCTCACTAAACGAGGAATAGACACAGTTTCTATGCAATGTTCTACACTATTTATATCAGTTAAATTGGTGCAGCAGAGACTATGATTTGGACTTTTGGTTACTAGTCAAAAGGTATTTAACATTTTGGAGATGTTATCTGACAGAAGATCCGATCCGAATCTGCTTGGGTGTAAGCCATCAGCACGGTAAAGCCTAGGACGCTCCCAAAACAGATTCCAATTATTTACAAAGAGTAGTTTCTGCTCATTGCACCATGACATTAACCATTCGTTTAGCGCGAATAATCTACTAAACTTTTCATGACCTAGACGGTACGTGGGAAGCGGTCCTGACACAATGATCGTTATATCAGGCGATGTGCTGCGTACCGTATCGATCAGATTCCTGAAGTCTTTCTTCAGAACTTCCGTCTGGCGCAGCCTGATGTCATTCACTCCCGCGTGCAAGACCACAGTTCCGACGCGCTCGTTATCGTTCAGAATCTCGGGAACGCGAGCGGCGATTTCAGAAACACGAGCACCAGGAAAGCAGTGACTATGCACCTTACTTTTATTTAACGTAGCGTGTACGTGTCGAACGATGGAATCGCCAATGATCACAGCATCGCGTTCTGTTTCGCGAAGAGGGGAGAAGCGGTTTTGTGTGGATATCTCGAAAACCGGGAGGGTCGGAGAGAGTTTTCTTGGTCTAGGCCTGACTCGCGTCTTCCGCTGCGGAAATATCCAGGCTTCGTGGTGGCATGTTGGAGCCGGAGTGAACGAGACCATGGCTGATCGCGACCTCGACGCTCGCCGATGTTGAGAAACGCACGGAGTAGACGAGGTCGGAGTCAGCGGGTTAGTAACGTTAATTTCTGATTTGTGTGCATCCGCGCGTGATGTTTCAAGAGCCAAACGCCGGTCTATCAGCTCGGCCTGTCTCACTAAAAGGTCGTGGATCTGTTTCTCAACAGCTTCCAGCTCAGACTGCACCGCGTGCAGCTCAAATGTGTCTTCACCTGCACCAAAAGGTAGACTACTTACATCTAATATATTCGCCATTTTAACAGATGGACAGTACGTTAAGTTAGCAACGACGCTACCAGTGATGCTATCAATATTAATACTAATTTATGGCTGAAGTCTTGGATATAATCCGTCTTTTTAGTGGTACGGTGTAGAGTAGACGCACGATAGGCGAAAAAAAATGTTTGTTTGTAAATGAGTGCGGAGAAGACGCGTTCAGCCGTGATCCACGGACGTAACCTATAAGAGTATCCAGCGTTGGATCACTAGGCTTGAGACACGTCTGCTCAACAGTCCGCGTTGTAACTATGAGGTGAGGAAAAGTAGAAAATGTTCGTTGTAAATGAGTTTAGAGAGAAATCAAGAATTATAAATCAATCGAGCTCCAAAGACAACAACGCGTTCAGACGCGACGCATGCGCATTCGAAACATTAGTAGACTGTCAGCTTAATACACATCTACAGCACACATCTGAAGGACCAGCTCCTGGAGGACGACCATCCTGCAGAGTTTAGCTTTAACTACCAGGAACTGTTTCAGGTGTGCTTGATTCGGGGTTGGAGGACAGTGGCCCTCCAGGATCTGAGTTTGAGACTCCTGATCTACAGTCTCTTTCTCTCCTTCAGCTGCTTTTCTTTCTGCTGCTGTTTTTAGTTTTACAGCTGGACGTCTTGAACATCTGAAGGCCTTTAAACTTCCTGTTGAATTTGTCCAGCTGTTTGTCCGTCTGTGCCAGGAGGTCTAGAGAGAGAGAGAAAGTCTTAAAACACTAAATTGAAAACACTGAATGTGATGAAGTGATGAGGGCCGTTTCTCACCTGTCCTCTGGATCATAGCAGACATCATCATGTCCTCCTCCTCTTCCCTGATGAAGAACACAACACATCCATCAATAACACATCATCATCATGTGACCTCACACTGCTGGGGTCAGGTGACCTCTGACCTCAGTCTGTCCAGATCCAGGCTGCTGATGATGTCATTCCTCTGCTGGATGATTGACAGCAGGTGTGACATGAGCTGATGTTCCCGTTGTCTGTCATCAGAGCTCCAGTCTGGTTCTGGACAATCACACACACATTCATCAGAAGCTATAAACTACAGACACTTTATATTTACTTAATTTCATACACTGAAAAAAAGTTTTTCAGACTTTTTCAGACTGTTTTTCAGACTTTTTTATTCCAGTAGAATTATCTAAACTTTCATAAATCAAGATATATATATATTTTTTTTATATATATTATACTATTATTTTAGTTAAGAAGTCTTTGTGGAGTGAGGCAGGGCAGAGAGCCATGGGAGTGGAGCGAGGCCAGTGAAGCGAATGTTAATGAACGACACCTGTTTGACACACCGGAAGGATGAAAGGAGGAGGGATGACAGTGTAAGACGAGAGAGAACCAGGCCTGGAATATTTACGTTGTGCTTTATTATATTTACATGTGGCAGTCGTCCATGAGGGACTAGGGCATTATTTGCATTACAGTTCATCGTGTGTAGGTTCCTGCCTCCTTCTTCCCTGAACTTTTTTTCAATATTGTTAAATGATAAATTGATCAAAATAAGTTGAGACTGCCAGCCTAGAGAGCACAGGGACCAGTGGACTTGGGAGCAGTGGACTTGGGAGCAGTGGACTTGGAACCAGTTGACTTGGAGTCAGTGGACTTGGAGCCAGTGGCCTTGGGACAACCAAGGATGGGACCACTGGATTTGGGACTACTGGACTTGGAACCACTGGACTTGGGACCAGTTGACTTGGGACCAGTGGACTTGGGACCCATATACTTTGGACCAGTGGACTTGGGACAACCAAGCATGGGACCACTGGATTTGGGACTACTGGACTTGGAACCACTAGACATGGAACCAGTGGACTTGGGACTTGGTGTCATAACTTGGTGAAGTTATTCAACATCAAGTTATGCTAGTCCAGAGAAACAGCTAGTTTTACAAAACTTAAAACTGTATTCGACATCAGTCAAATCACCTTGTCTTCAAGACAAAAAGCTGAACTGCTGGATACATATTTGTGGATATGGTCTTCTATAACAATTTGGTGAGGGAGAGCTGGATACAAGTGAAGATTTGTTTAATAATAAAACAAGGAAAAAGAGAAATAAAAGAAACTAAACTGAGCACACCAACATGAAATCTGTAGAAGGACAAGATCTGAAAATGAACACTGGAAACACAAGAGCTTAAATACACAGGGACAAATAGACTAACAAGACACACATGGAAACAATTAAGAGACTAAGAAGGGGAAACAGGAACTGAAGAAGACTACAAACTAAAAGACTACACAACAAAAGCACAGAGGAAAGACAGACATTACATTACGGTGTCTTGAATTAAGAATATTCAGATATTTGCACTGGAAAACAAGAAAATCTCAGTGTTGATTGTCTTTTTCGAGACATTTATATGATAGTATCATCATCTACATCTGTTCATTTGAATATTTGATATCAGAGATTAAAGAATCCATGCCAATCCATATTAAACATCATCAAAACAAACATTCACATTAAGAAACATGATTGATTCAGTTTGTCACCTGGTTTGTTAAAGAGGCACCTGAGCTCAAACTCTACATCAGTCTGCTGCTGTTCCAGACGATGCTGTCTCAACCTGAACACACACACACACACACACACACACACACACACACACACACACACACACACACAGTGGGTACGGAAGTATTCAGACCCCCTTAAATTTTTCACTCTTTGTTATATTTTAGCCATTTGCTAAAATCATTTAAATTCTTTTTTTTCCTCATTATTGTACACACAGCACCCCATATTGACAGAAAAACACAGAATTGTTGACATTTTTGCACATTTATTAAAAAAGAAAAACTGAAATATCACATGGTCCTAAGTATTCAGACCCTTTGCTGTGACACTCATATATTTAACTCAGGTGCTGTCCATTTCTTCTGATCATCCTTGAGATGGTTCTACACCTTCATTTGAGTTCAGCTGTGTTTGATTATACTGATTGGACTTGATTAGGAAAGCCACACACCCGTCTATATAAGACCTTACAGCTCACAGTGCATGTCAGAGCAAATGAGAATCATGAGGTCAAAGGAACTGCCTGAAGAGCTCAGAGACAGAATTGTGGCAAGGCACAGATCTGGCCAAGGTTACAAAAAAAATCTGCTGCACTTAAGGTTCCTAAGAGCACAGTGGCCTCCATAATCCTTAAATGGAAGATGTTTGGGACGACCAGAACCCTTCCTAGAGCTGGCCGTCCGGCCAAACTGAGCTATCGGGGGAGAAGAGCCTTGGTGAGAGAGGTAAAGAAGAACCCAAAGATCACTGTGGCTGAGCTCCAGAGATGCAGTCGGGAGATGGGAAAAAGTTGTAGTAAGTCAACCATCACTGCAGCCATCCACCAGTCGGGGCTTTATGGCAGAGTGGCCCGACGGAAGCCTCTCCTCAGTGCAAGACACATGAAAGCACACCTGAAGGACTCCAAGATGGTGATAAATAAGATTCTCTGGTCTGATGAGACCAAGATATAACTTTTTGCCCTTAATTCTAAGCGGTATGTGTGGAGAAAACCAGGCACTGCTCATCACCTGTCCAATACAGTCTCAACAGTGAAGCATGGTGGTGGCAGCATCATGCTGTGGGGGTGTTTTTCAGCTGCAGGGACAGGACGACTGGTTGCAATCGAGAGAAAGATGAATGCGGCCAAGTACAGGGATATCCTGGACGAAAACCTTCTCCAGAGTGCTCTGGACCTCAGACTGGGCCGAAGGTTCACCTTCCAACAAGACAATGACCCTAAGCACACAGCTAATATAACGAAAGAGTGGCTTCACAACAACTCCGTGACTGTTCTTGAATGGCCCAGCCAGAGCCCTGACTTAAACCCAATTGAGCATCTCTGGAGAGACCTGAAAATGGCTGTCCACCAACGTTTACCATCCAACCTGACAGAACTGGAGAGGATCTGCAAGGAGGAATGGCAGAGGATACCCAAATCCAGGTGTCAAAAACTTGTTGCATCTTTCCCAAAAAGACTCATGGCTGTATTAGATCAAAAGGGTGCTTCTACTAAATACTGAGCAAAGGGTCTGAATACTTAGGACCATGTGATATTTCAGTTTTTATTTTTTAATAAATGTGCAAAAATGTCAACAATTCTGTGTTTTTCTGTCAATATGGGCTGCTGTGTATACAACTAGATGTACCGCAGGGCGGTACAAAATATGACCGCCGCTCAGGCCTGCACTGGCTTTCCACAAAAATAAATGACGTGGAGCAATTTGGCTGTATTGCGTGTTTATGTATATACCTAAAAAAATAGTAGTATGTGCATGTCTGTGTGTATGTGTGTGTGTTTGTGTATGTGTGTGTCTGTGTGTGTGTGTGTCTGTGCGTGTATGTGTGCGTGCGTACATGTGTGTGCGCGTGTGTGTTTGTGTGTGTGTGTCTGTGCATGTGGATTTGTATGTGTGTGTATGGGTGTGTGTCTGTGCGTGTGGATGTCAGTGTGTGTGCATGCTTGCGTTTGTTTGTATTCCTGCATGTGTGTGTGTGACAGTATCATCCTAAACCAGCAACCCTTCGCTCAACACCACCATCTACAGGCCGATGAGTGTACAGTCACTAAATGTGCACATAAATGAATTTATTTTATACCCCCCCATGGATGAAATTCTACGAAACTTAGCATACCCCCAGAGGATGTCAAGTTAATCATACACATGAAATATGGTGCAGTTCTGAACATCTCAACTGAAGATAGGGGCGATTAAAGTAGAATAATATTGCATTTTCATTTTTTATGGGAGGGGCGCAAATCACAAATGAGTGATTATGGGCTAGGTTGATGTGGGCCCTTAAGAGCAACATACCATAAAAATTTCTTCATCCTCGGTGCCACGGTTCAGGTAGTTATTTAGGAAAAACTGCATTTTTTGGGTTTGGGGGGGCCCAGCGCGGGGGGGGGGGGAGTGGCCCCCGGGGACCAAACGAAATTTTTCCGTAAAAGTCTAGTGGGGCTACATGCCCACCAAATTTCATGTTCCCCGGTGTTTCGGTGTCCCTGGTATCGTTGACGAAAAATTCACGGGGGCCCCAGCGCGGGGGGGTAAGTGGCCCCCGGGGACCAAATGAAATTTTTCCGTAAAAGTCTAGTAGACCAACATACCATAAAAAATTCTTCATCCTCGGTGCCACGGTTCAGGTAGTTATTAGGAAAAACTGCATTTTTTTGGGTTTGGGGGGGCCCAGCGCGGGGGGGGAGTGGCCCCCGGGGACCAAACGAAATTTTTCCGTACAAGTCTAGTGGGGCTACATGCCCACCAAATTTCATGTTCCCCGGTGTTTCGGTGTCCCTGGTATCGTTGACGAAAAATTCACGGGGGCCCCAGCGCGGGGGGGGAAGTGGCCCCCGGGGACCAAACGAAATTTTTCCGTAAAAGTCTAGTAGACCAACATACCATAACAAATTCTTCATCCTCGGTGCCACGGTTCAGGTAGTTATTTAGGAAAAACTGCATTTTTTGGGGTTTGGGGGGGCCCAGCGCGGGGGGGGAGTGGCCCCCGGGGACCAAACGAAATTTTTCCGTACAAGTCTAGTGGGGCTACATGCCCACCAAATTTCATGTTCCCCGGTGTTTCGGTGTCCCTGGTATCGTTGACGAAAAATTCACAGGGGCCCCAGCGCGGGGGGTGAAGTGGCCTCCGGGGACCAAACGAAATTTTTCCGTAAATGTCTAGTAGACCAACATACCATAAAAAATTCTTCATCCTCGGTGCCACGGTTCAGGTAGTTATTTAGGAAAAACTGCATTTTTTGGGGTTTGGGGGGGCCCAGCGCGGGGGGGGGAGTGGCCCCCGGGGACCAAACGAAATTTTTCCGTACAAGTCTAGTGGGGCTACATGCCCACCAAATTTCATGTTCCCCGGTGTTTCGGTGTCCCTGGTATCGTTGACGAAAAATTCACAGGGGCTCCAGCGCGGGGGGGGAAGTGGCCCCCGGGGACCAAACAAAATTTTTCCGTAAAAGTCTAGTAGACCAACATACCATAAAAAATTCTTCATCCTCGGTGCCACGGTTCAGGTAGTTATTTAGGAAAAACTGCAGTTTTGGGGGTTTGGGGGGGCCCAGCGCGGGGGGGGAGTGGCCCCCGGGGACCAAACGAAATTTTTCCGTACAAGTCTAGTGGGGCTACATGCCCACCAAATTTCATGTTCCCCGGTGTTTCGGTGTCCCTGGTATCGTTGACGAAAAATTCACAGGGGCCCCAGCGCGGGGGGGGAAGTGGCCCCCGGGGACCAAACGAAATTTTTCCGTAAAAGTCTAGTAGACCAACATACCATAAAAAATTCTTCATCCTCGGTGCCACGGTTCAGGTAGTTATTTAGGAAAAACTGCATTTTTGGGGGTTTGGGGGGGCCCAGCGCGGGGGGGGAGTGGCCCCCGGGGACCAAACGAAATTTTTCCGTACAAGTCTAGTGGGGCTACATGCCCACCAAATTTCATGTTCCCCGGTGTTTCGGTGTCCCTGGTATCGTTGACGAAAAATTCACAGGGGCCCGAGCGCGGGGGGGGGAAGTGGCCCCCGAGGACCAAACGAAATTTTTCCGTAAAAGTCTAGTACACCAACATACCATAAAAAATTCTTCATCCTCGGTGCCACGGTTCAGGTAGTTATTTAGGAAAAACTGCATTTTTTGGGGTTTGGGGGGGCCCAGCGCGGGGGGGGAGTGGCCCCCGGGGACCAAACGAAATTTTTCCGTACAAGTCTAGTGGGGCTACATGCCCACCAAATTTCATGTTCCCCGGTGTTTCGGTGTCCCTGGTATCGTTGACGAAAAATTCACAGGGGCCCCAGCGCGGGGGGTGAAGTGGCCTCCGGGGACCAAACGAAATTTTTCCGTAAATGTCTAGTAGACCAACATACCATAAAAAATTCTTCATCCTCGGTGCCACGGTTCAGGTAGTTATTTAGGAAAAACTGCATTTTTTGGGGTTTGGGGGGGCCCAGCGCGGGGGGGGGAGTGGCCCCCGGGGACCAAACGAAATTTTTCCGTACAAGTCTAGTGGGGCTACATGCCCACCAAATTTCATGTTCCCCGGTGTTTCGGTGTCCCTGGTATCGTTGACGAAAAATTCACAGGGGCCCCAGCGCGGGGGGGGAAGTGGCCCCCGGGGACCAAACAAAATTTTTCCGTAAAAGTCTAGTAGACCAACATACCATAAAAAATTCTTCATCCTCGGTGCCACGGTTCAGGTAGTTATTTAGGAAAAACTGCAGTTTTGGGGGTTTGGGGGGGGCCCAGCGCGGGGGGGGAGTGGCCCCCGGGGACCAAACGAAATTTTTCCGTACAAGTCTAGTGGGGCTACATGCCCACCAAATTTCATGTTCCCCGGTGTTTCGGTGTCCCTGGTATCGTTGACGAAAAATTCACAGGGGCCCCAGCACGGGGGGGGAAGTGGCCCCCGGGGACCAAACGAAATTTTTCCGTAAAAGTCTAGTAGACCAACATACCATAAAAAATTCTTCATCCTCGGTGCCACGGTTCAGGTAGTTATTTAGGAAAAACTGCATTTTTGGGGGTTTGGGGGGGCCCAGCGCGGGGGGGGAGTGGCCCCCGGGGACCAAACGAAATTTTTCCGTACAAGTCTAGTGGGGCTACATGCCCACCAAATTTCATGTTCCCCGGTGTTTCGGTGTCCCTGGTATCGTTGACGAAAAATTCACAGGGGCCCGAGCGCGGGGGGGGAAGTGGCCCCCGAGGACCAAACGAAATTTTTCCGTAAAAGTCTAGTAGACCAACATACCATAAAAAATTCTTCATCCTCGGTGCCACGGTTCAGGTAGTTATTTAGGAAAAACTGCATTTTTTGGGGTTTGGGGGGGCCCAGCGCGGGGGGGGAGTGGCCCCCGGGGACCAAACGAAATTTTTCCGTACAAGTCTAGTGGGGCTACATGCCCACCAAATTTCATGTTCCCCGGTGTTTCGGTGTCCCTGGTATCGTTGACGAAAAATTCACACGGGCCCCAGCGCGGGGGGGGGAAGTGGCCCCCGGGGACCAAACGAAATTTTTCCGTAAAAGTCTAGTAGACCAACATACCATAAAAAATTCTTCATCCTCGGTGCCACGGTTCAGGTAGTTATTTAGGAAAAACTGCATTTTTTGGGGTTTGGGGGGGCCCAGCGCGGGGGGGGAGTGGCCCCCGGGGACCAAACGGAATTTTTCCATAGAAGTCTAGTGGGGCTACATGCTCACCAAATTTCATGTTCCCCGGTGCTTCGGTGTCCCTGGTATCGTTGACGAAAAATTCAGTAAGGTGACGAAAAAAAAAAAAAAAAAAACTTTGACAATCCCTATATGACCGCTTTCGCTAGCTACGCTAGCGGCGGTCATAATAATGAGGAAAAAAATTAACTTAAATGATTTTAGCAAATGGCTGCAATTTAACAGAGTGAAAAATTCAAGTGGGTCTGAATACTTTCCGTACCCACTGTACACATGATTTGCATTTGTTATTGTTTTGGCCTCACTAAAAATCCTACTTTTCCTACATGCAAATTTTAGAACATGTTAATTCAAATGCTAAACATGCAAATAACATCCTTATAATTCAAAAGGCTAAACAATGTTTTATTGGAAAAAAAAAAAATACATAAACAAGGTTTAGATTTTTGGGGGGGTTAGAGAAAATAGTTACTTCAATATAAAACCATTATGTCTATGGAAAGACCTCATTAAAAAAAAAAAAGCATGTAAAATGTACGTGTGTGTGTACTCACCAGTTCGGCATCTCTGCGCACTAACATGTTCTTCTTATGAATCAGAATGAACCAGTCGACTAGAAGATTCTCTGAAACAAACACATCATTCATAAACAAAGGCGCCTCTGACTCCAAACATACAAGCTTCAGTCCTGCTGATCTGATGATTGTTGAAGACTAGCAGTGACACATCCTCTATAGTAGCTGTTGCTGTATGTTTGTCTGTTAGCATTAGCATTAGCGTGTGTTGTGTGAGGAGATTATAGCATGTTTCTCACCATCCGTTCGTCTCCTCATCTCTCTCTCCAGCTTCAGCAGACGCTCCTCCAGCTCCTTCTGCTCCTCACACACCTTCTCTGACACGAGTGTGTCTGTGATCACCTGAACACACAATCAATCATCCTTCAGTCAGAGAAGAACAGAGACTCAAACATCTGATGGTGAGACAGAGGAAGACTCAATCCTAAAGTATTGAAAATAATAAAAAATATATCAGCTTATCAATGACACTATTTTCATTAAAAGCTGCTGTACAGCCGAATTGAACTCTGTTTGCGTCACTGAATTATTTTCCTGTTATCACTGTAAAGCTGCTTTGAAACAATCATAAATAAAGGTGACTTGACAATGGAGCAGATGGAATATTGTGTTTGTGATCCTGTGTTAGATTTGTACTAGGCTTGGCGCGATAGTCGGTGTTACCGGTGTTACACGGTGTTCAGTCGCAACACCGGTTGCATCACTTGCCCACCGCAGCACCGCAAAAAAAAAATTTTTTTAAAGCAATTAGGCTACGCAGTATCCGTATTTTCTGTCACCAGTTGACTAGCGTTGTATGATCACGCTCAACCATTCAAGCGCGACAAAACAAGAGACCGCGCTGTAAGTCCTGCCTATTACACACACACGCACACACACACGGAAAAGACGCGCGTCAGTATCGAGTTCTCTTTTCGGCCTTGAACAAAACATAACACACACAAATTATGCCAAAATGTCCGTTTTGTCGAGTGTTCTCATAAGAGCAAATGATTTAAATAATATCATAAATGAATGTAGAGATTTGTGAGAAAATGGGACGCGTGTCAGATGGAGTGTCATTAATGTTAATCAAAGAACAAATGTAAGAGAGTAAATTACTCACTCAACCCGGCGCCAGGAGAATTAGTATACCGGTAGCCTAATAATCATGAATACACTCTCTTGTGTGCATGAATGAATCTTTTAACACATCTCCGGCGAACGGCTTCTTCACGCAAAAGAAAAACTCTTCATAAAGCGCAGTGAAATTCATGTGGCGTTTCCTGATGGAACGAGGTTGTTCGTTAACTTCATTTTATACGTGCAATTCACACGAGCTCTAAACGAATGTGAGACTGCTGCAATTAGTCAAACTTTATTAATGAAACAAAATCAGAGGGAATAGTTTCTTTAATGTATTTTTTTCTTTTAGTTTTTTTTTTACCGGTTGGCCACACGGCTTTCATAGTTTTCAGTTAGGCTAGTGCGGAGACCAGGGCCGGGTTTCCCGATAACGATGCATCTTGGATCTTAAGAGCGTTCTCTATGTGCAAGGTTACGCTCGTCACACGCCGCAATTCCACGCGCGTTTCCAAAAAATGCACTTAACATGAATGCGCGAGAACGCATTCGTGATACTTAAGAGTCGCTGTCCATTCGCGAAGTGCTGAAATAATAACATGCGTTTTTCATAATAACGAACCCACCATTCAAACACTGTGGTTGAATCCGAAATCGCGCCCTATACACTCAAATAGGGCGTTATTGTTCTCAACATAATCTCAAGCAGTGAAAAATAGAGGACACGGACAACGCGCTGAAAGACAGGACCGAGCAGGTAATATTTAATATGAAACAAAGTCTCAACTTTCAAATTTGGTCAGTCAAACAAAAATAAAATAGGCCTACCGTTTTTTGGCTCTTTAATGTGTCGTGACAGATTGCCTCAGTTAAAGCCAAGTTCAAATCCACCGAAGTTTATCAATAACTCTTCTGACTGCTTTATCGCACAAAAATGGTGGAATTTGATTGGTCAGATCGCATGTCAATCAAACTCAATACGAATGATGAATTGACGCCATGTAAAAAAAAAAAAAAAAATACATCACTCTAACACCCCCCACCCCCACGATGAAACCGTTAATACCGGTGTTGTCACAAGTCGATTAACCGGTGGGAGAATATTATCACCGTCACATCTCTAATTTGTACATTATTAATGTGTGTTAATGTCAAAATCATTTAAGGTTTGGACATATTTCACATAGTTTTACATCTAAAAAAAAGTGCATTAAACTGAATTAAAACACTCAAGTTCACTACAGGTTTGTAACAAATCTAAAATCGCATATAAAATATAAGCTTGTGTCAATTTTACTGCAATCCTTGCTAAAAGTTTAGGTTTAAAAAAGAACATTAGAT